>NW_003852500.1:7365390-7428313 GCF_000181295.1 Otolemur garnettii
GTTGAGCTATAGGCGCCGAGCCTGTGGTCTGAAATCTTAAGGAGACTGATTTATATTTCTGGGGATTATGGATAATCTCCCAGGGTTGGGGGCTGATAAGACCAGTACCATCGGCTCAGCAGTTATGACTTTGCCCAACCAGCTCTGACCTTGGCTGACATGTGGCCATGGGGTTCTGAGCCTGTGCCCAGGTGAGTGTGATGTGGAGACCAAGGCGTCTGCTGGCTGCAGATGCGGGTTGCTGGGCACTGCACTGGGCACACTACACCCTGCTCACCTGTCTGGGTGTCCTTCAATGTCTTCCAGCAGGTGACTTCCGATCTGCAGACGAGAGGAGAAGATGAAGGAAGATTGTCCGTCCAGCTCTCAAGTGCCCATCAGCGATAGCAAATCCATTCAGAAGTAAGCCTTGGTGTGCAGACTGTGGGATGGGGGTGGGTCACCCCTGCCATTTCCTTAGGGCCACCCCTGCTCTGGGGTGGAGGAGTTTGGGGCACTTTTTCACTGACGCTGTGTCCTGGGGGACAGTGATGAGGTGCTTTTTTGTTTTTGAGCCTGTCCAGTAAGGGAGCCACAAGCCACAGGTAACCATTGGCTATGAGGTACAGTTCACAGAAAAGATGTTCCTGAAGGCAAACACTTTGTACAAAACAGAAGAACATACAGACTTCATTAATAATTTTTATATGGATCCCATGTTGACAGGATAATAATTTAGATTTATTGTGTTCACTAAAATGTAATGTTAATACTATTAATAATTTCATCTATTTCATTTTCCCTCTTAACATGTACTGGAAGATTGAAAGTTACCAGTGTGGCTCACACTCACATCTGCTCACCTGTGCTGCCCTGCAGAGCCCAGGCTGGTACATGGGCTATCCTGGCTCCTCTTCTACACACCAGCCAGAGCACTGTGGCTCTCCCTCTAGGCTGAGAGAAAGCATCTGGGCAAAGTGGTCCCCTCTAGGCCTTCAGGATGGTACCCTCAAAGTCAGGATGGGGAGAAGCAGGTGCCCCTATAGCAGCCACACGAGGCCCTTGTAGGAAGTAATGTAGGGGAAAGCAAGTCTTTCATATGCCAACAATCCAAGCCCAGGGAATTTACTTGTGACTTGTGACTCAGAGGTAAAGGTCAGGGAGGCTGTCAGGGACTCCCACGTGTAAGAGTGACAATGTGCCAGCACACACAGGTCATATGGCCCGTCCCAAGAGTCTCACTTCCTTCTTGGCCCCCTCTCCATGCCTCCCACCAGGGCCCAGATTCGAAACCTCTGGAAGATACAGTGGGTGTGTCAGGCAGGCATGGTCTGGCCTCTCTTCTGCTTTTGTGTGGCTGGCAAGACCTGTGCTATTGTGCTCCTTTTACAAATGAAGAAACCAAGGCCAGGGAAGCCAGAGCCCTGTCCAAAGCCTGGCCACACCCCAAGAGTGTGTGTGTCTTTACCTTTTCAGGTCAGAGCTCTTGAGCCTGCTGAAAACCTACAACTGCTACTATGAGGGCAAAAGCTTTCAATTGAGACACAGAGAGGTAAGGCCTGTTCTTTCTTATCCGTGGGGCCACCATTTATCCCAGTTTGCTGAAGACAGTCCTGACTTACACCTGTTTCAGGGTAATTATTAAGACTATTCCCTTCACTCTTAGTAGTGACCTGGTTTCGAGAATAAATTATACGGTCACCCTCATCACTCATGCTCTTTGTCCATTACGGCACTCGGCAGAGGGTGTAGTGGAGGTGTTGGTCCCTTTCTTTTCCCTACCAACCCAGCTGTGTACCTGGACAGTCTCCTCTGTGTCCCCGGTCCTCAGTGCCCTCAGCCATAAGGTGAAGTGTGAGACTCCAGGGTTACAAGCTCAGATGATGCTGAAGGGCTAAGCAGGGCGTGCATGAGGGGTGGTCCCCACTGAAGGTCGCGGCTGCCCATCAGATCAAACCAATTGCTGCTGTGTAAGAATGTGGGCCTAGTAGAATCAGACCCTTTCAAATTTTTCAAAAGAAGCTAGATATCTGGAATTTCATGAGGTATTTCCCAAATCTTGAGGCACCATGTGTGCTTAACAAAACATGTCTGACACCAAACACAGCCTGTGGTCACCAACAGTACTTCAGGGAGCCAGACACTAGGTGAGTCAGGCAGAGCCCTGGCCTTGCCACTATCAAGAACCTCCAGATGTTTCACAGGGGAACCTTGGTCATGGCTTTGTGCACCCATCTTGGTCTAGTTCAGGATATTTGTACAACCTAATGGCCAGTCTCATCGTGGTAAGGTTTTATTTGGGGGATGGTTTTAGCCCCTACATTTCTCCCATCCATCAGCGTCTGACCAGGGCAGGTCGACTCTGAGTCTCCTGTCCCCCTTCTGTTGTGGAACATGGGAATGGGTAGCACAAGCCCCAGGAAACCTGAAGACCCCATCAGGGTAGAGGCCACTCACTCACTAAACCTCCCTCATTAGCTATTCAAACAACCACATATTCTTCTGGAATTATGAGACCAGGAGCTAGCTGCAATGTCCAGGCAGCTCTGGGCAGCTGGGGGTGGCCGGTCAGTAACAGGATGAAGAGCCAGCTGGAACCCACCTGCCGAATGGCTTCTGTCAGCCACCTGTGGCACCCCTCAGCCAGGTCCTGTGCCACATGATTTAGGAGCTCCAGTTATGTGTGTCTGGATGGAAGGGAAGCTTCCGGCTCCTGGCCCAGCCATGCTGAAGCAACCTGCGATGACCTGGGAGGGCACAAACCTAGCACTCCACCTTGCCTTGACCTGCCCTCCACACAGGGGCCCAATACGTGGCCCTCCCCATCTGGCTGCCTCGCTGCCTCCTGCTTCTGCACACTCTGCCTTCGGCCGGAATAGCCTTCTCCGACACTCACCTTACCCTGCCCGCCCCCAGCCTACGAGCTGCCTGGCTCCCTTTGTTTCCACTATCTCTTTTCTTACTTGATCTATTTGTGGAGCCACTCCTAGTTCTGTACAGTGTGGGTCACTGCATGTAGTTCTTGGATGACTAATCAGCAGGTGCTGACCTGGTGAGTGGAATGAGCCCTGCGTCCTGTGTGCCAGTGTGTTGGGCAGCAGGGACAAGGAGAGAAAGGGTGGCAGATACGGTCAGAGGGGCTTTGATCTGTGTTGCTAAAGATGTGGCACCCCCTTCAGAACTCATGGAGGAGGCATGGGGTGTGGTGGGAGGTGCAGCTGGGCTGCTGTTCTTCAGGGGTTTATCTAAGACCCTGGTGTTCTCTGTGTTTGGTCCCTGCTTGAGCACCACCTAGGAATTGATTAGAAATGCAAATTTTCACCACCCCTCTCCCCCAGGCATGCTGAATTGGAAACTCTTAGGCTTTTGAGGTTTAAGTCTTTTGTTCAAGGCCACGTAATCAGAAACTGCTGGCTGCCAGCATCTCTATTTTAACAAGGCTTCAGGGCATCTGGTGGAAGATCAGACTTGAGATCCATTAGTAAGAGCTTGTTCTTGGCACTTGGGATTCCCCGAGATAATCCCCTCCGTAGGAAGGGCTATGTGGGGAGTGGGGCTGGGAAGCCCCAAGCCTGGGCCCTGTGTTTGTGTGTGTGGACAGCCCACATAGAGAAGTAGGGGGCTTCAAAGCCGGGAAGAGGTGTTCTCGACAGCCTCCAAAGGTAGGAAGCTGCTGCCCACAGGGGGATTTTCATGTTCCTCTTCCTAAAGAGGGACTGAGGATGTGACCTGATCTCCATGGAGTCAGAAAATACCTTTCTGGAAACTTCTGCAGCCTTGATGGCCATGTGTGGGGGGGGGTGCCAGCTTGAGGAAGGGAATGACTTTTAGGGGGTGGCAACCACCATAAAAACGAGGCTGCAGGCCTGGGCAGCAGATTTCGGATAAGGTAGGCACAGCTGGCTCCTGGGGCACCACAGCCCTTGGGACCTACTCACCATCTGGAAAATTGTGGACCCGGGACCTTCTGGGCCTCTGGGCACTCTACAGTGCCAGGCACCTGCTTCAGGGGCATGGCCATCCCAGGCAGGTCTCTCCTTGGGCACCACAGGTCCCAAGGTCTGGGCAGAAAGAGGAACTAACAACTCCTCAGAGATCTTTAATGCATCAGGTCCTTTTTCCCCTTTACTTAAGAATTTTACAATGCAGGAATGGTCATTCTCTAAGCAAAGAGATAAGGCTTTTGGAGTTTAAGTCTGTTGTCCAAGGCCACATTGCAGTAAATGAAAGATGCCTGCGTGGCCCCAAGGTCTGAGCATAAATATTGCAACACTATTTCCAGCACTAAGCTTTGGAGGTCTTGGTGGGGGCAGATCTCTATTTGAGTATCTCTGAACAGAGGAACTGTTTGTCACCATTGATCCACAAGTTAAGGTGCCCTCAGACTTGTAAGGGACTCTCCACCCGTTGTGCACTCACAGAGCCACCAGGCCCTGGAAGACAGCCTCCTTCCTGTCGTTAGGGACCTTCCTGCAGAAACTACAGCCTGAGCTGCAGTTGGGGGCAGCTTCTCCTTCACTGTCTCATCCAGCGTCTGTAGAAAGAGGGCAGGGGCAAGCGTTTCCCCTTCTCCCAGCTTCCTGAGGGCAGCAGAGAGGGCTTCCCCTCTCACCTGAATGCTGGGCTGGTTTTATTGCAAGCCTTGCCTTTGGGTAAGGTTTATGCTTGTATTACAAAGACCACATGAGCAACTGGGTGCAATCTGTGCCTTCTGAAGATGGCAAAGGGTTTTAACCAGGCTGGTTGATATCTTACAAGAAAAAGGGACCACCTGGAAGCGCCAGCGCGGAAACCTATCCTTGCGGACTAACAGTGTGAGCCAGCGGCAGCAGGACCCCTCCGGGGTAGGCGTGCACCGGCTGCAAAGGCCTGGCCCAGGCCTGGGGGGCTCGGAGGCTCCCCCTGGTGGCTGTGAGCGCCACCACACCCGGCCTGCCCTTCAGCCCCAGGCCCTCTGAGCAGAGCAAGCGAGGACTGGAAGGCGCTTCCCTTGACCTGAGGGTTCTGTTTCACCAGGAGTGCAGGAAGCTGGGATTTTTCCCTGGGAGGGGCTCTCCCTCAGCTCTGTTAAAGCCTCGCAGACCCCTATCACCTTGGACATCTATGCTTCCCAGCCTGCCCCTCTGGGCGGGGCCTGATGTCTCCCACACCCCGCACTCCCCAGCAGCAAGTGGGGGGAGGAAGTGACACTCCTTCATGTCCTAAGTGGACTAAGTGTAGAGGGCAACCACGAACTCTGCTGGACTGTTCTGTCCTCAGGAGCTTAGGACACGGCCAGAAGCCCCTCTCCCAAGCTTTTATTCAGTTGGGTGGAGGGCACCCGCTGAAGGTACCATCAACTTCTTTCAAGCCAGGGGATACTAGCAGGGAACCCCAGAGCCTGTTTCCCCACCATGCCTGACTTCCCCCAGCAGCGTGACTTCTGAGCACAAGGGAGTAGGCTGATGTCATCCTAGTTGCCAGACAAGGGTTTCTTGCTGTCTATGGCAGCTTGGCAGGCAGGCTGCAGAGGCGCTACACCCAGCAAGCCTGGCTGTCTCTGCACCAGCCAGGCACAACAGCGTAGGTCAGGCCCTCCCCCCCTCATCCCTCCACAGGAAGGTCAGGCTAAAGGCTGCCCCAGATGTATTGGCCGGAGGTCAGGAACCTGTAGGTTTGAGACCACCAAAGAGACACACCCAGCTGTGATATATACAAACATGTGTATACACTGCCTGTAGTTACATCTCCAAGTTCATTTTGCAAAGTTTCCCCACCCTCTGGAAGGTGTGGCAGATGGTGGTAGTGTCCCATTTTATAGATGAGAAAATTGAGTAAATTATTTGTCTGAAAATTTTCTTTTTTTTATTAAGTCATATATACATAGATCCTGAATACATTTATGCCTTTGTGGGATTCAATGTGTTATTTCTACAAACTGGAGTTCTTATATCCTACTATTTAACATAGCTTTCACCTCATTTACTTAAACACAGTGTTAAGACATTTGTTTTCCATACTTGATAGATTTGACTTGTACCCTTGCAATATGCTCCATAGGTATGGTCCCACCATTGAAACTTTTCTTTTTAGTGTGTGATTTCTATTCCATCTCCCTTGAAAACGCATATAACAGAGGACAGATTGAGCAGATCCAAAGCAGTTATAAAGAGCCACACAAAAGAAAGAAAATAGACTGATAGTTAACAGAGCAGGGAGTTGGAGGAGACTCAGCACGCCGCAGGCTGGCAGCTCTGTCTGCCTCTTCCCATTTCTTTCTGTTCTTCTTGCCTCACCAGATGCCCCAGCCTGGCCCAAGGCAGCAGGGTGATGGGTTCTCAGGCCTGAGTCTTTGCAGTTCCCTAAAACCACCCTACTTCTCTGAGAAAGGAAATCCTCCCTCCCTCCTCTGCTCTCCACCTTCACCTCATTGCTTTCCATACTGGTCCAGGAACTGGGGTTCTCTCAACTACAGGGGGCCAAGAGCTGACCTTGGCCTTGAGAGATCTGGACTTGCTTGATGCAGGCAGCTGGGTGGTGCCCCACTCTTCAGCCCTCAGGTGGGATCCTGACCTGGCATTGAGGCCCCCAGGTGAGTGGGTGGGGACAGTGGGGATGAGCCAGCAGGTCCAGGCACTTGCCACCTTGTTGGCTGAGTGGTGCCATTTCAGTCTAGTTCCTCAGCATAGAGAACTCCCCCAAAGCCACCCCAGGACTTGTGAGTTGGAGCCAGCAGAGGGTCCTGGGTGTACCCAGATGACGGCCCCCCCGGAACACAGTAGTGCCTTGCTGAAACTCCACGTTTTCTCTTGGGCTTTACAGAACATGGGCTTTGAGGGTGGGGGCCAAGAGGCTGACTTGGGAGCCTTGCTCTGATATCACCTGGGGGGCTGGGGCCCCCCAATACCACCACACCCTTACCCTTGCTCTTCTCACCTGTAAATAATACCAGTAGCAATTCCCTGTATGTGCTGTGAGCAGGCATTTGCTCATCAAGATGGCCTGGGGCAGGTCCCAGCAATTAGCACCACTTTACCCATGAGAAAACTGAGGAACAGAGATGTTAAGAACCTTATTCAAAGTGAACAGCCAGTGAAGAACAGAGAAATGAGACAGTAACATCTCCCGTGAGACACACTGTTTCACTATTCATAGTGTTCTGTGTGGGGGATGGGGGGAGGGTGTCACTGTGAATTATCAAAGCAGGCAGCCCATACAGAAAAGTGTTTCCCTTCCACAAAAGTGTTTCCCTCCCACAAAAGTGTTTCCCATCCATAACACGGTTATAAACACCTGCCTGGCAGGGTTGGGGTGGGAAACACCTCAATTTCTTTAAAATACAAAGCCCTCTATAGACCCACTCGGTACAGTGTCCACCATGGAGGGAGGGGAAGTAGATGCGAACCCCGCGTGCTCTTTACGGGGGTTCTTTATTGGGGAGGGTTCAGAGTTCGTGGATCACCGGGAGTAGAGAATAGAGAGTTCTGAGGGCACTGCTGGGGCGGGGGTTGTGTCGAGAGGCCACGGCCTGGCCAGGCTGACCAGAAGTCTGACTCATTAGGTTGGAGCTTGAGTGTGAGTCCCGTCGTGGTCGTGCCAGAGAGTGCCCAGGTGCCCTGGCTTCACAGAGCCTCCCTCTGGGGGCCCCCCTGGCCTTGCCACTGTCCATCTGTCCGTGAAGACCCCAGGAGCCAGCACAGGGCCTGGTCCTCCTCGACAGGTTCCTCCGACTTGACCACTCTTCCTGGGACTCCCCAAAAAGCTGGTCCAGGGGGTCAACAGTGTCAGCTTCTGGCAGTGTGGGCTGCTGGCCACTGAAACGGGCAGTGATGTCCTGTAGGGATATGGCAAGGCAGCTCTTCTCAAGAGCCCGGCCTGGCTGGTGGGGTGTCCTGGGTCTGCCCAGGACTGTGGCCTCATCTAGCACAGATGTAGGCTGTGCCAGCTGACAGATGGACCTCACATAGTCATCCAGGGTGGGGGAGGCTGGAGACTCCAGCCCAGGCCCACCAGGCAGCATCTCCTCTGTGGTCTCCCGAATTGTGGGCAGGTGGGGCACAGAAAGCAGAAGCCGGGACCTCATCACTGCTGGCGAGTAGACACAGAGACCTGCTGGTCAACAGAGGACAGGGGTGAGAGCCTGCTGTGCCCTCCTGACTCTCCCCACAGTGTCACCTCACTCATCTGGGGCTGACCTAAAAGTAGTTTGGAGTCTACTGAGCCAAGACCAGGGCTCGGACTCCCAGGCTCTTCCTTCCTAATAACATTAAAAACTCATGGGCTTAAGACTTTATTATTACTGTTGTTTCAGAGTTTGCACAAATAAGAGAACCCAACCTAACAAACACAGGGTCAGAGGGAACCTGGGTTTAAAACCAGGATCTGCCACGTACTGACCCTGGCACCCTTGGCAAGGCCACCTGTCCAAGGCCCTGCAGCCCCATCCATAACACAGGGTTGTAAACACCTGCCTGGCTGGGGAAATAACACTTGGAATAACACCTCAACCCCTTGTAAATGCAAAGCCCTCTGCAGAGCACATCGGCCTGATCTGCCCTGGTGAGGCTGTACAACTCCAGGCTGAAAATTGCCCTCAAAGATAAAGCCCTGTCACTTGAGCCCAAGAGTTTGAGGTTGCTGTGAGCTCTGATGCCATAGCATTCTACCAAGGGCAACAAAGGGAGACTCTATCTCCAAAAAAAAGATAAAGCCCTTGTTTTTTCTCAAACCAGAGGCAGTTGTTCCTCTTACCTGTAGATGAGGGGGTCTGGGGGTGGCCAGGAGGCTGGACAGGCAAGGATGGTTCAGTCCAAAGGAAGCCCCTGGGAAGCTCTCAGAAGAAGGGTCGGAGGTCTGGCAGCCAGAGCCTGGTGTCCGGTGTGGGATCACTGGGAAGAGGACAGCAAGGACGCTGTGCCGAGGGCCGCTGTTCACAGTGGAAGGCCCTTCCCTAATCTGTCTGGCAAACCTCGAGGCCTCGCCGCTGCTTTTATACCTTTCCACCAGCCATCAATTATTGTCACAAGGGCTAAAAATAGCAGTATTCAGGAAGGCTCTCTGAGGAAAACAGATTGGCGGGCGGGACTTGGCCCAGCTGCCAGCCTGAAACGTGTGTTTGTGCCTGTGGGAGGCTCGGAAATGTTTATGCTGCACAGTAGGGGAGGGTGGGGGAGGGCGGGCACTCCTGGTCACCTCAGGGTCTTGGGAGAGGCAGGGGGCTTCACTGGACTCCTGGGGTCTGCCACACTGCCTGGAAGCATTCCCACCGCTATCACATCAGCTCCTCACTACCCTAGGACACTCTGGCCTTTTGCTGATTCTTGCAAACGTCATGCTTTGTCCATGAGGGAAGTCACCTTGAGGAGACATCAGCCGTACAGGGCCCCAACCTGGAAGTGGCTGAAGCTGGGCTCCCTAGGCCTGCTCAAAGACAAGGCATGCCCATCTCTGACAGGGACCAAGGGCAGTCATGGGGTCTGGTCCTGGTCTTGCGACCCTCTCCCCAGGTGTGGTGCTTTGAAAGAAAAATTGGCTTTCTTGGTCACCAGATAGTGCTACTGTGTGCCAGTGACTGTTCTAAGCACAGCAAGCCCACCAATAACCAAAGGTGTGGATGCAGGAGCTCATGTTCTAGTGAGGGAGAGGGTTGAACCATCAATGGATGGGTGCTGATGACAATTGCAAAGAAAAGTACAGCCACACAGTGGGACAGGGTGACAGGCTTCTGCTGTAGGTAGAGTGGTCAGGCGTGTCTTCGCTAAGAAGGGACATTGGAGCAGAGATCTGAAAAATGGGCGAGTGCGCAGTCCAGGTAGATTGAGCAAGGGGCCTGTATGACTACCCCATGTAAGGGGAGGGTCAGTCAGCCTCAGGATGGACACTGGGTCCTCGGAGGGGCATAGAGGACATTGCTGGGCATGCACAAGGTGGTACAGTGCATGTTGGGGACACACACACAGACTGTGCAGGGACACCCAGCCTGAGTCACATTAAGTCAGCCCATCTCCAACACAATCGGTCCCCTGACCTCGGAGGCAGCCCCTCTCTCTGCCTCAGTATTTCTGTCTCCACCTTCACCAAAAGGTCCCCAGAGTCTTCCTCTGGAGACTCTGAAGGCCAGGTCTTGGCGTGTCCAGCCCACTGCCCCTGCCCCCAGCTGTGCCCCCTCTCTTGCCCTGGAGTGAGATGGCACTCCTCCTCTGCCTTCCTCTGGCCTGCCCCTCACACAGAGGACGGTTAACCTCACTCACTCTCCCCTCTGAGGAGGTCTCTTCTGGTCTTGAGTAGCAGTGAGCACTTGCCAAGGTGCCAACAGCCTGGCTTTTTCAGTGCTCCTGGGCTTTCTTCAGACTGATCTGCCTGCTGTTTTCCTGCCGTGGCCTTTGTCAGGCAGGTCCCACTGTCGGGACCACTTGCTCACACCTCCTGTCTGTCCACCTGCAACCATCACCCCTGACCTGCCACACAGTACTTTCCTCCTCCCACAGGGCCGGGCCTCGCCTCCCTGTGGCCAGGCTGCGTCCGCCTTACCTCCCTGTACCCAGGGTCCAGGGTGGGCCTGGAGGGCAGTGCGTCTCCCTGAATGAATGAGCCATCCCTACATGCGGAGATGTTCCAGGAGGAGCAGGACTCTCTCCTGAGGCCAAGGCAGAAGAACTGAACGCCACTTGGGGTCTTCTTAGTCTCCTAACTGACCTTTAACTCCATAGACCCACGCTAGCCTGTCCTTTACGGGCTTAGTTACACATCTGCGCCTGGGGAACATCAGTGGACGTCAAAAATAGCTCTCGCTTCTTCTTGTTTTCTTCTTTTTAGCAAGTAGTGCAAGGTCATCTCAGAAAGCTATTTGTGTATTTTTGATGATATTACAATAATTTTCTCCATGGATAGCAGAATATTTAAAACTAGAAACTATTGCTAAGTAACTCTGTAATCCACACTGTGCTGAACTCCTTTGTGAGTGCTGCCGGGGAGATGAGGAAGTTTCTGTGGGGTCCCTCCCAACTCTCACCAGTCCTCTGGTGCCAACAAGGAGAGAGAAAAATGAAATGTGTGAATCTAAAATGTTCATCAGAAATACTGCATGGTTCCACTTGTCTGAGGAATCTAAACTAACACTCACGTGAGCACAGGCTGGGATGGTGGTTTCCAGGGGCTGGGGGAGGGGAATGGACAGCTGCTGTTCAAAGGGTCTAAAGTTTCTTTTACACAAGAGACTGTGGGACCGCACTGTGCCTTCAGCGAACAACACTGTGTTGTGCACTTAAAAATTTGTTTTGAGGGTGTCTCGCGTCACACATTCTTAACACAGTGAAAAATAAATAAACAGTAAAATGTTGGTTGAGATAGTGATGGGAGAATGATGTTTAAAGTTCATTACTGGGAGCTTGGAGCGGGCAGCGCTGTGGCTCTGGGGAGAGGGAAGTCGAGAAGGCTTCTGGCAGGTGTGCTAAGGGTGCCAACCATGCAGCTGGCCACACTCATGAGGGGGGCAGTCAGGATGGGCTCCAGGAGGCTAGAGCGGTCACACAGAAATGGGGACCTGGAATAGGTCAGAGACACAGAATCAAGGACCCAAAGGATGCAAGCCAGATCCACCCGAGATCCTGCAGAGAACTCTGTTGATTAGGACCTCGGGTGGCAGGAGGGGAGCTGTGCCATCTGCAGACCTAAGGAAACTGAGGCTGGCTGGAGACATGGGATGAGGGTTGTCAGAATTCCGGGGGTTGGATGTAGGGTTAGTGGTGACCCAGTGATGGTGAGAAAAGCAAGACTAGCCGGCAGAAAGAGGAATCCAGCTTGGAAATCTAGGGGTGGGCTCAGCCCGGGAGAGTGGGCACTTCTGCTGCACACAGAAGGGTGGGGCTGAGACCCAGCTCGAGGAGCGGCCACCTCTGGACACCCTGCCCAGATGCAGTGTAGGCAGAGAGGCTCCCTGCTTGGCACAAGTAGCTGGGCCGTGCTTCCATGGAACTGCTTCCTTGTCCAAGGAGTGGACGTGCCTGCTGGACAGCATCTGGGTTCCTGTGGGACACCTGACTCAGCTGCTCTGTCCCTGGACGTGCCCCTGACCAGGCGTGGGCCAAGTAGCGGAAGGCACGCCTCAGGCTTTCTCCCTCAGGGCTGGGCCTCACCCCCCAGCACAAGTAGAGGCTGGTGGCCCTTTCCCAGGAGAGGAGGGGCAGTGATCCCTGAGAGTAGCTGTCCCAGAGGAGGAGGCTGACCTCTGTGCACCCCCACAGGAAGAAGGGGCTCTGATCATCGAGGGGCTGCTCAGCATTGCCTGGGGACTCAGGAGGCCCATCCGGCTGCAGGTGCAGGATGACCGGGAGCGAGTACACCTCCCCTCAGCTTCGTGGGAGCCCGGAGGGCCCAGTTGCCACATGTGAGTGCACAGCCAGGCCAACTGGCTTCTGTGACACCTGTTCAACCTGAGCTCTACTCATAGAGTGTGAGCAATATCCTCTGCCTATAGGCCCTGATCCTGCATGGGACTCTCATGGGAGCATGAGCCAACCCAGCCCCTGTCCTGTATGTAGCCTCACCCAAGGTGGCTTTCCTGGCCCACAACCACATTGCCTCCCTCAATCCCTCCTGGAGGATGTTTTGGGCTCCCACAGCCTCCACTCATGTTCCTCAAACATTCACACATGAACCACCTTGTTGGCAAGAAAAGCAGGCTGCAGTCGCAGGGAGGGGTGGGCTCCAACACCCATGCACGTCACAGCGTCTCCTGTTCTATCTTAAAAATTCACACACATTTAGCTTCCTGATACTCTGCTTTTATTTAATATCCAAATTTATTTTTACAAATTATCGGAATTTCAGATCAGATGTGTTTATTATCAGAAGGATGTCCTCAGCAGGAGGAAATGGTTTCCTACCTTCTTACTGTTTAGTGGGCGTTTCCCTCCTCCCCTCACCATCCCCGAGATGGCAGTTAGTGGCTGAGCTTTGCTTGCTCCTGCATGTGGTAATGTCATCAAGGCAAATGTTCAGGGCTTTGCCTCCAAAGTCTTATTCTGTCACCCTGGTTAGAGTGCCAAGGTGTCATCAGAGATCACAGCAACCTCAGTCTCTTGGGCTCAAGAGACCCTCTTGCTTCAGCCTTCTAAGTAGCTGGGACAACAGGTGCCCACCACAAATTTTTTTTTTTTTGCAGTTTTTACCCGGGGCTGGGTTTGAACCTGCCACCTCGGCATATGGGGCCAGCGCCCTACCCCTTTGAGCCACAGGCAATGCCCTAGCTTTTTTATTTCTAGTAGAGACGGGGGTCTCACTCTTGCTGATCTCAAACTCCTAAGCTAAGGCGATCCACCCACCTAGGCCTCCCAGAGTGGTAGGATTATAGGTGTGAGCAATTGCACCCAGCCTACGTCCTTCAAATATTCAAGTAAAACAGATGCTGTTACAGCACTCAGCATGCTAATGCCTGCACATCCCCAGGTCCCTGGTCACTCACAGCTAATTTTGAGATACTCATACTTAGAGTATAATTTCAGACTCCCTAGAAGGGCTGCCAGTGTGACACACACTTCTCCTTCCTCAAGGTAGCAGCAGTCACAGATAGTAGGTGCAGGCTCTGCCACATAGGGTCCCCAGAATCACCCTTGTGTCTGTGCTTTCTGACTTCCCTGACTATGGGGCCACATCCCATCACATCCATTCCTTCCCCAGCCTGGCACCAGCTGCTTTGGTTTGGGATCAAGAAGCCCAGAGATTTGCCCCTTGGAGGATGCCCCTGCTCAATGCCCAACCAGACCCTCTGGAAACCCAGCTACCCATGAGGCTTGAGGCTTCACATGTGCTGGCCAAGTGTGTTACAGGAACGCAGGGCCCCGGGTATGTGCATGTGTCCATGTGTTCATGGACACAGCCCAGCATAGGTCACTCTGGTTTGCAGGGCCAGACTCACTCTTCCTCCAGTGCACACCATGGGAGGCCTTTGCTTTTCTTTTATTTTATTTAAATTGACTCTTTCAGCGTGAAATCCAGGCTTCAAATTGGCCTGCCCTGCTTCCTACCTGTGTCCTATCCCCAGAAGCCACTGGTCTCCTCTCTTGAACCTGAATTCCCTTTTTCTGCCCACAGTCATCTGACCACAAATGTGTCTTTTCAGAAAGGAGCCACCTCCCCAGGATGGCAGGGTCACTGCCCAGGAGCCAGGCACTCAGCCAGTAGACAAGGCCAAGAGTTCCAGAGATAGCTCAGGTGAGTCTGTGAGCTGCCCTGGATCTTGTCTCATCAGGGTGAGAAAGGAGGGGTTTGGCTCACGACCATGTCTCCAGAGAATAGCTCTGTGCTCTGGGAACTAGTGGCTTCCTGTGTGTCCAAGAGCTGCTCTGGCTAAAGACCTACCCAGGGACCCATCTATGAGCTCTCTACTACTCTCATTTGCTCCTATTTATGGGGGAAAAAAGCAGAGGCTTGCAGGGTGATGTAGTTTGTCAGTGGCCCAAATTCCCTTCCCTGTGCCATTCTATAGACAGGTGGAGCGTCAGCATGGTGCCCTCCCACCCACCCCCAGGCCTCCAGGGCATCTGAAATCAGTGACTGCTCACCTACCCTCTGCCTGCCCCTTCCTTTGTACTCAGGGAAGGCCCTGGTCCAGTGTGGACATGCAAAGGACTGGGCTGGGACCACCAAGGACCTCCCTGGGTACCCCCAGACAGAGACCAAGAGGTATAAGGCAGTGTAAGGTCAGGGCCTGGGTCACCTTGTCTAGGGGCCCCTTCCTGTCTGCAGATGGGAATCATCCCAGCTCTAGAAACAGCACTCAGGTCACCGTCTTCTCCAGCACCCTGTGACCTCAAGGCTTGAGGGAGCCAGACCCCACAGACAACACCCTTGCACCCTCCAGCCCTCGCACGTTTCTCCCTGCAGAGCCCCTGGAGGAGGACGAGGAGACCCCACAGCTGATGCGCACCAAGAGCGACGCCAGCTGCTCAATCCAGAGGCGGCCCAAGTGCCGTGGGCCCGGCGAGGCCCAGCGCATCCGGAGACACCGGTTCTCCATCAACGGGCACTTTTACAATCACAAGGTGACGTGTCAGCCTGACCTCTCCTCTGGGCCCTGAGGCAGGGTGCACGGGGGAGCCAGCCCTCAGCGTAATAGTCACATGAGATGTGGAAGAAGGCTGTTGTCATCCCTGTGTTCACAGCAGGAGAAATGACTGTCCATGTGGCGTTCCCCCCTCATGACCCATTTTGTTTCCACCATGAACTCTGCACTCACTGGCTGTCCATTTGCACAGTAGAATGAATTTGGGGGCAAGGAAGCTGTGGGTGCCTGAGGCAGATGGTAATGCTGAGTTTCCCTTTAATGAGGCCGTTCTCTGTGTGGCTTCCACCCCAGCTCCATGGGCTGTTCTGTGGGAACACAGTGGCCCTCGCTGTTAGGCTAGGCTGCAGTGGACCCGGGACACTTGTGTGCGTCCCAGAGAACCTGGACGGTTCCTGATTCTCAGCACTCTGCCTTTGTCCAAGGAGGCATTGTACTGACCTCAGGAAGAGAGATCGCCCTCCCCAGATTACATCACTCTGTAAACAAACTGAACTGTAAAAGGAGCACTTGATAGTTGCTATAAATGGAGTGAGTGGCAGTCTGGCAAGGCCCTGGAGGGGGTGTCCTGGGACAGGCTATATCCTGCCTCCCTCCCTGGGAAATGAAAGCAAAGGTTTCCAGTTGAAGCAGCTGCACTCCTTGATAGAGGCTGACCCAGGGGACAGAGACCTGGGCGAAGGGAAACCTTGGGGTCAGATCTGACAGTGCAAGGAGTTCAGGTCAGGCCTTCCCGGGGCCACTCAAGTTGCCCTTGGGGTACCCTGGACTTAGGGAGGTTTGCAGGTGAACAACCAATAGGTTGCCTTGTCTAAATCCGGGCAAACCCAGAACGATTCCAAAGAGTTTCCTGAGAGTGAAGGGGGAGGCAGGATTGAAGTTAAACGGAGATAAAGGGAGATTAAGAATGATGTTGATTAGCCAAGAACCCAAAACATGACTTTACATCTTGTTCCAAAAGGGATTTCATCTTTAAACACCACTTGTTAGTATTTGCATAGATACTGATATGCTGTTTTAGGGAATCCTTCAAAAACTTACAGAAAACATGTGCAAGGGTTTAGGTTCTTCCCAGGTCTACGTTCCCCAGAAAAGCAGTATTTTGCTCCATGGTTCAAGGCACAGAATAGTGGGTTTAGCTTTGGTATAGCCACCTCTCCTCTAAAGGTCGCATTCATCTCTAAGACGTACGTCTGGCACATTAAACTTTATTGTGGTCATTGCGAATGTCACTGGGACACAAAGTCTCAAGCACTGTGTGACCTTCAAATGGAACAGGAATGAACATGATAGCCTTTCCCTTCCATCCGATCCACCCTGCCAAGAAGAGCTACTCAGCCTGCCAGACCCCTGACCTCAGCAAGTGGCCCAGTCAGGGTGGCTTTTCCTTCCAGTCACAAATGCAGAATGTGGCTCCATTCTTTCCTGCAAAGTACTATTTTCTGGGACATGGAATAGTATCTTAGGTGTGCTGGACAGTTGGTTCATATCTCCTGGGTAAGGGGCTCTCTTCTTTCTCATAGAATTGGTATTCTTAGAAATTGGGGTATAAATTCCCTGAGTCACAGACAATAATTAAAAAGTAAGTAATTCCCAGCATTGTTTCCTGGAGTAGTTGTTCCAGCTTTCGTTTCTTAGAACTATGCAGTATTGCTTCAGTCACTCATGTTCCAAAACTGTTCAGAGGCTCAGTAATATTGCTTTTATTTCCAGACTGGGTTTAACTTTATATCTGTTCCCACTGCTCTGCCCTGCCCCCTTGGATTCAAGTGTGTTCCATTAGAGACAACCACTTATGGTTAGAGATGAGAAAGCAGCCACGGGACCTTTGTTCCTACTTGGAGTTGGTTAGTATCATCTCGAGAAAGGGCTTCATGCAAAGAACACTAGCGATGTCTTGTTGACCAGACCTTTTGTCTCTTTGATATAGCCTGACTCCTCTATTATACATTTCTTGGAAACTGAAGATCTAATTCTGGCTTTCCCAAACCCAAGGTCATTCTGTGTCTCAGCTGGAACTGAGATGGGGAGAAGTCTAGGTTTGCGTCTGACTCTGATAAGGCAGTCCTCGTCGAGTGGGACTTCTCTATATTGTGCTTTGCAAATATCGTGCTTCTTACAACTTGACAGTTTGTGGCAACCCTGCACCACACAAGTCTATCAGCATGTGCTAATTTCATGTCTCTGTGTGGTATTTTTTAGTAATAAGGTATTTTTAATTTAATTATGTCCATATTTAGACATAATGCTATTGCACTCTTAGACTACTATGTGAGGTAAATATAACTTTCCTAAGCCCTGAGAAATCAAAAACTTTATGTGACTCACTTTATTATGATATTCGGCTTCTTGGCACTGAAGAAGCAAACTATATCCTGGATATTTCGAGTTCAGTTTCAGTCTGAAATTGAACTCAAAATATCCTCCAGGTATGCCTCTATGTGCCAGAGGGACCAGCTGGGGTCACTGAGAATGTCCCTTAAGCATCCTGAAATGCAGTGACTTCCTTGGGAAAACAGAGGTAGGACCATAGAGGTAGAATATGCACATTTGAAGCTGGTTCTGGAAAGCACGGAGAAGTTCACCTACAGAGGAATCCTATTTGCTGGGAGTCACCAGCAACTTGTGGAGTGTCAGGCATCTCAGAGTCCATTCAGTTGTGGCTCTGGTCTCTCATGATAGGTGACATAGTGAGCAAGTTGCTTAATCTCCCCAAGCCCTTGATTCCTTTCTAAGAAGGAAAGTACCTAGTTATAGGTATGCCAAAGGGCTGTTGTGTGAATTAAATCAAAGATTGTGTGCAATGTGCTTAGCAGGCTCAAAGCGTGGCTAGTGTTCAATGAGGACCTATTATGATGCATCAGTGTCCCGGCTGATTTCATATACAATGTCTCATAGGCAAAGGCAAGATACCCACAAGAACATAATGCCCTCCCCCCAAACTGTAAAGAAGCGGTGTGGCTGGAGCACACACGAGGTGCTTATAAGAGGCTCATGGTGTCATACGTGTGTGACAAGGAGAGGGGCTGCTGGTTGTATTGCGTAGGCCACAGGGAGCCTGCAGGTATTTTTCGAACTGTGCTCAGACAGCACTTCTCACTCTGTGCTGCACAGATTGTGGGCCTGGCGTTCTACAGAGACAGCTTCTGCTTTACAAGGCCTGCGGGGCTGGGGGAGGGGGGTGCTGAGGCTGTTATGTCGATGCAGCTGACCCAGACCACACTTGGATTTGCAAGGCTTTTGGAAGGTTGTGCCGCTGGACAGCAGTATGGAGAATGGATTGGATAGGGTGCGATCAGAAGGGAACAAGTTGGGAGGCTGAAGAGGTACGCACGACACAGGAATGGAGAGAAGGAGACAGACGGGGAAACTTTCAGCCTCAGAATCCAGAGATACTCGGTGACTCGGTCAATGGGAAGAGTGAGGGAAAGACTGCTTCCCCCACCCCTTGTGAGCTACCTCCGTGGTCCCCCTTCCTCAGATCTGGAGGGTGGGCCCTCACCCGTGTGTAGGCATCTGCTTTGGGGCCTCTGGAGGACAGGCACTGTCACAGCTTCCCTGGCACCCCCTAGGTCTGGGAACAGCTCCTAGGTGCATCTGAGTGAATGGACAGGCACAGTGTTCCCAGAACCCCGGTTCCCCTACTTGGGTCAGCCCAGCACAGTGAGGTTAGCCCCATGTCCCCTCTGGGTCTGCCCTGAACTGCCCCTCTTCCTGGCACAGACCTCCGTGTTCACTCCAGCCTACGGGTCCGTGACCAATGTAAGGGTCAACAGCACCATGACAACCCTTCATGTGGTCACCCTGCTGCTGAACAAGTTCAGGGTAAGTCGGGCCATGAGTAGCTTTGTGCTTTGTGGGACACTGGTGCTTTGCTGTTTTATTGGAGGAAGAGGGCTGAAAAGGCTGGGGAAAGCCGCCAGTAGCTCCTGGGCAGTTCTAGCAAGGTTTCCTCTGCAGAGCTGGGATTCTAAGCAGAGAGAGGGGAAGATCCTTGAGGACTGTGTGTGAGGCACTGGGGATGTGGTTACTGCCAGAGGACCCTCTTACACATCAAAACATCCTTGTCTGATTTCTGTGACTGCCTGTGCAGGTGGAAGATGGGCCCAGCGAGTTTGCCCTCTACATCGTTCATGAGTCTGGGGGTAAGTGTCCGCCTCTAATTCTGAGTCATAAAAGCACACAAGCCTCTGCCCATTCAGCAAACCCACTGATTAGCTCCTCCTTCCCTGAGGGGCCCAGGCTGGCCTGGCTGGGGGACTCAGAGCAGAGCAGCTGGCCCTCCTCACCTTGGGACATGCTGTGCCTCTTTTCATGAATGTTTCTCCCCTACACACACTGGCCTCTCTCTCAGAATCCCACCCAAGTGTATGGGAAGCTGCTCTCCCCAGTGGACCTCTAGCTGTTGTTGTTCAGTTAGGAGGAGTAGGGGCCTGTCAGGCTGCTGCTGCAGAACCCACTGCTCCCTCCTGCGGGCTCCTCCCACGCGGGCTGGTCACCGCGTGGTCAGTCCCCTCTATCCCAGCCCCTCAAATCCCAGATGCCCCTCTCTCTTCCAGCTGGGCCTTTGCTGAATTGACACTATAGGGAAGGAGGAAAATCTTTTTCCTTTAGTTCAGGGGTTCTCAACTTGTGGGTCACGACCCCTTTGAGGGTTGAACGACCCTTTCACAGGGGTTGCCTAAATACATCCTGCATATCAGATATTTACATTACAATCCATAACAGTGGCAAAATTACAGTTATGAAGTAGCAATGAAAGTAGTTTTATAGTTGGGGGTCACCAGGACATGAGGAACTGTATTAAAGGGTCATGGCATTAGGAAAGTTGAGAACCATTGTTTTAGTTCATTGGACAGCCCTGTAATTAGATTAATAGAAGGCAGATTTATAAGAGAAACACAATCAGAAGTTTGTTAACATTGTAGCTTACAAACCCATGGGAACACGCAGGGAGGGGTAAGTAACTCCAATAGGTGGTGAGAACTGGGGCTTATGTAGAACTTTAACAAAAGAACAATAAGTTTTGAGAGAGGTGACAAAACAAAGGAAAAGGGTTTGGAGTTTCTGGGGAGGCAAACAGTGAGGTCACTCTATGGGGAACTAATGGAAGGTGAAGCTGGCTTTAGCAAGATTTGCTATGTGGATTCCTCTCCTGCCTCTCAGGCTGATAAGGCTCCAGGGTTGTCTCTGGTAATTACTCTGTGCTTCCTGGTAGAGAGGGCAGGAGTGTCACTGTGACAAATATACATCCTGCTTTTAGGCAAATAGGGAGGACAGAGAGCTTTTCTTATATCTGCACCTTCTCAGTTGCCTTCAGCTCAACATAATCCTTATGCCAGAGTAGAGGATTTGGGGGCAGCATGTTCTGCACCTGGTCATCATGATCACACGTGTCTCAGGGCAGCATCCTCACTGAGGTCTAGAGAGGGCTCCCCAGGACCCTGGACGCACATCTTCTATCAGTTCCTGTTTCAGAACAAAGAGAGGCAATCCTAAGGTACCAAGAATTTTGTAAACTGCCTTCTCTTGCAGAGAGGACAAAATTAAAAGACTGTGAGTACCCGCTAATTTCTAGAATCCTACATGGGCCATGTGAGAAGATTGCCAAGATATTCCTGATGGAAGCCGACTTGGGCGTGGAAGTGCCCCATGAAGTGAGTGGTGGGCTAGGCTGGGGAGGCAGTAGGGGACTCCCAGGGCTCTGAAGGTGACCATGCCTACAGCCCTCTTGGGCCATGGCCCAGGGGCTCTACAGCTATCTATAGGGACCTCAAGCTCAGTATAGTGGTGGCTCTAGCCCCTTATCCCATCAGTGGCCACCAGCTCCATAGGCTTAGGGGAAAGAAGAAACATGGCCCTGCCCTTTTCCCCTCCAGCAAGTTAACCCTTTCCTTCATTGGAGTGTATTTTGTTGTTATTAGGTTAAAGACCCAAGCAAGGGGTCCTTAACTAGGGGTCAACTAGGGCCTATGGAAAGGAGGGAGTTGTCTACCTCTAACTGACCCCGTGATAGCCTGAGTCTTGGCCAGGCAGTGAGTGCATTTCCAAACGCCTCTGTATAGAAGCAGCTCACAGGGTTTGCACCCCAAGGAGAAGGGCTGGTGGCTCTGTATTCCTCAGGCTGTTCACAATGCTGGTCCCAGGTCATTCCATTGTCAGAAACAATGGTGTCCCACCACCATTCCATACCCCACCCCAGAGAACACCCAGTGTGACAATGCTGCAATATTAAATGTTTTTCCTAATATTCAGCTTAATATTTCCTCCCAGGGATCACAGTTGCCTTTGAGATAAGAATGGACTCCTGTCCTCACACACAACTGAGCAGTGTTGGGGGCAGGGTGGGAAAAGGGCAGTTACTTCCGTGGATACTAGACGTTGACTAGATGGGCCACCGTGGAAGCCTTAAGGAAAAGAAAGCACATTTTGGCTTCTAATTTAAAGCACCTTAAAATGTTCTTGGATTTTCTAGGTCGCTCAGTACATTAAATTTGAAATGCCGGTGCTGGACAGTTTTGTTGAAAAATTAAAAGAAGAGGAGGAAAGAGAAATAATCAAACTGACCATGAAGTAAGCAGCACTTAAAAAGTCAGTTGTGGGTCCTGAACATCAGGGCAAGTCTGCGAGGCACAAGACCAGCAGCGCCAGGTCGGGAGGGTCCTGTCCTCCGTGTATACCGGGTACCCTGGCAGTTTGGGGAGGCCTGCTAATCCTGGCTCCCTAATATTACTCTCTGGCCCCCTGCTCACTGTTGCCACCTACCTGCGGTGCCAAAATGGCAGGGATTTGGCCCCAACCAACCATCCAGCCTTGGCATCCTCACCAGCACAAAATACAAACTGCAAACCCAGGCAGAAGAGTCCTAGGCAGGAGCGCAGGTGGGCACTGGATCAGGCTTTCCTAGAGAGGGAGTTGAGGAGAGGGCACGGCCTGGCGGACTCACTCAGGTCTGGGCCTATCATATCAGCAGGATTCTGAGCCTGCCCCAAAGTGGCAGTTGTTGGAATTCCCAGCACCAGCTGATGTTTTTCAGGTGCAGGTAACTAGGTCAATGAAAAGGTGAGCTGTACCTGCTGGCTTCTGGAGGAGCTAGGTTAGGGCTGGGCTGTGTGAAGTTATCAGGCTGTAGGTCCCAATGATGTCTGTCCCTCAGCAAGATGAAACATGGAGTGGGACATGTGGAGGGCATTCAGCCAGGACCCCAAAGGAGGTCAGCTTAGGAAGGGAAGGGCAGGCTGCTCACGGGGAGGGCCTGGGGGCAGGGGACAGGTTTGGAGTTTGGCTTCTGTCTGAATGACCCTGGAAAGCCACACCCCCACAGGCTCCCATCTGTACAGTCAGGCCCCAGGGGGGACTCAGCAGAGACCACACTCAGACGGAACCATCTTCTGTGCAGTCTGTCATGTCACTGTAGGACTTGAGAACTGGGAGGGACCTGGGCCCAACTGGTCCTCTGTTCAGTACTCAGAGAAGAAACTGAGGCCCAGGTGAGGAGGGCTGCAGCACAGGTGATTGCAAAGTCCGAGCTGGAACGCGAGGTTCCCAGTCCCTGCCCTGATACCCTGTCCACCCTCGTGTGCTCTTGTCCACATTAGAAAGTCTTTGGAATAGAACTGGCAACTTTCCGCTTTGAAGTTCCTCATGGTCCACAGCCCTGTTCAACTGGTCTCTTAGGATGCAGGCCAGGGCCTTCCTCCTTGGCAGAGGAGAGGCGGTGGCTGCCATCAGCCTGCTGGGAGCAGGGGTGTCCTGGACCAGACATCTGTGCAGCCCTCGCTCTGCTCCCCACCTCTCTGTCCTGTTCAGCTCAGTGATTCCCCTTGGTGGTGTCTCCCTCCAGGTTCCAAGCCCTGCGTCTGACGATGCTGCAGCGCCTGGAGCAGCTGGTAGGGGGCGAGTAGTCAGCCCCTGCCTCTCTGAAGGCCCCAGCAGTAACAGGTACACCTGAGCTCCAGTGGCCGGGCTCTAGCTGGTCACACTGATGACAGCCACTGCTTGAGCAATCTAGTGCCTGTTCTCCTGCCTATCTGAAGCCCAAGTACTGTGAGTCTCACAGCCCTAGCTCTCAGCCTCAGGGCAAGCACTCACAGGGAGCAGACCCAGGGCACCAGATGGGATCTGCATGGCCAGCCTTGTCCGCAACATACCTGTCCTGCTCAGAACAGTACCTGACACAGCACCTGCGACACGGGCTTCAACTACTTCCTCAGTGTCTCTCTCAGAGCCCCTGCAGGGCCACAAGCCCCGTCTTCATCTTTCACATGAACCATGAAATTCCTGTGCCCTTATGTCATGCTGCCTTGCTCGAACTCTGTTGGGAAAAGTAGAGACTGCCAGCAGGTATGGGACATGCCCTGCTCCCAGCCATTCGTCCACAGCATGCCCAGCCTCCAAGCCTCTGCCATTACTCCATGAGCTTAACACAATCTGGTGCCTTGGTGCCAAGGTGAGATCGGGAAGAAGACCATCTTCTCACTGCAGAAATCAGTCTGCATCAGCAAGACTCAAAGGAATCCTTATGAGAAGCTTGCTGCAAAAAACCACAAATCAATCACATTGAGGGGGTGGTTCACATGGATGGTAGGGGCACTGCCCCCCTGTGGATGCCCCGCAGCAGCTCCCACAGGCAGTGTTCAGCCCCCATCCCCACTGTCCTCTGGACACCTGTGTGCCTCTTGCCCTCTCTGGGCTTACATTCCTCTCCTATAGTGGGCAGGGGACAACCCTCAGCAAGTCTCCTCAGGGAGAATGATAAGGAGAAATGTCTGTTTGGAGAGAAAGGGCTTTGAATTCCCTGGGGCCAGATACTGAGCAATTTGTGTTTGTGTACTGATGGAGAATTTCAGGAATGAATGAGAAAGAATTTGCAAAACTATGCAAGAGTTTACAGCAGTCATGTTTGTCCAAGATAATCTGAAGACCAACTACTTCTGCCACTGCAATCTGTGGAATCATATTTAAAGGGAGAAACCACAAAAGCTTGCAAAAATAGGTCCGAGTTCATCCCAAAGGTGTGAAGATGCTCCTTACAGGTGCCCACAAAGGCAGAGCCTGGGAGCAGCCAGGCCATGTGGAGCCCCTAGTCAGGGTGAGCGGCACACCCGGATTCCCCTGACAGAACTCCATTGCCAAAGACACAGAGATGGCAGAGAGGCCTGGCCACTGCTCCATTGTCTCTCTGCTCTTGTGGCAGCTTCGTTCATTAGGTGCTCAATAAAAGTGTGCTGTCTTGGCTGAAAGAAGGAAGGACCAAGCTTTCTTTTTCTTTTTCCTTCTGCTTGTCTACCCTGACTGCTTGCTCTAACCTCTGAAGCTGTTATCCTACTGTGTGCTCAGTGTCTTGTCTGGCAGAAAAGCCGAGGCCACTCCTTTTGACACCAAGTGGACGCCTCCATGACTGTGAATGTCCTGGGGACCTGTGTGGACCCTGATGAGAGGCTGTTGTGGGACATAGAGGAGTCACAGGGCTGGGGTACTGCAGATGGACTGGACAAAGAACAACATAGGGCCATATTGAATCTCAGAATCTTAGCATCACAAGGGCCTCAGGAATCTTCCAGGCAGGGGCTCAGTGCGATGGAGGCAGGGTATAGGAGAGGGTAGAAAATACATCAAACAAGTGCTCCTAGGTAACTGTGCCCCACACCCCTTATTTACCAACTCAGGTCTAGGACAACTGCCTGTCTGATGTTTGGCTGTCACTGAGTGACTGTCTTCTGCCAGGAATGTGCCCTGGAGGGGCAAAGATAGAGCCATAGTCTATCCTGTGTTCAGGGATGTCCTCATCAGAAGAAAAAAGCAGACCTTGGAGACCCTCTAGAAGAGATCTGGCGAAGCTCCCTGCACAGAGTCCTGGGGCTGAGCTAGAGTTGGCTGAGATACTATATGCAGGGTTGCAGGCTGAGAGACACCTGCCAGCTGGGAGCAGGACAGGGGCCCAGCACACTGGAAGCCATTAGAGCAGGAAGCCCTCCTTGAGCACCCCCCTGTTAGATTTGTTTGTTTTTGTTTTTGCAAGTTATTACCATATTATTTAAGGCCTCTTTAGGTATGTGTCACCTCTAATATAGACATTTCAAAACTAATTTCCAAATATTACAGCTAAGCAAAATCACTAGCAAGTTGCACAGAAAAGGGGAAAAGGCATACTGATGAAATCATCTGAGAGGGTCAACAATCTTTTTATCAATGTCATATTTGCTCTTCAGAGGCAATCTGAAAGCTGCTAATTCAGCATGCCTTGAACCCACAATTTCAGACATTAAGGGCTAGGTGCTGTGGTTCCTGCTGGTTTCAACAGGGAGCTCTAGCTTTCTTTCTCTGTAGATTTTAGGGTATTCCTGATATGCTCTTGGGCTAACTAGTACCTTAGGTAATAAAGGTAGCCAATGATAAAGCAAAGATCCCTATCAGAGAGAACTCTCCTAAAAATAGGACTGTTTTCCCAGTCAGGTCTCAAAACCAAAGAGAATAATAAACAGCACAGGATGAAAACATGATTGCAAAAGAACTGGACTCAGGAAAAACAGGACTGTTTTCCCAGAGCAAATTACCAGAAGGGTTCAAAAAAAATCTTGTTTTTCCCTGGTCATAACCATATGCTGCTACCTGCTTGGAAATGTTTACTAGAAAATGAACTAAAGACCGTCCCACAGTCAAAATAAAATCTTGCATTCACCCCGGATACATCTGGACCCTTAGGCCCAGGGAAACAAGTCCCAAGGCTTATCCAGTCTGATCAGATGATTTGTGCAGGAACCAGCAATGTACACTGTGCCCCTCATGTGTAGGACACGGATACTCTGCAGCTGCAGAGGTGGCAGCGGATATCCTTGTCAGGTGTGATAGTGGGCAGTAGCCCCCCGTCCTCAGCCCCTCAGTGATCAGGCAGGAAGCTCTGTCAATTAGAACCAAGCAGCTCCAAGTGTAGGAACAGTCAGATGCATACACTATATTTAGGCCCCATGAGCTGCAGTTATCTGGGAGCAAGCCAACTGCTGACGTGTCCAAGACTCACATTGTACAGGGTGGGGCTCTCTGCCTTCCCTCCCACCCCACCCTGGGTTGGGCTCTAACAGAGATGTTTTCGCAGACCCAAGAATGGGAATTCCCAGGGTTTCCTTTCCCAGGGAGTCCAAAGGAAACAGAAAGCAAAGTCTCAGGCTTGGTGGACACAATCATTGTGCAGGGTCCTTGTGCTGAGCAGACCCCTTCGTGGGGGATGGGCCACTCTTGTTACAGCACTTGGGCCACACATATAACTGGTCTTCTAGCATTTAGGCTGGGGCCAGTGCTGCCAAACACAGAACCAAGGCAGCAGTGCTCTCTGTTGAGACAGCATGTGTGTGTGTGTGTGTATGCATGTGTGTATGCGTGTGTGTATGTGTGTGTGTCTGCGAGTGGGGGTGCAGATGCCATAGGAAAAGGAAACTGTCTTGCTAGGATTTTTCTAAGAGTCTTTCTTAGCCCAGAAGACTCTTCTTCCTAGAATGAACCCTCCAAACATCACCAGGCTCAGGGGCACACTGGCCTCTGCTGGGAAGTTTCCCAGAGATGTCTCAGCCACTAAGAGATCTAGCCTCTTCTGGCCCAGATTCCCCAGAAAGATACACCCAGACTATGTGTCCCCAACCTGCTTCCCCGTTTTCCTTTGTGTTTTGTAAAGATCATGGGTGGCCATTTTCGATGATTTAATTCACATAAAAATAACCTAGAATTCCATGTGAGGGATATACACTATGATTTAGAGGTTAAGAACATAAACTTTATTTTTATTATTATTATTTTCTTTAGAACATAGACTTCAGAGCCATATTCTCTGGCTTCAAAGCCTGGCTGTACCATTTTTAAATGTGTGACCTACCTTGGGCAAGTTTCATGCCTCAGTTTCCTCATTTGTAAAATAGGGAAAGAATAGTTTCTATCTCAAGGTTATTGGGCGGTATCACTATATTAGTCAACTTGAATGCAGTCACAGATAACAGTAAAAATCTCAGTGCTACCAGGGCATTTATTTCTGATATGTTATGTATGATACCATGACGTGGCTACAGGGGGATATTCGTGGCTCTGTGACATGTGTCTGTCTTCTCATCCTGGGTTCTAGACCAAAGGGGCAGCCCCTACTTGGGACATACACTTCTGAAGGAGGACGGAAACAGTAGAGCCCTGGTGGAAGCACAGTGGCTCAAAGCTTCTTCCGGGACACAGTGGACCTTGCATCTACTCACGTGCAGTGGGTCACTGCAAGTCATGTGATCAAGTCAACATCAGTGGGATGAGCACATAGTTCACCAGGAGACACCGGCAGTCATACTACAATAGGCAGGGATGTCAGATCAGAGAAGGGCAGAGCACATGCCCAGGAACACTGAGATCACAGGGATGTTAAAATGAGGTATTACAAGTGCTTCAGACAGCTCCCAGCACACAGCACACAGCATTCATAGAATGTTATCTATGATCATAGGAACAGATAAACAGCGGGCATCAAACCTGCCTGTATTCTCTCCTCTTTTCCCTTTCCTCTTTATCCTCACTCTCCTCCATATCCTTTTCTCAAAATCGTCTGTCTTTGCATCTTCACCTCCATCCACTCTTAGCCGCCCACACCCCTTTATTTCATGCTTTCATCTCTTTCTTTTTAAAAATTTGTCTTTCTTTACCCAACGCTTTAATCTGCGCACCTCCGGCCCAGTTGCTTTCAGGTAGGGAAAAAAGAAATAATCCACCTTTATGTGGAACATGGAAAGAATTGGTTATAATTCATAACTATCTTACAAAATTGCTTTTGAAAAAAATTATCTTTTTATTTTCATATACATAGAGCACAGCCCCAACAGGTCAGCTTTTCTCTTAAAACTTTTTCTAGGGTGGTGCCTGTGGCTCAGAGGGGTAGGGCACCAGCCCCATATGCTGGAGGTGGCGAGTTCAAAGCCAGCCCCGGCCAAAAACTGCAAAAAAAAAAAAAATCTTTTCTTGTACTGTGATTTGTTTTGTTTGTGCCTTCATATTAACCTGAGATTGAAATAAATAAACTATAATACCAAAAAAAAAATCCTTTTTCTAAACCATCTCTGGGTCTCTGACGTTGCCCTCTACCCCCAACCCCTCTGACCACCAGCTTTAACAACTTGTAATAATAATTTAGTAGCAATAGCAACAGCTCACATTTCTTGTGTATTACACATTGTGATAAGTACCTTATGTTATTACCTCATCTTATCTTTACAAGTAGTCCAGCTATTATCTAGATTATTGAGTGGAACTTCCTTGTCCAGACCTCATTTAGCTCCTTGCTTTGCCATCTCCAGGGGCAGCTCCCTGCAGAGCAGAAAACCCCAGCTCGAGTGTATGAGCCTTTGATTTCGTAGCTTCCTCCCCAAACTCACTTTATTACTTCAGACAAAGTTTCCCTCTCTTGCCTCATTTCACTCATCTGCAAGCCAGACACTACAATCCCTGCTTCTTGAGATGATTCTAAAGATGAATGACCAGAGAACAGATGTAAAAGCATTTTATAAAACAATATGGCATCTTTTAAATTCATTCATTCAACAAATATTTAACTGAGTGCCTGCCACATGCTGAGCACCATTCTTAGCACTGCAGACAAGAGACATATCATGACAGGCTTGTGTGCCACTACAAGGTCATTGGCTTTTTCTCTGATAAGATGGAAAGAAAGCCTTTGGAAAGTTTTAAAGAAATGAGTGACATGACCTGTCTTAGATTGTAAAAGGATTGCTTTGAGGTGTGAATAGACTGTAGGGAAACCAGTCAGGAAGCCAATACAAGAGGACAGGGTGGGTGGCATGATGGAAGTTATAGCTTGGTAATGAATATACTTTGAAGACAGAGCCAACATTTTGCAGATGAATTGCATGTGGGTTTGGGGTGAAAAAAGAAGAGACAACAATGACATCAAAGGTTTAGGCCTGAGCAACTGCAAAGTTGAAGTTGCCAACTCCTGTTGAAAGAACAGGTTAGGTGAATATGAGGAATTCATTTGGCGACATGTTAGGTTTGGGACATGAATTACACAGTGAATGCAGCTACTGAGTATTCTACTGGATATACTAATCTGGAGTTCAGTATATGCATCTACGGTCAGACTGGAGTTAACACGCCAGGAGTCTTCAGCACATCGTGATACTATGTGAGGCCATCGATGGAGGAACTCCCGGGAGAGGAAAGAGGAGAGGTCAGATGGCTGAGGAGGAGTAATCTGTCTGTAAGGAGGAAGAACCAAGCGACATCATTACTAAGAGGAACTTAGAGGGGTTTGTTGAAAATCAACAGACTCTAGTGCCGTAAAGAGCCATTCCAATCCTAGACTGTCCATTTACACAGCCTGGTCTTGAGCAAATTTCTTCTCTAAGCCTTTTCTGTAAATTGAGTGTAATCATTCCCATTTTGCAGGAGCTTTTTGGTAATAATTAAAGTGACTTCGTGAAAAAGGTCAGGAATAGTTTGGCTCTCCAAAGTATCTCTTTATACCAGGTGCTCGACATTTGTAGGAAAAAGAAAATGCAGCTTCGAGGTTGGACAGGCAGGTGTTTGGTTTCAAAAGCGGCCACAGGTCTTGAGAGCCTGGGGTGTCACGAGTCGCCTCCCAAGGGACGAGAGGAAAAACTGAATCTGCAGAGAAAAAAACCAACAAAACTCTTTCTGGTGGGCCTGGGACCATAGAGGGTCGCTCTGCCACGTTCCTAGAGCGACCGCGGCGGCGGCGCCGGCGAACCGCGCGGCCCGCACTTCCGGCGGCGCGGGCGGCGAGCAGGAGCGAGGGCGGTGGTCGGCCCCGCGCGGTGAGTGGGCCCGGGCTGCGTGGGGGCCGCGGCCGGGCGCTCGGGGGCTCTGCGGCCGCGAACTGGCCTCATCAGGGCGGCACGGAGCGGGACCACGGCGCGGCGGGCGCCGAGGCCTCCAGGCCGGGCCGGGGAGGAGGGAGCGGGGCGGGAGGGCTGAGCAGGCCCCGGGTCGGACCCCGGCCGGCAGAGGCCTGTATAGGGGCTCGGGACTGGGCCAGAGGCGGGGAACCCGGCGGGGAGCGTCTGTCCTGTGTCCTTCCGTGGCTCGGCGCGCTTAAGTACTTAAATGTACTGACCAAATGCTTAGGCAGCACAGGGCTGCTTGAGTGATGTACGGGTAGATACTCACTTAACTTCTAGTCTTGACGTTGTTGCTACTTTGTTTTCACCATGCCAGTTTTTTGTATGAGTAAACTGAGGCACATTCCAGTTAGCTGGGTTTGCAAGACGAGTAGCTCCTATCGCTGGAGTTTTCCTTAGTGCTCGCACGTGCCAGGGCTTTATGCAGTGCACCGGTCAGAGTGCAGGATTCCACGCGCTGAACTTGGCGCTGGCAGACAGGGCTGTGAGCATCCTTTCTGTCTCTAACAGTACAGGCTCCAGAGTCAAACTGCTAGGGGTTGGGAACCTGGCCAGTATGTTAACTAGCATTGTGCCTTCCTTTCCTTACCTTAAAATGGAGATAATTGCATCGTGTTGTTATATTAGTTAAAGAGCTGCTGATACAGTGTCTGGCACATAAGCTACCTGATGGTATGATTTCCCCATCGGAAGGAAGATTTCATAGTCTCAGCATTTCCTACCACTGACTTAGTATTAAGTATTAAGAAATGCATTTTTAAAATATTCATAATTACTATTATAGTTTTTTTTTGCAGTTTTTGGCTGGGTTTGTTATAGTTATTTTTTAATACAACACCATGTACCTAACACAATGTCTCCTATGTAGTAAATGTTCGGTAAATATTTGGTTAAGTTAAGGAATGGGTAGTGCTTGCTCTGTAATTTTGTGTTATAGCAGCTTACTCTTTCTTATACTGACCATAATTACAGTAAACACAGTTATTAAGTATCCAGATAAAGTCTTGTGCCAGAAGTCTTAATTATACAATAAGATGAAAGGACGAAAAGTGTTGTTTTTTCATTATTTGCTTTACATGTTTGTATGAAAAGAAACCTAGGATAATTATTCCTATTTTAAAATCTACGTCTAAAATTTCCATCTTGATATGGAAAGTAGTTTAAATCATTTTATTATTTTTGCAGTCCTAGCTTCTCCCACATTGCCACCTATTTTGAGTTTGGGGTTTATTTGTTTATTTGCTTTGGTGTTATTTTAAATAACCTCAAGACAACTTTATAAGTAAATAAATAAAACTTTTTGAATTTTTTAGCATTTGGGAATTTTTTTTTTTTTTTTGGCAGATTTTGGCCGGGTCTGGGTTTGAACCCTCCACCTGTGACATCTGGGGCTGGCGCCCTACTCCTTTGAGCAACAGGTGCTGCTCTGCATTTGGGAATTTTTAAAATTTCATCCTATTTTTACATGTAAACTTACTTCCCCCTCCCCTTTTCTTGTGTTTTACCTACCACACTTTTTCTACTCAGTTTCATTCTACTATCTAGTTAAAGTTGTTTTAAGGTTTTTTTCTCTCTAAAAACAATGCTTCTGTTTTAGGTTGTTAGTGAATTGCTTTCTTTTACAGATCATTAGGCTCTAGAAAAAGTAATAGTAAGACATCTCTCCATAGAGACAGTAAATCTATTATTACTCCTTATATACATACTTTGTAGAGTAGTTTCTACTTTCGAAGCAGTTTACACTACAAAATTAGACCTAACTTGACATATATAGCTATGGAAGTAACTAGCATCAAGTAGTGTAATTTGTTATTTTTTTCCAATTTGGATAGCTTAATTAAATAGTCTTCAGTAAGTAGAAGTTTAATATGAGGGTAAATATTAAAACATAATAATATTCGGTTACATAATTTTGATTGTCTTTGGAGTTATTTTTTCTATTCCCATTAGGATTTTATCTTGTCTCTATTTTTTAATCCTTGAAAACTATATGCTCATTTTACAATGCCTAAAAAATTTATATTTATGTAAATTTTATATTGAATTTATTATAAATAAATATAATTTTAGGCATTATAAAATGAGTATATAGTTTTAAGGGACAAAATTTCTGAAGGTATAGTCAGTGACAATTTGATGATATATATTAACTTAAACTTTGGAATTATTAGAACTTCTTTGTAAGTATTTTCCCCTGAAGTCTCTTTTATTCTGCATTTGTATTGAATATATTTTTAATTTAAGCATGATTGCAATTATGATGGGTTGAAGAGATGTTAAAGTTGAATAATGTGTAAATCATCTATAATATTTTGTATTTTTTCTTCTACAGGCAAAAAATTCTCAACTGTGTAGCTCTAGGAAACGGAACTTTGGTTTAGAAGAAGACAGTGGATTCGCTTACAAGTACATCTGACTATTCACCATGAAATTAGGAAAAACTAAAGGAGGTATTTCTCGAAGCTCAAGCCAAGGACGAGCCTCTGAGAATAAGCGCAAAACAGGCCGGGAGAGGCAAAAATGGGGAGTGACTATTCGATTTGACTCAAGCTTGAGTAGACTGAGAAGAAGCTTGGATGACAAACCCTATAAATGTACTGAATGTGAAAAGAGCTTTAGTCAGAGTTCAACTCTTTTTCAACACCAGAAGATTCATACTGGAAAGAAATCCCATAAATGTGCTGATTGTGGGAAAAGTTTCTTTCAAAGTTCTAATCTCATTCAACATCGGCGGATCCATACTGGGGAAAAGCCATATATATGTGATGAGTGTGGAGAAAGATTTAAACAGAGCTCCAATCTCATTCAGCACCAGAGGATTCATACTGGAGAAAAACCCTATCAGTGTGATGAATGTGGCCGATGTTTCAGCCAGAGTTCCCACCTTATTCAACATCAGAGAACCCACACTGGGGAGAAACCTTACCAGTGCAGTGAATGTGGCAAATGCTTCAGCCAGAGCTCTCATCTGAGGCAGCACACAAAGGTGCACAAAGAAGAGAAGCCTCGTAAAACCCGGGGTAAAAATATCAGGGCAAAAACTCACTTATCCTCTTGGAAAGCTGGTACAGGAAGGAAGTCAGTGGCTCGCCTCCGCTAAGACCAGCCCTCTTTTTAAAAAGTAGTAAAAAATAAAGCAGTCTCTTTTAGAAGTGGAGATGCTTTATAGTAGAGCACTTAAATACTGGATCCTTCCTCACATGGAGACATTGAGAATTAATGACATTGGGCTAAAAGAAACCACATGAGTCTAGCTGCCCTCATTTCTTTTTTATGTGACATGGAGCACAAAGAACTAAAAATATGTTTTGAAAAAGTACAAGATCCTTGACCTCATTTGAAATTGCTTCCTGCATCATTTTGACAAAAACCATCATGTTGTATAGACATATTTGTGAAAAGTACAGGCATGCTGATGATTTTAGCATTCTGCAGAAAGAATAACGAAATAAAAGGGAGAAGACATTAATTCCATTAGTTTTGAAGTTCTGCAACAAATGAAATTTTAACTTTGTAAAGTTTTGTCATATATTAGCCATTTATAAGTATGACTCAGATTCAACATATCAAAATGTAGTCAAGTTCACAGAATTTTAATCAACAAGGTCCATCACTCTGTGTTAGCTTTCTTTTGTTTCTTCCCTTTTACTTATAGTTATTAATTAAAGGAGTAAGAAGTTTTGTTTTCACCGTCTTTTTTAGTAAGAGATAGTCCAGAATCCAAAGTGAGAACTGAATTAGACCTCATGTCTTTTATTCCTGCTAATACTATTCTTTTATTTTGTGTCATTTGTTTTCCAGGAGTTGGGATGGATGGACGTTGATCCATCCTCATGTCCTTGACCTCTTGACATTCTCTTGTGCTCTGACAAACTGAGCCAGACTTTTAGATCCACATGAATAAACAAAGCATATTTTACCAACAAAATTTCAGCTTGCCTTCTTGCTAATTAAAAAATCTGTAATTTACATATCTCTCTGCCTTCAAGACTGAGCTTTAGATAAGCCTGCTTATCTTAAATGTTTGTCAATAAGTGACTTAATGTAAGAGTCAGAGGATTGTAGCTCCTTTGAAATTTAACTTTTTCTTCATTTCATGAATTTGAGAATTCTACCAAACGTGTCTCTCAACTTCCATCAGAACGGTGCCAGTTTCAGACATTCTGATCAGCCTTCAGCTCAGGTTTTAATTTCTATTGTATGCTAACATTCTTTTTTTTTATATCTTTTATAATTATATCAGTTCCTACTGTATTAGTGACAATTATTCATAAAAATAAATATTTTGCATACTACTGCCTCCATTTATTTTTTTTCTGGGAAATTGTTTTAACGATTTAGACAGCAGATGTAAAAACAAAACTTTGGAAGAATTACCTGTTATGCCTGCTTTTTATTTTCCTCAGTCTCAAACTTTGCTTCCTTCCTGGCCTTGCATTTGCATGCAGTCCTAGAAGGTGACCTTGTTGATAGAGTTTCCTTCAACAGGGTAGTCACTAAGTGTTTCATAAGTATAAGGTGATTGCAGTTGTCTTTTATAGAAGACCTGATCTTTGACCACCTTGTTAGAGCCATGTCCATATCACTTGTTGGCAGGGTTCTAGCTGTGGGGCTCTGTTGAGGATCTACTATAAATAATACCTGTTAATAATTTTGTGTCTAGAATAGTTTATGACTAGGATCAACATCATTCTTAAATTCATGAATTTTCATATTTTGACAACTGCATGACTGTCTAGAAGAGTGATAATCAGAATAATTAAGCAATATACCTATCAGGGTATTAAATTACCACAGATCAGGGTCATCTTTGCATTTTTTATTCTTCACTATTGAGCGTGGTGATGCATTACTATTCCTCCACCATATTTGGGAAATGTGTGGAGAAGAGCACAGATCTTTTGGGTACTAGACCTCCGGACCAATGCAAAATAGAGGTAAGCCTCATCTAGACACAACCCAGAGGTTTTGGATTTTCAGATTAGAGTGTGACTATATGGGATTTGAGCTTGCCATCCTTGGAGAGAAGGTGAGTGTGTTCTGTGTGGAAGAAGGAGAAAGGAATATTTAGTGAGCAAATACACAAGTGCTCCCCTAGGTTTCCTGACACTTCGTGGGCTAAGAAGACTAATTCTGGGCAATTGACTAATCCTTTTAAAAGTTGTGGTGTAATTCTTCATGTTCCCATCCGGGCCATAGTAGAGTATATGTTCAGTTCCTAAGCCCCTTGACAACCTGCTTTAGATACAACATGTGAATGAGAAATGGCTGAGTTAGGCCATCAAGATTCAGAGTAGATTTGGTACAAAACTTGTTTGTATTTTATTTATGTCCTGTGAATCTGTGGCTCTGGGTAAAAGTCTATACACATAGAGGGGCCAGAATGTACTGCAACATCACCCCCTGAAATCTGAAAATCAGTCCCAAAGCTGATAAGTTTTCTTCAGACATAGAGAAAAGGGATTAGTGTCCCTCCACCCTCATAACAATAGTGTGGCTGCACTAGTAGAGGATGGTAAATAAGTGCCAAGAGGACTCCTTTTCAAGAGCAAGGACCTCTTGTCCCTGTCCGCTCCTTGATATCAAATGACCGACCAGCTTGGACAAGCAAAATTCCCATTGCAATCATGATGAACTAAAGAACAGAGGATCCTCTGATGTCCAGGTGCCACATGAGTACCCTAGATCATTGTGTAGCCCTAGAGATGTCAAAGGGACTTCATAAGGATTGAGACGGGACTTTTTACCACCTTGGTAACTTGGGGTCTATCTTTTCATTTTATTGAGGGAAAACTGTTATGGGCTGTTTATTAAATTCAGATTTCTGTAGTAAAACTCATAGCCCAGAGATTCTCTTCTGTCATTTTTAGATTGGTTTATCTGATAAAAACAATTATTTTGTTTTTCTTGGGTTTTTCTGATTATTGTTCTGAAAGGGTACCAAATAATGCACTTCAGTTTGGAATTGATCAATTTAAACAGTTTAAATGATGAAAAGAGACAAAAACTACAGAAACAATTCACAGTTGCATTTCTTACAGTAAAATCAGGTGGGAATAGCATAGCATTGTAATTCTTTAAATGTAAGCAAGATTAATCTTAACACAGTTATTTTGTGAGATCATTATTTTTTTCTCCTTTGTCCCACATAGTTGGTAGTGTATCAGAATAAATTTTGCAATGTAGTCTTAATAAGTAATGGCATTTTATAATTCTACTGTTATAATATCTGGCACTATTTTACTTAGAGCTTTGCATCAATATACATGAATTGACTTAGTTGTAAATTTTTTTAGGAATTATCTTTGTCATAAATGTTTCTACCAAATTATAGAGCGTTTAAGAATAGTATCAATTTGTATAATGTATCACTCTCCTAACATTGTCTCTGTTATTTCCTTATTTCCTTTTTCCTGTTTAGTCCACCAATTCATGTCTAACCTAGTACCTCTATTCAATTTTCTCTATTAAAATAATTGATCTGGTCTCTCTTATTCTGGCTGGACCTTGACAGAAACAATAAGAGAAACAAATTAAAACTGTAAAGACCTACCAATTCTTAGATATCAAAAGTGATCAAAGGTGTAAAATCTACTCTGGTGGTGAGGCTGTGGAGAACCAGCCAAACTCACACACTGAGGGTGGGGATACAAAATGGTGCAACCCCTAATGAGGAGGGATTTGGCAATCTCTAGCAGATTAACATATGCATTCACCCTTTGATCCAGAAATTAATGCTTCTAGGAGTTGTTCCCAAAGATACAGTACAAAAATATGAAATGATGTATACATATGGCAGCATGTATTTATAGAAAACACTTATTTCTCATTGTGACACATTTGGCTGCAATTAAAACATATCATATATTTGTTCAATAATGAGCTGGCTCTGTTCATGATTACCTAGTGACTTTTTGCTTAGGCTACAATTGGACCACACTTAACATTTACAGAGGTCAGCTTGCCTTGCTTCTTACAGGACTCAGAGTCAAGTTTAGTAGGTTTTTCTGAGATTAAGTACCACCACCAATGCAGAACAACAGATGAAACCTCCAGGCTCCCTTGCAAGCACTTCCAACCCAATGAGAGCACTATATAGGAAAAGGAAATGGCCATGTGAAGACAGGGGCTTTTGACATTTTACATTACATAAAATTGTCAGTAGATGGCAGCAAAGGAGATATAATGGAAACCAGCCTGTACTGTAGTTTGTGAGTACTACTTTCAATTTGTGAGTACCCCTTATCTGAAATGCTTGGGACCAGAAGTGTTTTGGATTTGAGACTTTTTCTGATTTTTGGAATATTTATATATATATAATGAGATATCTTGAAGATGTGACCCAAATCTAAACATGAAATACATATGTTTCAGAGAGCAGAGGCTAGATAACCAACTAGAGGCAGCTCTCATCAGACTGTCCCAGCTCAAGGGTAGGAGGGTTTGACCCAAGAAGATGGGAGCAGATTGCAGGGAGAAGGAACATAGGCGTCAGCAACCCCACTGAGAGCTGCAAGGATGAAGACAGAAAGGAAGAAAGAGAAGAGGAGATTGGCAAAGCAGACCAGATCTGAGGAAGCCTGGACTCAAGTGGAAAGATAAGGGGGATCTCCTCCCTGGCTCCCTTATGCTCCCATGACTCTCAGCTGGCAGCAGGACATGGGAGCACTCATCCTGCTGGAGAATGCTACCAGGGACCAGAGATCAGGCTTTCCTGCATCTAGACTTTTCCTCCTCTGAATCTTTCCCTTGCTTGGCATAACAGAGAGTGATTTAGGCGCCAGCTGGCTTGTGGCCACAGCTTATCTTCCCCTTCGGTAACCAGGGTCTGCTTCCCTTTGTGCTGGTGTGTCAAGGGCACACCCACTGCCTTAGACAGTCAAGCTAGAATGGTTCCCCCTTGGCCAGGCTCAGGAGTGAGGAAGGGAGACAGGAAGCTGCCTCTCCCCCATAGCAGCCCAGGCCCTGCCCTGCAGGGCAGGATCAGTGAAGGGAACTGGACCCTTCCCCTCTACCATATCAGGCTGGAACTCAGTGGGCCCTGCTTTGTATGACCCTGAGTGGCAGCTTTGGCAGGCTGTGAGCAGGAAGTACCCCTCCCCCAACTGTACGAGCTAACAGCAGCTCATTTGAACTGACATTAGTGGGGCTGGTGCTTGAACCATGCCTGCCTCCTGCCCAGCTTGCTCTGGCCCCACCCTCTTGGTCAGTTCTTCCCACCATCTGCACTCTTCCCCCAGCTTAGAGGCTTCATCTGGAAGCTCTGTCCTCAGCACCACCCCAGTCCCTACTTAGAGGAAATCAGGCTGGAGCCCATAGGGCTTCAGCTTTGGTAGGCTTTGAGTGGGGAATACCCCCGTGGCCACAGGAAAAACTGAACTGGCCTTTGCTGGCTTGGAGCTATGGCTGCACCTACCTCCTACCTGGCTGGCTCTGGCTCTGTCCCCTCCTGTGTATGGGCATAGTGGGCACTTAGAGAAGCTTCTACAATTCCCCTCTCAGAAAAACTCACTGTGGGATAAGGGCAGAAAGAACCCAGCCTGGTGCTTTAGCGTAGAAGCGTTAAGCTCTCTCCTCTGTCAATAGCTCTGCTGGTCTAGAGTTTGCCCTGAAACTGCTACCAGTGGTTTCCCCGAGGCTGGAAAAGTAATATTTTAGCCCCCTGAAGCCTTGTAAAGTCTTTGAAGTCCAGGCATCCTAGCCACAAACTGCCTTACTCGTCTCTTAATTTTGGTGATGGTAAAGATCAAGAAATCCCCAGGGAACTGTAGGATCCGTCCTTAAAGCTTAGAGCACTCAAGTACTCCACCTGAGGGACCAGTCTGACCCAGAGTTAGCAATAGGCTCACTCACATAAATATCAACCAAAGACATGGAGAACAATGACATAGCCCAACAAAGTGTCTCCCAACTCAAGCAAATCAGATATAGCTGTACAAGTTCCACCTACCATTACTGAGAGCTGGGATCAATCTGCAGGATCTCAGAAACAGCTAATAAACCAGCCCTATGACCCTATCTCTCATCTGAGAGATCAGATGAGAAGTATCCAGTGAAAAAACTCCAGAAATATGAAAAATCAAAGTGCAAGATCACCCTCTAAACAAGAACTTCTTACCAATGGCTACCAACCTAAATGAAAATATCAAAATGACAGGTGAAAAATTTCAAACATGAATTGTATGAAAACTCATGGAAATAGAAGAGAAAATGAAGCCCATCACAAAGAAGCCACAAAGACAATATAGGAAATAAATGAAAAGTTCTGTAAGGAGATCAAAATATTATGGGAAAACAAAACAGAACTTATGGACATGAAAAATTCTTTCAAGGAATTATAAAACACTATGGAGCCTTAAAAACAGGTTCCATCAGGCAGAAGAAAGAATCTGAAAACTTGATGATAACATCTTTGTACTAAACAAGTCAGTCAGAAAAAAAAGAACAAAGTTTACAAGAAACATGGGACTATGTAAAGATGCCAAACATAGGTATCCTGGAGGGTGAAGAAGAAACCACTCAAGCATTAGATAATTTGGTGGTGGAAATCAAGAAACCCCTGGGAACTGCAGTGTCCCTCCTAAAGCTTGGAGCACTCGAGTACTCTTCTTTTGGTTGAGGGAATTATTGACGAAAAATTTCCTGACCTTTCTAGAAATCTAGATATCTAGATTCAAGAAGCAGAAAGGACACCTAGGAGATTCACTGTGAAGAGGCAATCACCACAACACATAATCATTAGCTGGCTAAATGAGGTCATCCTACAACCAGTAAGATGAAATTAGCAGTAACTTGCAAAGAAAAACTGATCAGACTAAATGCGGACTTCTCAGCTGAAATCCTGCAAGCCAGAAGATAGGAAAGGGGGTCCCAGAGCAATGCCAAGGTACTTTATTGCCTTTGTCTGGTAGTTGAGAAGTCCTCAATAGCATTGCATTTCATAAACTTGCCATCTCCTAAAACAGAGTAATGGTCATCTTAGAATCCTGTATCCTGCAAAACCAAGTTTTCTATATGAGGGATAATTTAAGATTTTCACAGACAAGCTATCTCTGAGAGAATTTTGGGGAACCCAAACCTACCTGCAGGAAGTACTGAGATCTTCATTATAAATGCAACAGCACAATAGACACCCACCAGTATAAAATCACCCCAAACCTAAAGTTCACAGCCCAGACACTTCAGTGACTTTAGAGGTAAAACAAAGCAATAAATTTCTATCCAACAGAATGAACAAAAATTCACCACACATATCTATACTTTCAATAAATGTGAATAGCTTGAATTCCCCACTGAAGACACATAATGGATAAGAAAACACAAACCAAGTATCTGTTGTCTCCAGGAAGTACATCTAACCCACAAAGACTCTTTCCAAGGCAAAGATTGGAAAATAATATTCCATGCAAATGTAAATGAAAAGAAAACTGGTGTAGCCATTCTTATATGAGACAACATAGACTTTAAATCAATAAAAGTAAAGAAAGACAAATATGATCACTGCAAAAGATGAAAAGAACAATTTAACAAGAAGATTTAAAAATCATAAATATTTATACACCCCAAAGAGGAGTGACCACACATAAATATGTGACAACAATAATGAACTCCACTCAGCAAGACACCACCACATGTAGATACAAACACAGCTGGGAAACACTGATATATCAAGGTTATGAAATTTTACTGAGTTGCTTGTGCAGTGCTACCAATGTAAACACATAGTGGTAAGTTCACAAACTTAATTGTCAGACCTCATACAATGACAGCTCTGATGGTCATTCCAGAAAAAGAGTTTAAGAATTGCTTTGAAGGGTGGATTAGGTATTGGTGTCTGCACATAATTCCCCAGGGGGAGTATTCAAAGTTGACCATATTGATTTTCAGCAATGAGGTATGTAGCACTTTTTGTAGAATGAGTTCAAGAACTTAATTGTTGGACCTTGTGCATTCTAGTAGCAAAATAGATATTGGGAATTTCCTGAGGAAATAGGAAAGGGGGTCCCAGAGCAATGCCAAGGTACTTTATTGCCTTTGTCTGGTAGTTGAGAAGTCTTCAATAGCATTGCATTTCATAAACTTGCCATCTCCTCTGGTACTTATTCTTCTATTTCTTTTCTTGGTACTTTTCTTTCACTCCACTTACAAAAGGATAAAGTATAACACAGAGCTTACACAGGTGAGTATCTTTGTGGTTAGCAGTTGAGTATGTCTGAACTTACAGATATATGACTCGGAACTCTACCTCCATCTTCAAATGGCCTCTTCTTCGTACATCTCTGTCTGTGTCTCTTCTTTTTTTAATTTTTGTTTCTTGGTTTTTTTTGTGTGTGTGTGTTTTGGGGGTTTTTTTGCAGTTTTTGGCCAGGGCTGGGTTGGAACCTGCCACCTCTGGTATATGGGGCCAGCATCCTACTCCTTTGAGCCACAGGCACCGCCCAACTCTTCTCCTTATAGAGACACCAGTCATAATGGATTGAGGGCCCACCTTACTCTAGTGTGATCTCATTTCAACTAATTACTTCTGCAAGGACATTATTTCTAAGGTGACATTCTGAATTTCAGGAAGAATGTGAATTTGGGAGGGGAGACATTATCCAACCTATATGTTCTATCTCTTGGTCTGCACCTATAACTCTAGTTACCTCACTTATCTAACTTAATAACATTTTCTTTGTATCTTATTTTTTAAAAGAAGCCATGTCACCCTAAAACCAGTGAGGTGGTGGTGAAGGAAGTGGAAAGTGGGGTAAGAAGCAGAGAGAAGAAGCCCTATAAACACTGCACATCCCCCATGCTTTGGTCAAAGCCTGCTTACTAACTTCATTAACACAAAGGTGTAATATTCCCAAGCAGAGGGCTTTCTACATTCCCAATTCTTCCTCCAGCATGCATTTACTTTAGCCTAGAGACTTTTCTCTTAGTAATTATAATTCCCCTGAATCCATATGCCCCTGATCTAGTCGAAGAGCAAAGACTCTCAAAGTCACCTGTAGCTAGAAGCAGTCCCTAAAAATGCCCCAGAGCCTTCAAACTCCCTGGAAGCACCCTCTGGGAGGCCAAACTCCTTGAGATAACAAAGCCCACAGAGACAGGCAGACAATGACCAGCCTCCAGGATCCCTGAAGACATGGCCAGGGCTGTCTCTGCCTCCAAGACCCAGAGGTTTCTCTTTGTCCTCACCCTAGACTTTCTGGGAGTAATTAATGCTCAAGAGAAACATCAATAGACTAGTTAATCAGAGTTCCTAAAAGTGGCTCTCCAAGGTGGCTCCATTCCAGGCTGAGGTAGCAAAGGCTTCTGTCCTGCACGGTCACATTTGTCTCTGCTATTCCCCATGTTATGTCCTCTAAGTGGTTCACTGGGGGAAACACCAGATACAGAGAATGCTGCAGGAGGAAACAAGGAAGAAAGCTAGAATTCACTTTGAGAAACATGTTTCCAGGGCGGTGCCTCTGGCTCAAAGGAGTAGGGCACTGGCCCCATATGCAGTAGGTGGTGGGTTCAAACCCAGCCCCGGCCAAAAGGCCAAAAAATGCAAAAATAAAAATAAAATTAAATTAAAAAACAACTTCTTCCAAAAAGAGAAACATGTTTTCATGTTGCCATGTATTATAATACTGACAACTAATTTGCAAAATGCATCTCCTATTTATTAGCTTTAGTCACTTCAATGGCCTGAAGTAAACAATTTACCACTGGTGAGGTTGAACCTGATGTGCAAATCTTTGCATATAGATCATTATGTACAATTATGTTGAGTTGTAAGCTGTGGGATAGACTCTCTCCAAATGTGACTGCTGGGTCAAAGGGTATGCATGTTTTACTGTCATTAGATACTGTAGGTTCTGTCTCACCAAAACTGTAGCTAGAAAAACAGGGCCTTTTCCCCTGTATTTTTGCTTGAGCTGATTATTGTACTTAAGTGTTGGCCAAAATGATAAATTAAACTATTACTTATTATTTTAATTTGAATTTTGATGATTAACAGCATGGTTGCTATGCATATTTCTTCTCCTGTGAATTGTCTCTATATTATGCATCAGTTGGAATGTCTTTCTGTCAGGAGAAATTTTTATAATAAGAAAACTAGCCTTAGTATGTTCAGTATATATGATGTAAATGTTTTTGGCCAATCTATCAATGTATTTTTTCTTTACATAGTCTCAGTAATATTTTACCTGATTAAAATGCAGCTTTTAATTTAGATTTATAATAATTAACTTTAAAGCTTCTGAGTTTCTTGCCTTCCTTAAGAAGAATGGCATGGTCATATGATGGGATATTTTGCAACTGTTCATTAAGGGAATCACACTTTTTTCAAATGTTAAAAAAAAGAATTTATTTCAAAATTCATATTTGGACAAAGGGGAAACCAAATGTGATATTGAGCTTTATCATTTTAAAAATAAAACCCATCAACAAATAACATCACATTAAAATACCAATGTCATTTTTTGAAGATCTAGAAAAAAGAATTCTACTTTCAGTAGAAACCAACCATATAGTCAAAGAAACTTTAGGCAACAAGAATTGGGAGACATTGGGAGACATCATTTTACCAGACTTCAAACTATACTACAAGGCTATAGTAACGAAAACAGCATGGTACTGGCACAAGAACAGAGACACAAACAAGTGGATTAGAACAGAGAACCCAGATATCAAACTCTCTTCATATTTCCATCTGACATTTGACAAAGCAAACAAAATCATGCACTGTGTTGGGGCAGTGCCTGTGGCTCAGTGGGTAGGGTGCCAGCCCCATATACTGAGGGTGGTGGGTTCAAACCCAGCCCCAGCCAAAGTGCAACAAAAAAATAGCCAGGGGTTGTGGTGGGTGCCTGTAGTCCACACTACTCTGGAGGCTGAGGCAAGATACTGGCCTAAGCCCAGGAGTTGGAAGTTACTGTGAGCTGTGTGATGCCACAGCACTCTACCAAGGGCAAGAAAGTGAGACTGCCTCTCTACTATTTATATATATATATATATATATATATATATCATGCACTGTGGAAAAGAATCCTTATTCATTAAATGGGGCTGGAAAAATTGGACAGCCACATGCAGCAGAATGAAACAGGACCCCTATCTAACACCACTTACAAAAATTAATTTGAGGTGGATAAAAGAATTAAACATAAGCCATAAATCATAAAAACTCCAGAAGAAAATGTAAGAAAAGCTTTTCTGGATACAGGCCTAGGTAAAGAATTTATGCCTAAGATTAAAGACAATTAATTAAAGCAACAACAAAATAAATAAGTAGGACTTGATTAAATTAAAAATGTTTTGCACATCAAAAAAAGTAATCAACAAAACAAAAAGACAAGCTACAGAATGGGAGAAAATATTCACCAACTGTACATCTGATAAGGACTAATATCCAGAATCTACAAAGAACTCAAACAAATCAGCAAGAAAAAGACAAACAGACCTATTAAAAAGTGGACAAATGACATGAACAGAAGCTTTTAAAAAGACAATTTGCCAATAAACATATGAAAAATGCTCAACATCATCAATCATCAGGGAAATCCAAATTAAAGCCACAATGAGGTTTCAGCTTCACCTTATCAGAATAGCTCTTATTAAAAAGTTCAGGCTTAGTGCTTATAGCTCAGTCAGTAGAGAGACAGCCACATACACCAAAGGGGTTTGAGCCCAGCATAGACCTGCTAAACAACAATGACAATTGAAATCAAAAATAGGCAGGTATTGTGGCAGGCACCTGTAGTCCCCGCTACTCAGAGGCTGAGGCAAGAGATTCACTTAAACCCAAAGAGTTTGAGGTTGCTGTGAGCTGTGATGCCATGGCACTCTACCGAGGGTGACATAATGAGACTCTGTCTCAAAAAAAAAAAAAAAAAGGATCTTCCGTTTCTGTCAGAAGGGTGTTGAAGTCCCTGACTATTAAGGTGTTATGGGATATCATATTGCTCAGACCCCTTAAAGTCTGTTTCATAAATCTGGGAGCATTTAAGTTAGGGGTGTAAATGTTTACTTTTGAGATGTCATCTTATTTTATTGTTCCTTTGACCGGTATGAAGTGGCCATCTTTGTCTTTCTTAACTAAAGTTGCTTTGAATCTGCTTGCGTCAGAGATTAGGATTGCAGCCCCTCCTCTCTTCTGATTTCCATTTGCCTGATACACTGTTTTCCATCCCTTAAACCTGAATCTTGATTGTCCTTCAGGGATAGATGTGTCTTCTGGAGACAGCAAATGGATGGCTTCTGTTTTTTCATCTAATCAGCCAGCCTGTGCCTCAGTGGGGGAATTCAATCCATTGACATTTATTGAAAGTATCAGGGCAGTGCCTGTGGCTCAAAGGCGTAGGGTGCCGGCCCCATATACTGGAGGTGGCGGGTTCATACCTGGCTCCAGCCAAAAACTGCAAAGTATCAATAGTTGTGGTAGAATTCTATTCACCTTATTGTGAGGTAGTTTGTTGTGTAGTTTAATCCTTTGTGTCTTTGTGAAAGCTAAATTCTGGCCTTTGGCTTCTAGATGTTTACTTTGGTGGTGGTCCATTGTGGTGTTCAGTGTTGACAATAGGTGTATTTCCTGTAAAGCTGGTCTTTTGATGAATTTCCTCAGTGCTTGTATATCTACAAATGATTTGATTTCTCCATCAATTTTGAAACTAAGTTTGACAGGACACAGGATTCTAGGCTGAAAATTATTTTGTTTAAGGATGTTGAAGGTGGATGACCATGCAAAGAGGTGAAGGACCTTTATAAAGAAAACTATGAACCCCTAAAAAAAGAAATAGAAAATATTAACAAATGGAAGAACATACCATTCTCATGGCTAGGAAGAATCAACATTGTTAAAATGCCTATACTTCCCAAAGTAATCTACAGATTCAAGGCTATCTCTATTAAAATACCAACATCATCCTTACAAGACTTGGAAAAAATAATTCTTCATTTTGTATGGAACCAGAAAAAAACCTATGTATCCAAGGCAATTCTTAGTAATAAAAACAAAGCCTGGAACATCATCCTACCAGAATTTAGCTTGTATTACAAGGCTATACTGATAAAAACAGCATGGTATTGGCACAAAAATAGAGACATAGACAGTTGGAACCAAATAGAGAACCAGGAGATGAAGCAAACAGCTTACAGCCACCTAATCTTTGATAAACCAAGCAAGAACATACACTGGGGGAAAGACTCCCTATTCAATAAATGGTGCTGGGAGAACTGGATATTCACATGCAAAAGACTGAAACTGGACCTGCACTTTTCTCCACTCACAAAAATTGATTCAAGATGGATAAAAGACCTAAATCTAAGGCACAAAACAACTAAAATCCTCAAAGAAAGTGTGGGGAAGACACTGGAAGCTATCAGCCTGGGGAAGGACTTTGTGAGGAAGACTTCTGTGGCAATCATAACAACAACAAAAAAATGAGAATTAACTAAACTGAAAAGTTTCTGTACAGCTAAGGTGACAACAACCAAAGCAAACAGACAACCTACACACTGGGTAAGGATATTTTCATATTTTGATTCAGACAAAATCTTTATAACCAGGATCTATAGAGAAGTCAAATTAATAAACATAAAAAGAGCCAACAATCCCTTAGATCACTGGGCAAGAGAGATGAATAGAACCTTCTCTAAAGAAGACAGATGAATGGTTAACAAACATGAGAAAATGCTCATTGTCCCTCATTATTAGATAAATGCAAATCAAAACCACCCTGAGATATCATCTAACCCCAGTGAGAATGGCCTTTATCACAAAGTCTCAAAACTGCAGATGTTGGCTTGTATGTGGAGAGAAGGGAACACTTTTACACTGCTGGTGGGACTGCAAACTAATATAACCTTTTTGGAAGGAAGAAACAAAATATGTGTGTTTCTGTACATATACAGGGTGGTCATAAGTTCATATGCAATTTAAAATAGTTTGCAATTTAAAGAACTCAAGAACTCAAGCTAGACCTCCCATTTGATCCTGCAATCCCATTGCTGGGCATCCACCCAGAAGGAAAAAAATCCTTCTACTACAGGGACACTTGCACTACACTGTTTATTGCAGCTCAATTTACAATTGCCAAAATGTAGAAATAGCCCAAATGCCCACCAACCCAGGAATGGATGAACAAGCTGTGGTATATGTACACCATGGAATATTATTCAGCCACTAAAAATGATGGTGGCTTTACATCTTTTGAATTAACCTGGATGGATGAGGAACACATTATTCTTAATAAGGCATCACAAGAATGGATAAATAAGAATCTTATGTACTCAATTCTGACATGAGGACAATTAACGTCCTAGTACACAGTGGGAGGTAGGGGATAGAGAGAGCTGAGAAAGAGAAGGAGGGAGGGAGAGGGGGGATAAGGGGTATGTACACCTTTTGGGGGAGGGCCACAATTATAAAAGAGTCCTTATCTAATAAAAGCAATCAGTGTAACCTGGTTCTGTGTACCCTCAATGAATCCCTCCCTCAAAAAAAGTTCAAAAACAGTAGATGCTTGTGTGCTGGTGTGGATGCAAAAACATGCTTATACACTGTTGGTGGGGCTGCAAATCTGCACAACCTATATAGAAAACAGTATGGAGATTCCTTAAGAACTAAAAGTAGTTCTAATTTTCAATCCAACAATCCCACTGCTGAGTATTTACTCAAAGGAAAAGAAGTCATTTTATAAAAAGGACACTTGAATGTTTATAGCAGCACAATTCACAGTTGCAAAGATGTGGAATCAACTCATGTTCCCATCAATTCACGAGTGGATTAATAAAATATGTGTGTTTCTGTATATATACAGGGTGGCCATAAGTTCATGTGTCATTTAAAATATTGTGCAATTTAAAGTTGTACAGAACTTTATGGACACCTTGTATATATACACATACATGTGTGTTTGTGACTATATATATATATATAATATATAATATAGAGTACTACTCAGCCATAAAAAGGGATGAATTAATGTCTTTTGCAGCAATTTGGATGGAACTAGAGACCATTATCCTATATGAAGTATTTGAAGAATGGAAAAACAAATAGCACACGTACTCCCTAATAATTTAGAACTAACTAATGGACACATAAATATGTAAAAATCATTGGAGATGAAGAAGGAGGGGTATGAGTAGGAGGGGAGGGGCAAAAACCTGCCTAACAGGCACAACAAAGAATAGTCAGATGATAGGCACACTTATAGCCCTGACTAAAGCATTACAGACTATCCATTTCATAGGAACATTTGTACCCTCTTACTAATTTGAAATTAAAAATAAATAAGTAAAAGTACAAATAAATGAAATTCACTATTTTGCATTGTAAATGTATGATACAGTAATGTTAACTATAAACATATTGTTGTGCAACTGATCTCTAGTACTTATTCATCTTGCCAAATTTGAACTCTACACCCACTGAATAACTTTCCTTTTCTACCTCTTTCCAGCCCCCCATAACCACTATTCTTTCTAAGAGTTTGGCTATTTTATATAATTCATAAAATGAAATTATGTAGTACTTATCATAACATTCTCTGTCTTTTAATTTAATCTAATTTAAAAAATTTCCATTTAATATAATTATTGATATGTTAAGATTTAGGTCTAAAATTGTGCTATTTGTTTGATGTACTTTTTTCATTTCTTTGTTTCCCTATTTTCTGCCTTCTTTGGGGTCATTTGGATTTTTTATATATTCAATTTTAATTTACCAAGTGTGTTTACACTATCTCTTTGTATAGGTTTTTTAGTGGTTACTGTGAAAATTACAATTTACATATTTAACTTTCATGAGCTAATTAAGATCAATATTTTATCAAAAAAATCAATATTTTATCATTTAAATGGAATGTAGAAATCTTATAATTTTACGGGTTCTTTTCTGTCTTCCTTGTATGTCATAATTGTCTTATATGTTGTATCTACATACATTGGAAATCCTTTTAAATAATTTTATTAGTTTTGCTTTCATTATCAAATATATTTTAAAGAACTCAAGAGGATAAAAAGAGTAGTCTATAATTTTAACCAATATGTTCACCATTTGTCTTGTGTATTATCCTTGATGCTTTTATTTTCTTCTGCTATCACTTCCATTATTCTGAAAAACCTTCTTTAACAGTTCCTCTATAGCAGATCTGGGAAAAAATTCTCTTGGTTTTCCTTCATCTGATAACGCTTTCATTTTCACCTTTATTCCTAAAGGTCCTTTAGCTAAATATAAAATTTCAAATTGACAGTTATTTTCTTTGAACAGTTGAAAAATATTATGCCATTTACTTCTGTAATTTCTGGTTAGAAACCTACAGTCATTCAAATTGTTCTTCCTTTATGAGCAATGTCCCTTTTTAAAGTTATTAAAGGTATACATTTGTTGTATGTATTTGTAGGTTATAAGTGATGCTTCGACAATGGCATATCCTGTGTAATAATTAAATTGGGATAATTGGGGTTCAATCTTAGTAGACTGTATGTTTCTAGGAATGTACCCATTTCTTCTAGGTTCTGTCATGTATTGTCATATAATTGCTTATAGTGGTCACCAATGATATTTGAATTTTTACAGTATCAGTTGTAATGTCTCATTTTTCATCTCTAATTTCAAATACTTGGGTCTCTGCCTTTTTTCCTTAGGTTTGTCAATTTTGTTTATCTGTTCAAAAAATCAAATTTTCATTTCATTGATATTTTGTATTTTGTTGCAATTTTATTTATTTCAGCCCTACTATTTATTATTTATTTTCTTCTACTAATTTTGTGTCTGGTTTGTTCTTGTTTTTAGTTCTTTAAGATATTTGAATTTGGGTAATGCCTGTGGCTCAAAGGAGTAGGGCGCCGGCCCCATATGCCAGAAGTGGCAGGTTCAAACCCAGCCCCGGCCAAAAACTGCAAAAAAAAAAAAAAATTGAACTTTATTTTATTTTGATGAGGATACTCAATACTTATTGCTATAAACTTTCTGCTTACTACTGCATTTACTGTAGCAAATAAATTTTCATATGTTGTATTTCCATTTTCATTTGTTTCAAGAATTTTTTTAATTTTTGCCTTAATCTTTTCATAGATCCATGGTAACTCAGGAGCATATTGTTTAATTTTCATGTGTTTGTAGAGTTATGAGAGTTCTTCTTGTTACTGATTTCTACTTTTATTCCATTGTGGTCAGAGAATATATGATGTGATTTCAATTTTGTTAAATTTTTGTACGTTTATTTCATGGACTAACATATGGCCTATCCTTGAGAGTGATTTATGCCCTAAGGAGAAGAATGTGTGTACTACAGCTATTGTATTAAATGTTTCATAAATACCCATTAGGTCCTTTTGGATTATAGTACAGATTAAATCTGAAGCTTATTGGTTTATTTTCTGTCTGGATGATCTAGCCAATACTGAAAGTGAAGTACTGAGGTCTCCAACTTTTATTGTATTGGGGCCTGTTTCTCTCTTTATCTCTAATAATATTTGCTTTGTGCTCCAGTGTTGGGTCCATACATGTTTGCAATTGTTATATCTTCTTGCTGAATTGACCCTTTACCATTATACATATAATAACTGTCTCTTTTTATAGTTTTTGTCTTGAACACTATTTTAATTCATATAAAGATAGCTATTCCTGTTCTTTTATGGTTTCTTTTTGCATGGGATATATTTCCATTGCTTTATTGTCTGAGCAGGTATGTCTTCACTGATGAAGTAAGTTTCTCATAGAGATCATATACTTGGGTCTTGTTTCTTTTTATCCATCAGCCACTCTATGTTTGTTCACTGGAGAAGTTAGTCCCTTTAAATTCAATATTTTTATTGATAAGTAAGAACTTATTACTGTCATGCTGTTATTTGACTTCGTATTGTTTTGTGGTCCTTTCATTGTTTCTTTTTTCCTTTCTTCCTGTCTTCCTTTGTGTAAAAGTGATTTTCTCTAGTAGTTTTGATGTTTTGCTTCCTATGTTTTGTGCATCTGTTATAGGTTCCTTAACGTGAGGTTATCATAAGACTTGCAAAAAACATCTTATAACCAATTATTTTAAACTTGTGACTTTAATTCTGCTTACAGAAACAAACAAAAAAACAAGCAAAGAGAAAGATAATAGAAACTCTACTCTCTAACTCCATCCAACCCCTACTTTTTAACTTTTTGTTGTTTCCATTTATATATTTTTATACTATCTCTTACAATTTTGTTATAGTTATTATTTTTGATAAATTTATCTTTCATTCCTCTTGCTCAAGATATGAGTGATTTGCACATTATAATTAAAATGATAAAATATTCTGTATTAGTCTGATTGTTTACTGTTAGCAGTGAGTTTTATAACAGCAGATTATTTCCCATTTTTCATTGACATCCTTTTCTTGTAGATTGAAGAGCTCCCTTTAGAATTTCTTATAGGGTAGGTCTGCTGTTGATGAAATCCCTCAGCTTTTGTGTTTTGTTTTTTGCTTTGAGTTTTTGTTGTTGTTTTGGTTTGGTTTGGTTTTTGTCTGCAAAAGTCTTTATTTTTTCATGTTTGAAGGATATTTTTTCAGGATATAGTATCCTAAGATTAGGATTTTTTTTTTCAGCACTTTAAATATGTCATGCCACTCACTCTCCCCTGACCTGTAAGGTTTCCAATGAGAATGTTGCTGCGAGATGTATTTGAGCTCCTTTATGTGTTTTTCTTTTTCTTTTTTCCTGCTTCTATTAGGACTCATTTTTTTTGACCAACTATGGTGTTCAGGAGTTTGATTATTAAGTGCCTTGGCATAGTCTTATTTGGGTTAAATCTGCTTGATGTTTTATAACTTTCTTGTACCTGAATATTGATATTTTTCTCTCAGTTTTGGAAAATTATCTGTTGTTCCTTTGAATAAAGTTTCTACCACAATCTTTCTCTTTACCTCATCTCTAAGACCAGTAACTCTTAGATTTGTCCTTTGAGGCTATTTTCTAGATCTTATAGAAAAGAGATTCTAGATTCTGTTTTGTTCTTTTTTTCTCTTCTCACAGAATATTTTCTTGTGGCCTGTCTTCAAGATCACTAATTCTTTCTTCTGCTTTATCAAGTTTGTGTTGAAAAACTGATGCATTTTCAGTTTGTCAATCGAAATTTCTAGCTTCAAAATTTTTGCTTGATTTTTTATTATTATGTCAATCTATTTGTTAATTCTCTTGATATAATTCTTAATTCTTTCTCTATGTTGTCTTGAAGTTCATAAAGCTTTTTCAAAGAGTTGTTTTGAATTATCTGTCTGAAATCTCAGCTTGTTTGAACTCGTCCTTCTTGAGAAGACTTTCCAGATATCCAAAGAGAATTAAGTATTTTGATACAAGTCTGATCACTACAGCCATATCAGCACTAGGAAGCCTATAAGCCCACTAATGCTGCTGCTCTTGCAGACTCCTGGTGGTACTACCATGGAGAACTTGGGTAGTATCTGAGAGAATACCCCTGAATTATTTTTCTTCCTAGAAAAATAGCACTTTTTTTCCTCACACTTTCATTCAAACAGAAGAAGTCTTACTATAGGCTGCCTGGAGTTGGCAGAGAGGTGATGTGAGAATTCCTTCATGGCTGCCCCAGATATAACTGTAATGGTTCACATCTGGAGCCAGCACAATCTTGCCCAAGGCTCATAGCAACTACTACCTGATTACTACTGATGTTTATTCAAGGGCCAAGGCTCTTTATTCAGCAGGTGGTAAATTCTGTCAGGACTATATCCTTCCTTTCAGTGCAATGGGTTCCCTTCTGGCCCAAATAGGGTCTAGAAATGCCATCTTACAGCTAAGGCCTAGAATTAGGACTTCAGGAATCTACTTGTTACTTCATTTTACTGTGGTCAAACTGGTACCTAAGTTGCAAAACAAAGTCCTCTGAACTCTTACCTTTCCTTTCCCCAAGTGGAATATGTCTCTCCTTGAGCTGCACTGCCTAAAGCTGGAGGAGAGGTGATGCAGGCACTCCTTTGGCTGCCACAGCTGGTATCTACCACTGAGCCAGAAGATTGCCCTCTGGCTGAGGTCCTAGCAGAATTCTGCCCTGTCTTGTGTTCCCCCATGATAGGGTGGCCCTGAGTTCCAATGCAAAGTCCTACAATCACTTCATTCTCCCTTCCTCAAGGCACACAGATTCACTATCTGCCTGGTACAGCCCTGCCAGGAGCTGGGAGAGGAGTACCATGGGCAAGCAAGACTACCTTTCCTACCCTCTTCAGTGCCTTTTTCCTTGATCTAATGTTAAAGGTGCTATGACTACTCACCAATTTTTGGTTCTTCTGAAGGTGGTGTTTGTATAGATAACTGTTCAATTTGGTATCCCTGCAGAGGGACCATCACTGAAGGGTTCTATTTGGCTATCTTGCTCCATTTCCTCTAAATTTGCCTTTTTTCTGGTTGACTATATTTTTTCTTTATCTTTGTTATCTTCATAAAAATTTGATAATAATTGGTCCGTGATTAGAGATGAAAGGAGATTAAATGGGTTTCAGGGGGGTAGGGAGAGAATAATGGCCTTCTGGACAAGAAAGTTGGAAAGGGCCTTGAGGCAAAACTAGGAAATTTGGGTGGCTGTGTCCTAGTTAACCAAGTATGTGCTGTTTCTGCAAAACGTAACTTCTGGCCTGTGATTCCTGACCTCTAGCCTATTAATGGTCCTTCCATAAAACAAAGATGAGGATCCCCTTCACAGAATAATGCACACCATAATGTCATAAACATCATGATACTAACAGACGCTGACACCTCACTACTAGTAAAATAACAGTTAATATTTATTGATTCAGAGTTAAAGAAAATTGGATTTACCTGACAAATGAGGTAGTCCATAATGAATGAAACCAGGACAGCATCCCTGAGGACCTAAGAGGAACCAAGGGGAATTCTTATAGATGAATGTAGGAGGAATTGAGATGAAAGTGTTTATATTAGTATGTTGCCTTTTTGTGGTATCTCCTCTTACTAATGGGGGGACCAGACCCTTTTCCACTCTCCATGAAAACTCTATGCTTATCTCTGGTTTACTTAACTTAATAACTGTACTTCTTTTTCTGCTATATTGGAGTCCCAGCTGCCTCAATTCCCACTCCCTCAGTTTCTTGCTCTCCCTTAGATTCAGCCAAACTTGCTAATTCTGCTGGGTGAACTAAACCAGCTCCACTAAACAGCTCAGAGGTGAATTCTCACCTCTAATAGTCTGAGAATAGAATTTCTTTGGACCTGTCTATCCCCTTTAAGACTCATTCAGCTTTTTCAATCTGTAGGTTTATGTGGTTAGCCAAATTTAGAAATTTTTTTAGCTAGTATTTCTTGAAATGTATTTTTTTATGTACTGAATGCTTTCTGCTCTCTTTCCAAGACTCTGATCTTATACCTTTCACTATTGTCCCACAGGTCTCTGAGTCTCTGTTCATTTGCTTTAAATCTTTCTTTCCTGATTCCAAAGTTGGATTGTTTCTACTGATCCATTTTCAATTTAATTCACAAATTAGTTTGTTATCCCCATTATGCTTTTGTGCTCTTTTAGTGAGTTTTATATTTTAGTTATTATATTTTTTAGTTCTAGTATTTTCTACTTATTCTTCTTTACATATAATTTTCAGTGTGTTTACAATTGCTTATTGGAATGTTTTTGAATAGCTGATTTAAAGTCTTTATCAGATGATTCCAACATTTGTGCCATCTTAATGTTTGTATCTGTTGATCATCTTTCCCCATGAGAATTGATATTTTCCTGATTCTTCATTTTTTGAGTAATTTTGGAGTGGGATATCATGTTTTGAGATATGGGGTCTCTTTTAAATCCTGTGGAGAATGTGGATATATTTATTTTAGCAAGCATTTATCTAACAATGCATGAAAGAATTAATAAAATGTGATATGTGTAAACTGGGAGTAATAATTAGCCATAAAAAAAATTGGTGATCTAGAATCTTTTGTAACAACCTAAATGGAACTGGAGACCGTTCTTCTAAGTAAAGTATCACAATAATGGAAAAACAAACACCACATGTACTCAATACTAAATTGGAACTAGTTGATCAATACTTATGTACACATGTGGAAGTAAAACTCAATGAAAATAAAGTGTGGCAGGGAATAGGATGGGTAAATTCACATGTAACAGAAACAATGCACACTATCTGGGCATGCTTATAACTTTGACTCAATTCATACAAAGCAAATTATGTATCCAAGAATTATGTACCCTTTAATATTTTCAAATTTAAAAAGTAATTAATTAATTAGTTTTTTCAAAAAGAATTGTATTTATAACACACCCAACAGGAATCTGGGGTCATTGTGATGAGGGACACAAAACTTGTAGCCTTCTTACAAACAAATTCCTTACATGTGAAGAACAAAAAGAAAAATATAAAAAAAAGTGGTAATGTACAGGTGATCACTATATAATTCTTTCAACTGTACTTTATACTGTGTGTTTGAAAAATTGCCTAATAAAATATTAGAAAATTAAAATAATAAAAAATAAATTGACCTACTTAAATTCAGGCCAAAAGTTTCATCTCATCTTCTGTAGGAAGTGGTTTCAACAACAGTTCAGTTTTCTTTTTTTAATTTTTTTTAACAGTTCAGTTTTCAAAACCTTTGCAGAAATATTCAGATCTGCCCCATGTGTGCATCACTCAGTGGAAGTCTGGGTTCTGGCCAGAAATATTTTTCATTAGTCCAATTTTCAATCTTTGTTATACTAATTAGCACAAGATCCAGTAATCAATGTTTACTGTAATGTTCCAGTAAACTTTGGAATAACTTAACAATTTAATGGAGTTTCTAGCCTGAAGCCTCCCATCATCATAATCTTCCCTGCACATTTTAGATATTTTCTTGGGACTCCCCTTCCAAGTTCTGTGAATAGAAACATGGGTCCTTAGTTACTTTTTTTTTTTTTTTTTTTTTTGCGACGGAGTCATGAAAGCATAGCTTACAGCCACCTCAAACTCTTGGGCTCAAGTAATCGTCTTGCCTCAGCCTCCCTAATAGCTGGGACTAAAGGCACCTGCCACAACGCCTGGCTATTTTTTTAGAGATAGTCTTGCTCTTGCTCAGGCTGGTCTCAAACTCCTGAGCTCAGGCAATCCACCCACCTTGGCCTCCAGAGTGCTAGGATTACAGCCGTGAGCCACCATGCCTAGCTTCAGTTACTCCTCTCTGCTTACTTTTGTGACTGCTCCTCTGTCCTGGATCAAGAAGCAAGAGGACTAGAGGATAAGAAACTTAGTAAACTCACCACAATTTGGTGGGACTTTAGATTCTGATCTTCTTTCCAATCTTCCTGTTACTACTTAATTTTCAGATCCCTCTAATAGCTGCTCAACATCTATTGTTTCATAGCTGTATTCAGTGGTGGAGATAGGGTGGAATGCGTTCTCTCCATCTCACCTGAAATTGATTCCTAAAATTACTCATTCATTCCTTTATCGCCATGCATCATCTACACACAGTCTTGGATCTCTAGTTTTCTTTTGTTTTGTTTTTAAACACATTTTGGTCTTATCTCATTTTCCTTTTTCCTCAGTCAAGGCCCAGTACTCAGTCATTATACTGTTAAGTGCTTCTCATGTTGTAACTGCCTTGCCTACCCCTACCCCAAGTTCAAAGGGCAGACTCCTTGAGATATCTTAGGAAATGCCTGATAACTACTTTCCTACACTAATTACATAGCTCATCAGCAAGATAATGAAGCTAAGATTTTATGATTTCCCATAGGCAGGTAAGTTTCATATAAAACATTTTCAAGTTAAACTAAACCATAAAAAAAATTACTCCCTGAAGAATTAATTATCTGCTAAAGTATCCCCATTAGAATTACCAGTAGGCTAGGAAATGAACTTATCACTTTCTATCTTAAACCCACATAGGCAGAGAAATTCTGTGTGGCAGCTCTTTACTAACGGTGTTCAGAGATGACAGGGATCTTAGACAGCCCTAGAGAACTCTATCACATTCCTGAAAAGGTTCTACATGTATTGCAATTAACACTATCCAACTCTGAAGTTCTGCTCTTGGCTCTGAGAGCCAGTTGGCACAAAGTAGGAAAAAGTAAACAAACTTCCTTTTCCCCTCCTCACATGTCCCCATCCTTTCTATCTCTATTTCCTATAAGCAACTCAATTCTAATAAGCTCCTCATTATTATCTGCTATATTGATTTGCTTATACCCTGTACCCTGTCTTGTTGCCAGATGTAAAACAGCTTATTATTTTCTCCACTTCATTTCCCTTGCTGTTAATCTTCTTGAAAGACTAATTTATCCTTAGTGGAAGAGAACTGAGGTGAGTGTCAAAGGAATGAAATATGGCATTGGTTCTCAAAGTGGGTCCCTAGACCATAAAAGTACATCACCTGGGATCATGTTATAAATGCAAATTCTTGGGCCCCACGTATAGAAACAAAAATTCTTGGGGCAGAACTCAGCAATCTGAGATTTCACAAACCTTCCAGATGATACTGATGCATGCCAAAATTTAAGAACCACTGTAAATAGGAAGTTAATAATTGGCTGGCTGTGGCATAATGAGTGAGAAGAATGTTCAGATTGTAATGACCTATTAAGCTGATTTTTCCACCATTCCTGGAAGACAACAACTTGCTACTAGCATCACATAGCTAGGTAGGGTGGAAAGGGTAGGCAAAGAATACATGCTGGGTATGATGGGCTGACAATGCCAAAACCTCTATTCCCTCTGTGTCTGTTATTTCTATTGGCTTGGAATTTAATCTCCTCAATCTGCTGCTAAGACTTTGGCACTTATCCCTAGTCACATCTTTATAACAAAAATCCACTGATCTTTTCTCCAGGTTTGCCCTTCTTCGGTGGTGTGCTTGACAGTTACGTTTTTAAAGAACTGACTTCACTAATATGGCATCATCCTTTTCTCTATCACCTTCATTACCAACTGAGGCTCCTTGGCTGGTTCTTTGCCAGTTCTTAGCATCATATAAATTTGGACTCAACCAAAAATGAATTTTTAGTATAATAAAAACTGTAAAAAATATGAATCATATGCCTTGTGGTGTGAATAGAATTATATACTATACCAGAATTTGTAAGTGAAGAAAGTTTGTTATTGTTTACAAAGCATTCTTCCAAATCTCCACAATCTTCAAGGAAATAAGGAAATGCAAATTGACTAAATAAAACTTCTTTTATAAGAAAAATTCTTCCTTTACTTTAGATAAATATTGAGCAAGTTGAAAACATCCATAACAATACTAGAATAGGTAATGGTGCTTCCTCATTGGAATTTTCTTCTAATATCATGAGGATAAAAAACATGAAAGAACAACTAGTTATTTTGAAAATAGGCTATGATTCACAATCAATGTAACAACTAGAACCTAAAAGAAATTTAAAAATTTTGTAAAAGTTTGCTCAAAGTTCTCATACAAAAGATGAAGTTATTTGAACACTAAAGGCTTGGAAGAAAATTTATAGTCAGCTCATAACTATCTCCACAGTCCTTAAAACAACAAAGAATTAAGAATAATTTTCAATGGTTAGAAAATTTTTGTGTGTCTTTAAGAAAAGCATTTGACAAAATCCAGCATCCTTTTTTGATGAGAACACTTAAGAAAATAAGTATACGTGGGACATTTCTTAGGCAGAGGCCTTCTACGACAAATCCTCAGCCAATATAATATTGAATGGAGAAAAATTGAAAGCATTTCCATGTAGGACTGGAGCCAGACAAGGATGCCCCCTGTCACCACTACTATTTAACATAGTGTGGGAAGTACTAGCTGATGCAATCAGATAAGAGAACGATATCAAGAGTATCCAAATGGGGACAGAGGTGAAACTATCACTCTTTGCTGATAGTATGATTTTGTATTTATAAAAATCCCAGGAATTTAACCTGGAAGTGATTGAGAAATACAGTAATGTCTGTAATTGTTGTAAAATCAATGTTCAAAAATCAGTGGCCTTTATATATATATCAACAACAGTTAAGCTGAGAATCAAATCAAAGATATAATACTTCACAGTAGCATCAAAGAAAATGAAATACTTTGGAATATACTTAACAAAGCATGTGAAAGATCTCTACAGAGAGAACTATGAAACCCTGAGAAAATAAATAGCAGAGGATATTAACAGATAGAAGAGCATACTGTGCTCATGTCTAGGAAGAATTAACATTGTTCATATGTCTATACTACCCAAAGCAATCTACAGATTTAATGCAATTCCCATAAAAATTCCAATGTAATATTTTGAATATCTTGAAAAAATAATTCTATGTTTCATATGGAAATGGAAAAAAAAACCAAATAGCCAATGCAATTCTATGAAATAAGAACAAATCTGGAGGCATCATTTTATAAGACTTCTAGTAATGCTACAAGTCTATAGTGATCAAAACAGCATGGTATTGGCACAAAAATAGAGATATAGATCTATGGAACAGAACATACAGCCTATAGATAAAACCAGACTCATGTTGCTATCTGATCTTTTGTAAAGCAAACAAAAGGATACATTGGGAAAAGAATCCCTATTTAATAAATGATGCTGGGAGAACTTGTTATAGCCACATAGGAAAGACTGAAACTAGACCCACACCTTTTGCCACTTATAAAAATTAACTCACTTTGGATAAAAGAATTAAATCTAAGACATGAAAGTATAAAAACTCTAATAGAAAGTGTGAGGAAAGCTTTTAATCTTATTGGTCTATAAAAGAATTTATGAAGAAGACATCATTGGCAATTGTAGCAACAACAAAAATAAATAAATGGGGCCTGATTAAGTTAAAAAGTTTCTGCACAGCTAAGGACATAAGCAACAACAACAACAACAAAAAAAAAAAACAATCTTCAGAATGGGAAAAGATAATTGCATGCTACAAATTTGATAAAGAGCTAATAACTAAAATGTAAAAGAACTCAAGCACATCAACAAGAAAAGAGCAAACAACCTTATTAAAAACTGGGCAAGAGACATTTGAATAGAAATTTTTTTCATGAGGACAGACAAATGGCCAACAAACAGATGAAAAACTGCTCATCAACTCTATCAGAGAAATTCAAATCAAAACAACCTTGAGATATCACCCAACCCCAGGGAGGATGGCCCACATCTCATGGTCCCAAAGCAACAGATGCTAATGTGGGTAGAGAGAAGAGAACACTCATGTACTGTTGGTGAGCCTGCAAATTCATACAGCCGTTCTGGAAAGAAGTATGAAATCTCTGCAAAGAACTAAAAGTAGACTCTCCATTTGATCCACAATCCCATTATTAGGTATCCATCCAAAAGAAAAAAAGTCATTTTGCCATAACAACATTTGCACATGAATGTTTATAGCAGCATAATTCACAATTGCTAAGATATGGAAACAACCCAAGCACCCTTCAATCCATGAATGGTTTAATAAAATGTGGTATATGTATACCAAGAAATACTATTCAACCATAAAAGAGATGGATCAATTCAATTAAATTCAGGAAGAGACGGAGTGGGAAGGGTATTTGATAAGTTCTCACCCAACAGGTATTTGCATGGGTATATGGCACATTCCCTGGGGGAAGGGCACAGCTACAACTGAGAGTTTACCTCACAAATGCAAACAATGTAACCTAACAGTATGTTAAACTCAAAGTATGTCTATAAATTTGCATGCACAGATACATATAGACAAATCAATGAAATAAAACAAGTAAAATAAAAAAAATACCAAAGCAAAGTTCAAGTTTTGGAATGTCTCAAAAATGTTAACTCTTCACAAGACTGATCAAGAAAAAACACAGGGAGAAAAGAAATTTTTATATAAAGAGTAAACAGGATGTCACTACAGTCCATAGATACTAAAAGTTAGATAATAATGGAAAATGAACAATTTAATGTAATAAATTTGATAAATAAGATGAAACAGATGATTTCCTTGAACAATACAACCTAACAAATTGACATAAGAAGAAACAGAAAAAAAATTACTTTATTTTATTTTATTACCATTTTTTTGAGACAGAGTCTGACTTTGTTGCCCCAGGCTGGTGTGCCCTGACATCAACCTAGCTCACAGCAACCTCAAATTTCTGCATTTAAGTGAACCTCCTGCCTCAGACTTCCAAGTAGTTGGGACTACAGATGCCCTCCCCCCCAACACCTGGATAATTTTTCTATTCTTTAGTAGAAACAGGGTCTCACTTTTGCTCAGGCTAGTCTTGAACTCCCAAGTGCAAGTGACCTCCCACCTTGGCCTCCCAGAGTGTTAGGATTGCAAGTGCCAGCCACTGTGCCCAGCCATAAAGAAAATTGTATATTTTTTAAATTTCATAATATTAAGGGGCTACACATGATTTTGTTATATAAACAGTTTTTATAAGGCTTAACTCAGGACTTTTAGTGTGGCCATTGCCAGAATAATGTTCATTGTACTCAACAGGTAAGTTTTACCCTTTCTATTTCTCCCCTCCTCCCCCTTTTTGTAGCTGAGTAGTACTCTATGGTATTTTTGTGTGTACCACATTTTCTTCATCCACTCATAAACTGATGGACACTTAGGTTGATTCCACAACTTTGCAATTGTGAATTGTACTTATATGAACATTTAAGTGCAGGTGTCTGCGTGATAAAATGACTTCATTTCCTTTAGGTAGCAATCCAGCAGTGGCATTGCTGGACTGAATGGTAGGTCTACATTTATTTGTTCCAGGAATCTCCATACTGTTTTCCATATGAGTTTTACTAATTTGGAGCCCCGCCAACAGTGTATAACAGTTCCTTTTTCTCTGCATCCATGCCAGCATCTATTGATTTTAGACTTCTTAATAACAGTCATTTTGATGGGGGCAAAGTGGTATCCTATTGTGGTTTTAATTTGCATTTCCCTAATGCTTAGTGATGTTGAGCATTTTTTCGTGTTTGTTGGCTATTTGCCTATTTCCTTTTGAAAAATTTATTTGTGTCTGCACACTTTTTAATGGGGTTGCTTTGGTTTTTTTTCTTGCTGATTTGTTTGAGTTCTTTGTAGATTCTATATAGGCTGTGAACATTTTCTCCCATTCTGTAGGTTGTCTATTAACTCTGTTGATTATTTCTTTTGCTGTGTAGAAGACTTTTAAATTAATTAAGTCCCATTTATTAATTTTTGTTATTGCTGTATTTGCCTTTGGGGTCTAATCTGAAATTCTTTGCCTCAGCTGGTGTCTAGATTTTCCCTGTGTTTTCTCCTAGAATTTTATGCTTTCATGCTTTACATTTAAGTCTTTTATCCACCTTGAATTAATTTTTGTGTATGGTGAGGGATAGGTGCTCTGTTCATTCTTCTGCATGTGGCTATCCAGCTTTCCCAGTGCCATTTATTGAGTAAAGCTTTCCTTCCCCAGTGTATGATGTTGTCTGCTTTGTCAAAGATAAGTTGGTTGTAGGTAGATACTTTTATTTCTGGGTTCCATAGCTATTCTGTTCCATTGGTCAATATCTCTATGTTTGTGGCATCAACATCCTGATTTGGTTACTATAGGCTTATAGTATAATTTAAAGTTAGGTAATGTGATGCCTCAAATTTATCATTTTTGCTTTAGATTTCTTTGGCTATTCAGGCTCTTTTTGGCTCCAAAAGCAGCACAGAATTATTTTTTCTAAATCTATGAAATATGATGTTGGCATTATGATGGAGATTGCAATTAATCTGTATATCGCTTTGGACAGTTTGGGCATTTTAACAATACTAATTCTACCAATCACTGAGCATGGAGTATATTTCCATTCGTTTGGGTTCTCTGCAATTTTTACTCCGAGCTTAGTAGTTCTTGTAGAGCTCTTTCACTTCCTTTGTGAAGGATATTCTTAGACATTTTATTTTCTGTGCAGCTATTATCAATGGTATTGGGTCCTTGATTTGATTCTCAGCTTGAATACTGTTAGTGTGCTACTGATTTTTGAACAGTGATTTTGTAACCGAGACTTTTTTTTTATTAAATGATAGCTGTATACATTAATGCAAACATGGGGTACAGTGTAGTGTTTTCATATACAATTTGAAATACTTTCATCAAGCTGGT
>NW_003852500.1:7429173-7442607 GCF_000181295.1 Otolemur garnettii
TGTGTCTAGAGGTTTTTATAGTATTTGTGAAATTTTGTATTTTGTGGAATCAGTTGTAATGTTTCCTTTTTCATCTCTGATTAAGCTTATTTGAGTCCTTTCTTGTGTATTTCTGTTTAATCTGGCCAGCAGTCTGTTGATTTTGTTTATCTTTTTGAAGGAACAACTTTTGTTTCATTGATCTTTTGTATTTTTGTTTGTTTCCATTTCATTTAGTTCTGTTTTAAGCTTTACTTCTTTTCTGATGCCTTTGAGTTTGGTTTGATCTTCCTTTTCAAGTTCTTTCAGATATGACATTAGGTTGTTAATTTGTGATCTTTATGTCTTTTTGACATAGGCATTTAAGCCTACAAATTTTCTCTTTTTTCTATATACCATAGATTTTGAAAACATATGTCTCTTTCATCCTTCAATTCAAGGAATCTTTTGATTTTCATTTAAATTTCATCATTGATCCAAGGATCATTTACCAGTAAGTTGTTTAATTTCCATGATGTTGTGTAGGTTTGAGAATTTCTCTTAAAATTGATTTGTAGTTTTTTTCCCACTGTTATCTGAGAAGGTACGTGGTCTAAGATATTGTGGCCTAAGATATCAATTTTGGAATATGTTACATGTGTTGATGAAAAGAATGTATATTCAGCAGATCTTGAGTAGAATGAAATCTACTTGATCTTGAGCAGTCAAAGTCTGCTATGTCAAATATTTTAGGGTCTTATTTAAATTTAGTGTTTCTTTATTGATCTTCTACTTCAATGATCTGTCCCTTTCTATCAGTAATGGTGTTGAAGTCTCTGGCAATTACAATTACCCTCTCTATTTTTTTGCTTAGTTCTAGTAGAATATGCTTTATGAACCTGGGAGCTCCTGTGTTAGGTGCATATATATTTTGGGTTTTATGTCTTCCTGTTGAATGCTCCCTTTCCATTATAAAATGCCAATTTTACCATTGTTGATTTAAATTATATATTATCCGATATGAGAATGACTACACCTGTACGCTTTTGGTTTCTATTTTCATGGAATATTTTTTTCCACCTCTTTACCTAGAGTCTGTGTGAGTCCTTGTGAGTTATACGTATTTCTTGGAGACAAATATACTAGGAGTATTTTTTTTTAATCCATTCAGTCTGTTTGTGTTTTTTAAGTGGGGCATTCAGATCATTCAAGTTCAATGTTAGAATTGATATGCGAAATACTGTTCTCTTCATCATGTTGGATGATACCTTATTGTTTGGTTTTACCTCTTTGCTATTGTTTTATTAGAACTATAAGCTTTAACTTTTGAGCATTTTCACACTGATAGCTATCTATTGTCCAAATCCATATATAATGCAATTGTGACTATTTCCTGTAAGTCAGATTTAGTAGTGACAAATTCTCTTAGTGTTTGCTTGTCTGGAAAACCTTTTATTTCTCCCTAAGTTATAAAACTTAGTTTTACAGAATACAAAATTCTTGGCTGGCAGTTGCTCTCTTGAAGAAGGCTACAAGTTGGGTCTCAATCCCTTCATCTCTTCTGAGGGATGCTGAGATTCCTTCGTCTGTGCTGAGAGTCTGCTGTTAGCCTGATGAATTTTGCTTAGCAGATTAGTTGTTGCCTTCCTCTTGCAGCGGTAGAATTTTCTCCTTCATTTTGACTAGATTGATGACTATGTGTCTTAGAGATATCCATTTGCTGTGTATCTTTTGGGTATTAGATGACCATCTAGTATATGCAAATCCAAATCTCTGGTGAAATCAAGGATATTTTGCTCAATAATTCCCTTGATTATATTTTTTATGTTTTTTGCTTTTTCTTCTTCTCCCTACTTGTAATTCTTGTATTGGTTCATTATGCATAGTCCTATACTTCTCTTAGTTATCATTCCTCCTTCTTTCTTATGTTTTATTCTGTAACCTTGACTGACATAGTTAGTTCAAAAGCCTTGTCTTCAAGCTCTGAAATTCACCCTTCTGCTTGGTTTAGCTCTAGCTTACTGTTGAAGATTTCTGGTGTATTTTCAAATTCGCTAAATGACTCTCATTTATTTACATTCTGTTACAGATTTTCTGATGTTATCTATTTCTTTAGTAGTTTCATTCCTGTTCCGAAACTTTTTTTTTCTTGGGAGGGGGGCTTCTTTGTGTTTGTTTTCAACTTTATGTTCAATCCTATTCATATTATTTGACATTCTTATCTGAATTCCATCTCTAACATTTTGACAATTTCCTCTAGGTTGGGGTCCATTGTTTGAGAGCTACTGAGATCCTTCAGAGGTATCAAAACATGTTTTTTATTCAGCTAGAACTCTTATTCTGATTTCTTCTCATCTGAAATCGCTTCTCCAAGCTCTAGACAGATGAGGTTGTAATGCACACTTCCTCCTCTACTAGGAATTCTCTTACTTAACAGAGAAAGAGAGGTCTTTGGATGATGCACTAGTGTCCTATTCTAGAGAGAGGACTGACCTGACATGAGATGAACAGAGATATTGTGATCATTTAGTACTGTTGCTCTTCTGTGTCTTCTGACTCACCATTCCCCTCTGTTTGGCTCTAGTGTTCTTTGTGTTGCAGAATGAGCAAATGCTCCACCTAGTTCTGTCAGCAGCAGGGATTCTAAGCATCAGCCAGCTTGAGAACTGCTGGGGTCAGATATGTAGGCAGCAGTGGGAGTTGTCATCCTGCTCCAGCTTGAGTTCAGCACCATCCAGGGCAGTTGCCCTTACTGACTTGGACTTTGCCCAGCTCTGAATCATGAGTGGTAGTATTTGTTAACACTTATAACTTGAGTGTGATCTCACTTGTGTCTTCTGAAGGTGGCAATTGATGGCCTGTGCAAGACTGAGGGTTGCTCACTCAGCTACACAGATGGCAGCATTTGTTGGTTGTGTGCTGGCTTCAGCACAGCCCCACCCATTTTCATAGGCTGTGGTACCCCAGGCATTTGGCACTTGCCTATGGGGCTTCTGAGAGTTCTTGGCCACCCCACCCCTATCTCCTTTCCCAGACAGGTAGAGATGATGGGGAAGCCAGCAGCATAGGATCTGACCCCTGGATAATGAGAGGTTAAGGACCAAAAGTGAGAGGTTATTTCAAGACATGAACTAAAGGTAGCAGAGTCCAGGTTCTGTGTGAGCAATGTGGCCTTTATTCACTCTGGTGCCAATAGGCTGAGTTATAAAAAGAAGTCAGCATGTGGGTTAAAGGAGGCAGATGAGGTGGGAATATAAGAGTTTGGGTGTCAGGATTGGCGCATTTATTCCTTCCTTGGCAGGACATTCTTTCTGGGCGGGTTGGTTTTATTTGGGCAGGTCCCTACATTTGGCCCTATCAGGTAGAGGCAGAAGGTAGGGTTTTTATTTTTTATTTGTATTTATTTATTTATTTATTTATTTTGAGATAGAGTCTCAAGCTGTTGCCCTGGGTAGAGTGCCATGGCATCACAGCTCACAGCAACCTCAAACTCTTGGGCCTAAGCAATTCTCTAGCCTCAATCTCCTAAGTAGCTGTGACTACTGGCACCTGCCACAATGCCCAGCTATTTTTGTTGCTGTTGTTGTTGTTGCAGTTTGCAGTTGTCATTGTTGTTTTTTAGCTGGCCCAGGTTGGTTTCGAACCTGCCAGTCTGGGTGTATATGGCCAGTGCCCTACTCACTGAGCTACAGGTGCCGCCTCCATCTAGGATTTTTAAATGCTGCCAACTTCAGCACCCAGTGTTTATGAACAGGTAGATCATGGCTATGCCTTATCTCCGAAGCAGTGCTTTTGCACAGTCTCCATCTAGCTCCTTATGTCAGTTTTGCAGCTTTCTGCAGTGGAGGATCCTTCTTGCTTATTTGATAGCAGTGATCATGGGGAGAGTTTGGAGCCCCAGGATTCCCCCCTCTGTGCTTTCCCTATATGTCTTTGCTATGTGTGTGCTCATCTGCCCTGTGTACCTTCAAACCACAAAGGAGGTGCATCACCTCCTTCCCTTTCATTTTGAGTGCCCCTGTCATCTCTCTTTTGATTCACAATGTTCTCTCTGAGATGATCTATCTGAAGGTGGCTATCCACTTGCCACCTTCAGTCCTCTCCACAAGAGTTGCCTGTGGAAGCTGATTTCAGTCCACCATCATGGCTGCCTCCTTCAGAAACAGAAAATTGAAATAGTTTTTTTGGGGTATTAAAGAAATTAAATTTATAATTAAAACTATTCCTGCAAGGGAAACTCCAGGTTTGATTGGTGAGTTTTATAATATAGTATTTAGGAAACATTTGATAAGTATTACACTAATCATTCACAAACACTTTCAGAAAATAGAGGAAGAAGCACTTTGCAGTTACCTTAATTGAGACAGTGTAATATTAATGTAAGGATGGAAAAATATATCCATAGGACAGAATACAGAGTATAGAAGTAGACTGGACATACATGGCTTACTTTAGACATAGGCACCTATATGCTTTCATTTGGGAAATAGGGCATTCCAATACATTACTAGAGCACCTGATTATTAGAGCTGCATAGATATGGAAACCTTCACATCGACTTTAGTTAATATACATAATATCAATTTAAAACAGACTCTAAGCCTGAATATGAAATTAAAAATTAAAAAACTTCTGTAAGAAAACATAGGATAATGTTTCTGTTACCTTGAAGTGAGTGAAGATTTCTTAAGCAGGATCTAGAAGCACTAAGCCCTAAAGAAAAACCTTGACACATTGAACTTCATTAAATTAAAAAACATTCTGCATGTCCAGCAGCATCATAAGGAAATTTTAAAAAGCCAGTTAGTTACACACTAGGATAAAGTCTTCTCAGTTCTAACTTGGACAAATATCCAGAATACACAAAGAAGTTTTAATGTACTTCACCAAAGAAGATTTCAAATGGCCGGTAAGTAAATAAAAAGGTTTCTGTGTAAGTAGTCATTAAGAAAAGGCAAAAGTAAAACAATGTAAGAGCTTTGGCTCCAAGGTGACCCTGTTGAGGGCAGTGATGTGGAGATCCCCACCCAGGATGTCTCTCCCTCTTCAGGTCCTCTTCCCTGCAAGTCCCTTGCCTCATTGGCCTTTCATATTTGACATCACAGGGTCAGGTGAGAGCAGGCCTGGTTAACACTGAGGAGTAGCAGCTGCTATCAAGAAGATGGAGAAACTGACAATTGACTCCCAGAATCTGCTACACCAGCTGAATGCCCCATTGGGCATTCTAGACAGGAGTCTAGATATCAGCCAAAGGTCTACACTACAGCTTGAGGCTAATTGAATCTGCACATGATAATGGCCTCAGAATGACTGCCAGACTAAGGTACTTTGAAATAAAAGATTTTCTTAGTCTCACTCAGTTCTTTGGCTTTGACATAGAGACAATTCCTCTAGCTGTGAATTTACTGAACTGATTACTACCTACAATGAAGATGTAGCCCAGTCACCTTGGGTGTGTCAGACTCAGCTGCTTCTATTTGGCTGTAAAATTAATAGAAAAGGAAAGGAATATCCAATTGGTAACTGACTTGATCTGAATGAGTCAGCAACAGGTTTACAGTGTCAGACTTGATTAGATGGAAAAGATTGTATTGGAAAGTCAAAATTACATTTGCCTTTTAATTTCTGCAATTTTACCATTCTCTCATTGAAGAAAACTTACCATTTGAAAGGAGAAATTGCCTTAATTTTGAAAGACTAGACGTTCAAATCAAGGCATGTCAATTGGGGAATCGTATTTTCTATGGCAAAGCCTTCTGTGCTACGTTGTCTATCTTTGTGTTGGAGACCCAAGCGCAGAGTATATAGAGTTAACTGAAGGAGTAGAATGTCTTCAGAAACATTCTAGTATAAATGGCAGAGATCTGATCTTCTGGGAAGAGTTTGTATCCAAGCATTTAACTGAATATTCATCAAACAACTGTTCCAAACCAAATGTTCAGAAGTTGAAATGGATTGTTTCTGGGTGTACCTCATAGCAATTGAAGCATAATTACTACAGAATAAGTCACCTCTCAACATTCCTGAAAGGGTTCCCCAATTGGTAAATTTGGTTCACTGTTACTCTCCAGATAGAGAACATTTTCTAATGTTATAATTTTCTGCTACAATCTAAGAATTAAAATATTAATCATCTTCAAAATACACAAAATGGAGTTGGAATAGCAAAGGGGGAAATTACTTCACTGATCTAGTCAGCTAATATTTGAAGTTTATTTTATAAAAGATACAACACTTTAAGGGATTATCTACCTCTCAGATCCATGTTAGCCATTTCATTAAATTTTCAATTTAGGAAACACATCCTCCTTAATAGCCTGAATTTTAACAGTAGCACTAGTGGTTTTTTTATCACATATCTTATTATATGTAGAAGCAACCTCTGGCTCATTTAAAGTTATGTGGGCCAAGTAGGACAACAGGACCAAAAGTTTGAAGCATATATGATCTAATTTGAGACCATTAGCTTGTAATCAAAATCAGTATGTAGTTAAAGACAAAGTAGCCTATGGCAAATGATTGCCACACTGGTGTCTGGAAAGTGCTGGAGTGTCTTAAAAGTATAGTTACATGTCTTGGCCGTGGCAGCTGGACTGAATGGGATAAAAATCCTGTCACTCTCACCCCCTCTTTACTGCCTTTCTTTTTGCTTCACCTTTAAATTCTTGCTAAATCAGCAAGACACAATCAATAGCAGGAGGGGGAGGGAGACTGCTTAACAGTAGTTTAGGGAAGTTACTAAGGCTTAACACTAGTTTAGGGAAGTTACTAAGGCATAACAATAGTTTAGGAGTAGGTAAAATACATAACAAAAAGATTAATAAATGATAAACGGTAGAAAACATTAGTCATTAAGTATAGTATAAGTATGTAAGAAATCATAATAAACTGTTTACTGTTTAATGAAATGTTAAAGAAGACAGAAGGAAAAAAAAGGGGAAAGCAGAGATTGTGGTGCTGAGAAGTCTGAGCTGCAGAAACTAGTCCACACTTCCCCAATTTACCCTCCGTGACCCCCACCATACTCAGAGGCCCAACCAGACATGGTGGCTAGAAAGATATTGTTAGAAGGAATGACTATAACCAATGTGACTGGATGTCTGGGATTATTTTTATTGTATACCCTGTAAGCATTTAAACAATACCTGCCAGATGGAGCTGAAAAATGTGCTTCTTAGCAACGTATCACAAGAATGGAAGAAAAAGCATCCAATGTACACAGCCCTATTATGAAACTAATTTATAGCTTTCACATGAAAGCTATAACCTAATTATAGCCTAAGAATATGGGGAGGAGAAGGGAGAAGAGGGCAGGGGATGGGTGGAGGGAGGGTGATTGGAGGGATCACTTCTATGGTTTATCTTACATGGGTACAAGTGATCTTTCCAGGAGTAGAATATAAATGTCTTAACACGATAACTAAGAAAATGACATAAAGGCTATGTTAACCAGTTTGATGAAAATATTTCAAATTGTATATAAAAACAACACACTGTACCCCGTGATTGCATTAATGTATACAGCTATCATTTAATAAAAAAAATTAAAAAATTAAAAAATAAAAAACAATACCTGCCTCTGCAATTTTCCAATCATGCAAACTCACCCAAGATCGCATCAGCCCACATTATATAAGCTGAACTCTACCGCTGGTCTGGGCTGCTCTCCATATTGGGGGAACAGCCAGCTTTTTGGTCTTTTCTTTAATAAAGACTTCCTAATTGGCACTATATTAATTGACTTTGGGTCTTGATATCTTGCATCCATCCTATAACAGGATTACCAGAAAGTAGTGATATGTATAAAAATGGAAACTTGGTCACTGGATACATGATATACATACATTCTTGCCATCCAAATTTAACTCACAGTTGTGGTTTATCTTTTCCAGTTCAAACTAAAGGTTAACATTGAACACAGCTACATATGATTATGAATATTAAGACATGAACAGTTCAATTTTGTTATTTAGGCAGACTTCTGACAAGCGGGAACTTTTTTGTTTATCTATTTAAATATGATTATTACAGCAACAAAAAAGCTCCTTGAAGGCTTTTCTCTACAACCCTAATGTATGGATTTCATAATGTTGTAATGGATTTAAGCTATCAAAACATCACAACCACCATAAAGCCAGGCTAATTTTTCTAAATCTTTTTGTTGTTGTTATTTTAAGTTGAGACAGGATCTCACTCTTGCTAAGGCCGGTCCTGAGCTCAAGGGATCCTAAGGCCTTGGTGGGTCCCAGAATACTAGGATTATAGGTGTAGGCTACCACACCCAGCAGCAGCAAGGGTGGGGGTGGGGGGTGTGCACGGGTGTTTAATACAATACAGATTTTCTTATACTATTCTTGAAAGTTCTCTGTAGTTTTGAAATGTTTCAAAATAAAATAATTTCAAAGAAAAAAAAGCATCACAACTAGATCAGCATAAAGTTCTCAGATTTGGAAAAGGTGCCTGATTAATGATACTGTAGTAGAATTATGTTTAAATTTGAATTCATCTGTGAAGCATTCAGATCAAAGCTAAAAGCATAAATGTGAAATACTAATGACAAGCCTGGGAATATAAACCGAATTTTCATTTCTAACATTGGTCTAACTTACTATACACATCAGATCAGTGTACTCTATTTAGTTGGTACTAAAAATGGTATCCTACTTAACTTAAATGTTTAAATTTTGAGGTTTATACCAAAACCAACACTTCACAAATGGACTTTTAAGGCATAATAAGGGGTAATATTCCAGGCATGTAAATGGTTTCTTGGCACTCATAGTGCAAACAGAAAGTAATCTAGAGATGTGGACTTTATTACTATATGGGAATTACATTAATTTTTTTTTTTTTTGAGACAGCCTCAAGCTATCCCCCTGGGTAGAGGGCCATGGCATCACAGCTCACAGCAACCTCCAACTCCTGGGCTCAAGCGAGTCTCCTGCCTCAGCCTCCCAAGTAGCTGGGACTACAGGCACCCGCCACAATGCCCGGCCATTTTTTGGTTGCAGCCATCATTGTTGTTTGGCGGGCCCGGGCTGGGGATTCGAACCCGCCACCTTAGGTGTATGTGGCTGGCACCTTAGCCGCTTGAGCCACAGGCACCGAGCCAATTACATTAAATTTTAGGGCATTTTTACATAAAGCAACAGCACAAACCTAGTAAGTTTGGCATATTTATTAAATTATCTTTGACATCTTTTTCTAAAAAACAGGTACTATTTTTATCTATAACGAAAATTTTTGTATAGAACCTAGTGCCTCGATCTTGTCCCATTGAGAAAATTTGTTTCTATTGTCTGAGAAACTCAGAATCAATTGTCATTGTGAAAACTTGTTTTATCCCACTAAAGTAAGTTCAGGCTAGATTTAACACTCTAGAAATTTTTATAAAGGACTGTTCTTATAAAATTGCCATTGCTTCTAATTTAGAATCTTATCAAAAGAGGATATACTTTCACTAATGCCCTTACTGTGCCAAAACAAAGACTTAAGAAAAGTCTTACGAGGTTGCTGAGGTAGTGTTTAGGATTCCCCATGACAGTTGGTGGATGTAGGGAGAACTACAGTGTTGAAGTGCTGTAGATGGTTATTCAGGGCAATTAACCAAAGTCCATCTAGATCCATTGTAACCAATTTTGACATCATGTTATGGATGAACAAGCACTGAAAAATAAGCCAAATGACCAGAGTATATCTTATCCTTAACTTTCATAAACCACATTATCTAAAAGATGACTTTTCATTTTTCCCAAAAGGCTGAACCATTTCAATATCTTGAACATGTCAGTGTTAATTTTGCATTGGCAGAGGTAACCTAACCAACCGCCATATGTTTTGGCACTAAAGGATATACCTTTTAATACAATTATTAAAATACAAGAAAAATAAATTTAAAAAACACCATAAAGTACGCCTAACACCAGGCAGAATGCCTCCAGTTAGAAATGCATTACAACTGCGGTCCCCACTCCTGGGCCTGTTAGGAGCTGGGCTACACAGCAAGAGGTGAGCTGCAGACAAGTGAGCAAAGCTTCATCTGTATTTACATCTACTCCCCATTGCTCACATTGTGGCCTGAGCTGTTCTTCATGTCAGATCAGCTGTTGCAGCAGATTCTCATAGGAATGCAAACTCTATTGTAAACTGTGCGTGTGAAGGACCTAGGTTGTGCTCGCCTTATGAGAATCTTATGCCTGATGATGTCAGGTGGGAACTGAGGTGGTAATGCAAGCACTGGGACCATCTAGTTGCAGGAAGGCAAGCTCAATGCTCCTATTGATTCTGCATTACAGGGAGATGTACAAGGATTTCATGATATATTACAAGGTAATAGTAATAGAAACAAAGTGCACCATAAATGTGATGGACTTGAATCATCCCAAAACAATTCCTCCCACCTCCAGTTCCAGGAAATATTGTCTTCCATGTAACCGGTCCCTAGTTCCAAAGGTTGGGGACAGCTGTCTTACAAGACCAAGTGTTGGTGAGAATGTGGAACAACTTGAATTCTTGTGCACTGCTGCTGAGAGCCTAGATCCAATTTCAGAAACTGTTTTGCAGTGTCTTGTAGAAAGTGTTAAGAACTATGCTAAAATTTGTAGAATTAGCACAGAACTGGAAAAGGCACAAATGTCTTTCAATGGAAGAATGAAAAACTGCGTTAGACTTCTATAGCAGACTACTGCAAAGCAGTATGAAAAACAGGTCACTGACACACAGAATAGCATGGATGAGTCTCAGAACATGTTGAGAGAAAAAAAAGATAGATGAGAAAGAAACACATACTGTATTCAAACAAGGAAAAGTAATTTTAGATGCTAGAAATAAAAATAATTGTTTCTCTTAGGGTAGGACATTGACTGGGAAGGGGCACAAAGAAATGTATAGTGGAAAGGAATGTTATGACTAGTGGTTGAATAGTGGTTACGTGGCTGTTTACATATGTAAAAAGTTATCCAGCTGTGCGGTTAAGATTTGTGCATTTTATATAAAGAAATTATGCCCCCATCAGGAAAATATCAAAATAAAAAACAAACAAACAAAAGCAAAGAAAACATGACTGTCGAAAAGCATTTTTGTTGTTCAAATCTGTCTTTCTTGCTATATGTAATTTGGGAATTTACAAATTTGATAACCCTGGGGCAATCATGGTACAGCTACCAGCGAAGACTTCCACAGAGGACTGTGTGGATTATTGGTAAGGATGGCAGTATGTCACCATACTCAGTGACGTAGTAATTACAATACACTTCTGCTGAATTTTTCCATTCTCAGCATCAAACAATTAACTGTCCCCTGGGAGCCTACTATGATTTTTAGGTCCTTTCCTTTTTTCAGGCTCCTCTAATAAAGTCCGGGTGTTGCTTTGGACCTTGTGTGACCTCACTGGGCTGATAAATAACCCTGTGGTAAATCGATCCTCAGGGCATTTACATGTATTTCCATTTCTGATTGCAATGATGCTCATCTACTCAGATACGTGAAGAGTCAGTAGTTAATGGGAAAGTGAGTAACAGAATCTATGAGCAAGGAAATTTGACCTATGTTGTCTCTTTTTCCTGAGTCTCTTTTGGGTTGAACATACAACCAACTGTACTTGATGTTCATGATGGACTGTGTCAAAATGTCTCATAGAATAAATACAAATATATTCAGGAATTTTAAGAGTCACACCAGCAAATGTTAGTGCAGATTTGGGGCATCGTGACGGTCTAGGACTTATCAGCCAGATCAGCGTAAGGGAAGGCTCTGACTATTAGTCCTCCAGAGTTTGGAAATCTGTCTTTCTTAACATAATTAGCCTGAACAATTTCCTATTGGTTTAAGACTTATGTCATCCATGGACTTTTTTATAGGACAAATATAGGGGCATCTCAGTTAAGAGTGTTCTTTTTTTCTTTTTCTTTTCCATTAGCCCAGAAGAACAATCCTGGTTTGTTGGAAGAAAAAGGAGGCACACGATTGAAGAAGCTGTTTCCTATGAGTTACTTCTCGGTGAGTACTTAACCACAGAGATGATTTGCAGTCTAATGGGTCAAATATATCAACCAGGGACTAGTTGTGCCTAAGCCAGTGTAGTAGATCATGTATAGTTAAAGCAATGGATTTGGCCAAATCCAAGATCTAAATGAAGTACCATTTAATTATGCTGCCTTATTCACTAGAAGCCAGAACCCTCCCCAAAGATCAAGTAGCAGTTCATGTGGTTTCTGGCTGGGTATTGGCTTTTTTTTTTTTTTTTTTTTTTTTTTTTTGAGACAGAATCTCACTATGTTGCCCTAGGTAGAGTGCCATAGCCTCACAGCTCACAGCAATCTCAAACGCTTGGACTTAAGTGATTTTCTTGCCTCAGCCTCCCAAGTAGATGGGACTACACAAAGCCTGGCTAGTTTTTGTTGTTGTTGTTGTTTGTTTGTTTGTTTGTTTGTTTTTTCTGTAGTTGTCATTGTTGTTTGGCAGGCCCAGGCCTGATGTGAACCCACCAACTCCAGTGTATGTGGCCAGCATCCTACCGGTTGAGTTACAGGCACCGAGCCAGGTATTGGCTTTCTAAAACAGTTAATATTTCTCTCATGATTACAATGGGCATCCAGGTGTGATTCCAAAAACACTAGAATTTTCTAGTGTAACAATATTCCCACAAAGAAAGGGAAAGTTGAAAGATGATTTATAACTAAAAGCAGAAAGAAGCACTGCTATTCTGCTTCTTTGATACAAGGAGAGGGATCCCGACTCCCTATTTTATGTTTATCCGTTCATTTGGAACAACAAAGTCGTGTAACTATTATTCCCCCATCTTTAGACATGATTTCTTTTAAAGCCATGGGCTGGGTAGTTATGCTTACTATGAGAATGAGTTTCTTGCTCACTAGAAGGTCTTAAGCGAAGAACTCAGGCTAAATGGACTTCAGAAAACTAAAGGGTTGAAATATTGTAACAGAAACATATTTTTTCATGCTTTCTATTTTCCGATGGCTAAAGGCAGTACATAGGAGTGCATTATAGAATCATGTCATACCAGAAATGTAGAAACTTATGTTGTGACCCCCATGAAAAAATATTTTTTGTAAGATGACAGCCTTCATTGTTATCTATTAGTTTTACTATCCTTGTCTACAAAAGTTAATGATTTCATTATTTATTGTTTACCTTATATGGAGTATTATTCTAAGAGATCATTTTCCAAAGAGGTTTAAGGTACACAACAAATTTATTCTCAAAAATGAAGCCAAAAGAATAAATCTTTAATTTTTACAATTTAACAAGGTAAAAGTTCAAATAATTTTAAATAAAATATTTAATCACAGAAAATGTTCAGAATAGTAATTGCAAGCAAACAGTGTTTTCTTTTTTTCTATTTCTTCTAGCATAACTGTGTACATTAATGCAATCATGGGGCACAGTGTGCTGTTTTCATATACATTTTGAAATACTCTCATCAAACTGGTTAACATAACCTTCATGTCATTAAAA
>NW_003852500.1:7443150-7458981 GCF_000181295.1 Otolemur garnettii
TCGCCTCCATACACCAATGTACATTTTACTCAGCAGTTTCTCCTTCTGTGAATGTGGTTTTATCACCACTGTTATTCCTAAATTGCTGGTCATCTTTCTTTTAGGAACGCAAACAATTCCCTTTACTGCTTGTCTCACACAAGCCTTTTCTACCTTATTTCTGGGGGCAACACTTTTCTTCCTCATGGCTGCCATGTCCTTGGATCGATACCTGGCCATTTGCAAGCCTCTACACTACCCAACCATCATGAATCTGAGGGTTTGTTTCTTTCTAGTTTCCTTCTGCTATGCTTTGTCCTTCCTCATCATCACTGGCCTGGTCATCAAGGTTTCCCAGCTGACCTTCTGTGGCCCCAACGTCATCCCTCATTTCTTCTGTGATCTTGGCTCCTTAATTCATCTCTCCTGTTCTGAAACCAGATCTACTGAAATGTTAGCCTTCAGCCTCACTTCCTTTATCCTGTTTTCAACCTTCAGTATAACCATCATTGCATATAGCAACATAGTAGTCACAATCCTGCGTCTCCCATCAGCCAAAGAGCGGCAGAAAGCTTTCTCCACCTGCTCCTCCCATCTCCTTGTCCTCTCTCTGATGTATGGCAGCTGTGTCTTCATATACGTGAAACCAAACCAAACAGACAGACTGGACTCCAACAGAGAGGCTGCTCTTGTGAACACGGTGGTGACTCCTCTGCTGAACCCAGTCATCTACACTCTGCGCAACAAGCAGGTTCACCAGGCTCTAAGGGATGCTGTGTCTAGACTGAAACTGCAGAAATAGGATCATAAGTCTGTGGAGAGTAAATAGATCTCCTTGGTCATCTAATTCACTTTCCCACCATGGTGGAAATCTTCTCCATGAAATCTCCATAGAAGGTGATCTAGATTATGCTAATATTCAGCTATTATATATTCAGGTATTATCTTATTTTGCAGTTCAATTCCTTTCATTATTTAATAATTCAAATTAGTTCTCTATACTGTGATAAAATTATCTTCCTTAATTTCAACTCATTAGTCTTGTATGGGTTCAATTCAAACAACATTTATGGAGAGCCTAATACACAGAAATCAAATAATATGAAGTGTTTAAGCTAAGAATATTAAAGTTGCTATTGATATTTAATATTTTTCATGATATATTCTTTTCCTTGAACCTTCCAACCCCTAAGAATAGATAGATAGTAAATCCTTTATTACCACTTTATTTATTCAAGGCAATATTTGGAAATTTCATAAAGTCCTAATATAGTAGCCATATGAAGTTAATGGCAATTCCTTAATTGTTTATGTTAACAAATCAATAGTACCCTTACTAATTCCTCTCTCTGAATTCATTGGTTTAGAGATACAAAGTTTTCTCTACCTCAAGATTGTCAATATGGGTGTTTTCACTTTACCATCTTCCAGCTATATCAAAAAATATTGTAAAATATCTTTAATCCTTCCATGAACCATAAACAAAATTAAAAAACTTTTAAATGCATGAAATTTTCCCCTGTAAGTTGCTGTTGTCAAGTCCTAGACCCAATAGTTTGAAGACAGGTATGTGGTTCCAGTATAAAAGTCTGAGCCCATTCTAACAGACATCTTCCCTAACGTGACTTCACGGGTAGAAGCGGCCAGTGTCTTCTGGGTTAAACTAAATTATGGTTGACATTCTATCAAGCAAAAAATAAAGAACTTATATTAGAAATGTTTAAAAGAGAAGTGATTTCATTAATAATAAAAAAAGATTAACATTGAGTCAGTTACTGTTTTTACCAGTTCATTGAACAAGTTCCTTCCTCCAAGGCAGTGTCACTAGATGGAGGTAAATATCTGTCACTCTCAGTCCCCTCATCTGCATGGCATGGTTTGATTTTTAGTGTGTCTCACTTAAGTGCATATTTTCCTTTTGTGCTTGAGAATTAATTGTATTTAAGACATAATCTGATCAGAATTATCTGAGATTTTCAAAGAGTGTTGGATGTTTTATATTTTATGTCTTGGAACAGCTTCACAATAGGCTATTCTGAGGATTGTGGTCTGCTAAGGACAGTCATGTCCATGTCTTTCCTGTTTCCAAAAAAGGAGTTAGGCAGACAATTTATAACCTCATCAAAAGATAGGGAACTCTGGAGAGTAGTGACAACATGCACCTGATCCCTGGATTTCAGAACTCTGATCTGCATCCTAGTAAACTTAGAATTCAGCCGGAAGAAGTGACCATAAAAACTCATAGGGATGAATGAGCACTAATAGCAAGATGGAATTCTGAGCCTACTCCTTAGCCAGTATCCCAGTGAACAAAGTTTGGCTCCCACAGGGTGGAGTTTCTTTCATTTGTTCTAGGAAAAAAATAATAATAACCTCCCTTAAAAAAAATTAAACTACTTAACTTAGGAAAATTGTTGCTTAACATACAGTTTTAAGAAGCAATATGACGATATCCCACATCCCCTTTATCTAGTTTCCTGCAATGTTAACCTCTTGCAAAATAAAATGTAATATCACAGTCAGAATGCTGACCTTGATGAGGTCAAGATCCAGGTCATGGCATCCCTGCAGGGATCCCTCCTGTTAATCTTCTGAGGCCACATCCACTTTTCTCCTGTTGTAGCTGTGCATCTGTTGTCCATTTCTACAATTTTTCCATTTTCAGAAATCTGTATGGCCAGGCACAGAGGCTCATGCCTGTAATCCTCGTACTAAGTGAGGCCAAGGTGGGTTGATAACCTGAGCTCAGGAGCTTGAGAACAGCCTGAACAAGAGTGAAACTCTCTCTCTACTAAAAATAGAAAAACTAGCCAGGCATTGTGGTAGGCACCTAAAGTCAGAGGCTGAGGCAAGAGGATCACTTGAGCCCAAGAGTTTGAAGTTGATGTAACCTATGATGCCACGGCACTCTACCCAGGTAACAGAGTAAGAATCTGTCTCAAGAATGAATGACTAAATCAATAAAAGTATTTATGTGTGTGTGTGTGTAAAATTACATAGAATATAGCCTTGGTATTGGCTTTTATTGGTTTTTTGTTTGTTTGTTTGTTTGTTTTGTTTTGGGTTTTTTTTTTTAATTGAGACAGAGTTTCACTATGTTGCCCTCAGTAGAGTGCCCTGGCATCACATCTCACAGCAACCTCAAACTCTTGGGCTTAAGTAACTCTCTTGCCTCAGCTTCCCAAGTAGCTGGGACTACAGGCCCCTGCCACAATGCCTGGGTAGTTTTTGTTCCAGTTGTCATTTGCTGTTTAGCTGGCCCAGGTGGGGCTTGAACCCACTAGCCTTGGTGCATGTGGCTGTCGCCTTAACCACTCTGCTATGGGCACCGAGCCTGGAATTGGCTTTTTTCACTTAGCATAATTCTCTGGAGAGTCTCCAAGTTGTTGCATGCATCAGTAATTCACTCCTTTTTATTGATGAATATTATTTCATGTTATGTCCATACCCCATTTTACTTAATAATTTACCTGTTGTAGGACCTATAAGGCAATTCCCATAATTTATAGGTAAAGCTTCTCTAAGAATTCCTATATGGGGTATAGTACGAAGTGAAGATTTCACTTCTCTGGGTAAGTGCCTAAGAATACAAATGATGGTTAGTAGTAGCTGCATATTTAGTTTTGGGTGCCTTTACCATTTAACATTCCCACCAGCAATATATGAGGTATGCTTTCTTCTCATTCTCAATAGTATTTAGCATTATTATTTTTGTTTCATTAGAATTAGAAATTAGAAATTAATCATCCACTCTTTATTAAGAAATGTAATATTTTATATGAAATAGTATTCCCTAAACCTCCTAAATTATTATTCTTATTTAATTAAACATTTTATTAAAATTATTATATTCATATAATAGTCATAAGGAATAGAGATATGTATACTTTTCCCATTTTCCACCAATGTTTTGAAAAACTATAGTTTACTATCACAATTAAGATATTGACATTAACACAATCCAGCAATCTTTTTTCAGATTTTCCCAGTTTTACTTATACTTATGTGTGTATGTGACTGTGTTTATATTTGTTTTAATTCTATCCCATGTTTGGGTTCATGTACCACGATAGTCAGGGCACTGCAATTCTAACACTGCAGAGATCCCTCCGGCCCACTATTTATAGCTGCACCTACATCAGCCCCTCCTGCCCCTTATCCTCTCTAACCCAAAGAAAATTACTATTTTGTCCCTCATTTGTAGAGGTTCTCATTTTCAAACTCTTATGCAAATGGAACCATATAATATGAAAACTTTTGAGATTGGTTTTTTAGAAAAGGAACTTCACAGAGAAAAAGGTTTTAATTTTATTGTGGTCCCATTAACGAATACTCCACCCATCACTGATTAAGGATTGCTTCTGGGAATGCCTCCAGCTCTATGCTGAATAGCAGTGGTGACAGTGGACAGAGGGTACAAGGGCTTCTCCAGCACTTCTGGCTTAACTTGTGCGTGACTAAGTGTACTCACTCCCACAGCCAGAAAATAGTGCACTGGCAGAGTTTGCAGGAGTCTGTAGTAAACACCCACAGGTGGCCCGTCAAGGTGAATGCCAAGGCTCCATGGATGGGACACCAGCTGTGTGTTCTACCCACCCATTACACTAAGCAGATTCACTGGCCCACCTTTTAAATCCACCCTGTCCTGGTTCTTATTTTTCAATGGAGTGATTAGCCACACTGATTAAATAGAAAAACAAAAAACACACCAAAAGCCTGACTTACAATAGTAAGAGGCAAGCTATAGTTTGTTGCAGTAACTGGTTCCAACACCACATAAACGTGCAGTTATCATCTCCTTCCACTAGTGTACAGTCTATATTTTCTTCTGCCCTTGGTCAGAATGTCTGTTGGTTTACTTTGCTTTCCCTTTATGGCAACACTGCCTTTGATATTGAAGGGTCTGAGCTCCTGGTTACCATGCCTTTAACAGATCATGGTCATGGATGCTACAATTTAATTTCCAAAATATTACCATGGAAGCACCAAGAGGCATTAGTTTCAGACATGATCTGATCCTATTCTAAATACTCCTAATGAGGTCTAGGTATCTTTGAGGTTTGCTCATAGTCTCTACTGCTGTCTAGTGTCAAGTGATTGACAAGTCATAAGGTCACTGGACCTTCCATTAGGGTCATAGCATGTGAGGTCTCTTCCATCCTGGAGAGACAGGGGAGTAACCATGACATTAGAACACTCAATATATGCTAAGAGAGCTGTGTTGACAGGGAGTCAGTAGACTGAGAGGGTCTCATGTCTTGGTCTATCCTGAGGGATACAACAGACACAAACATGCCTGTGTCTGAACAATTGCTCATCTCTTACGCACTGCCTGCTTCAGCCTTGACCTGACCTAAGGACAACAGGCTGCTCTCTTTCTCACAGACCCCTAAAGCTTTGGTTTGCCCCAAATCTGAGCAGGCACTCGGCTGTAGAACATTCTCTTTTGACACCTCATTCCAAGAAGTGGAAAAGGCCACTCATAGCAGACACATTTCCTGTGGGAGCACCTGATTTAGCCACCTGTTCATTCAGCTTCATCTCTCCTTCCCAACAAAGGTTCTGTTGTGTCTGCTCACTCCTTCTATGAAAGAAAAGCTCCCTTCTGTTTGATTTTGAGACGTTTGTAGATATTGCAATTGGAGCATTCTCCCTGTTGCAATAAATAAATATTGAATAAATCCTGTTCCTACCTATGTCTGGACTTTTTTAAAATTTCAAACTAGTATGAGAATACAAATTTTTAGATTACAATGTTCTCACTTCCAAGGTAAAGTTTAAGTTGTAGAAGAGCCCTTTACCCAAGGGGTGGGCTGAATACCCTTGCATTGTGCACCTTAGGTGAGATCCCGCCAAATGCCCTCCCTCCTTCTTCCAATCACCCTCCCTTCCCTTTCCCTCTGCCTCTTCACTCTTCCCCCTTGCTAGACTATTTTTGTGTTTTATCATTCATATGAGCCTGTAGTTGTTTATATATTGGGTTCGTATTAGTATTGAATACACTGGATTTTTTTCCCGATTCTTGTGATACTTTACTAAGAAGAATGTCTTTCAATCCCATCCAGATAAACATAAATGATATAGTCTTGATCATTTTTTATGGTTGAGTAGTATTCCATGGTATATGTATGCCACAATTTGTTAATCTATTCATGAGCTGATGGGCATTTGGGTTGCTTCCAGGACTTGGTAATTATGAATTGAGCTTAAATAAACATTCTGCAGCAAATGTCTTTGGGGTAAAATGATTTTTGTTCTTCTAGGTAGATACCTAGTAATGGGATTTCAGGATCAAATGAAAGGTGAACTTTTAGTTCTTTGAGAATTCTCCATAGTTCTTTCCATAACCATTGTTAGTTTGCATTCCAACCAGCAGTGTAGAAGTGTTCCCTTCTCTCCACTTCCACACCAGCATCTTCAGTTTGGGGATTTTGTGATGTGGGCTAATCTTACTGGAGTTAGGTGGTATCTCAGAGTGGTTTTGATTTGCATCTCTCTGATGATTAAAGACGATGAGCATTTTTTTTCATGTGTTTATTGGCCATTCGTCTGTCATCTTCAGAGAAGTTTCTGGTCAAGTCTCTTGCCCACATAAAAATAGGGTTGTTTGCTTTCTTCTTGTTGTTTAATTGGAGTTATCTATAGATTATAGTTATCAGGCCTTTGTCAGAGCATAACATGCAAACTCTTTCCCACTCTGTAGGCTGTCTGTTTGCTTTTGTTGTAGTACCCTTAGCTTTACAGAAGATTTTTAGTTTGATCAAATGCCAGTTATTTATTTTTGGTGTTGCTGCAATTGCCAGAGGGTCTTCCTCATAAAGTCTTTTCCCATACCAATATTTTCAAGCTTTTTCTCACTACTCTGTTCTAGAATTTTTATTTATTGTTTTGTGTCTTAAATTTAAATCTTTATTCAGCAAGAATCAATTTTTGTTAATGTTGAGAGACATGGGTTCATTTTCACTCATCTACATGTGGCTAACTAGTTCTCCCAGCACCATTTATTAAATAGGGATTCTTTTCCCCAGTGCATGCTTTTGTTAGATTTGTCAAAGATCAAATGATAATATGTGTCAGAGTTCATCTCTAGATTCTCTATTCTATTCCATAGATATATGTCTCTATTCTTATGTCAGTACCATACTATTTTGATCGATATAGATTTGTAGCATAACCTGAAGTCTGATAGCAAAACCCCTCCAGATTTGTTTTTATTTCTAATAATTGTATTGGCTAATAAGGCTTTTTTTCTGGTTCCGTATGAAATGAAGTACTATTTTTACAAGTTCTTCAAAGTATGACACTGGTGCTTTGATGGGGATTGCATTAAATCTGTAGATTGGTATGGGTAGTACAGGCATTTTAACAATGTTGATTCTTCCCAGGAATGAGCATGGTATGTTCTTCCATTTGTTAATGTCTTTTGCTATTTCTTTTCTCAGGGTTTCATAGTTACCTTTATAAAGATCTTTCACATCCTTTGTTGGATATATTCCCAGGTATTCCATCTTCTTTGGCATTTCTGTAAAAGGAATAGATTCTTTGATTTTATTCTCAATTTGACTGTTGTTGGCATATATAAAGGCTACTGGTTTGTGGATATAGACTTTTTATCCCGAGGTGCTGCTATATTCCTGAATCACTTCTAAGAGCTTTGTAGGTTTCCAGTTATGAGATCATGTCATCCACAAAGAGTCAGAATTTGACTGCTTCTGTCCCCATTTGAATACTCCTGATCTCCTTCTCTTGCCTAATTGCAATGTCTAGGACTTCCAGCTCTATGTTGAATAGCAATGGTGACGATAGACATCAGCCTTGTCTAGTTCTAGATCTGAGTGGAAATGCTTTCACTTTTAGTCCATTCAATATGATATTGGCTGTGGGTTTACTATAGATGGCATCTATCAGTTTAAGGAATGACCCACCTAATCCTATTTTCTTAAATATTCTTGTCATGAAATGATGCTAACTATTATCAAAAGCCTTTTCTGCATCAATTGATAGAATCATAGGGTTTTTGTTATTTATTTTATGTGGTGAATTATATTTATGAATTAATGTATGTTGAACCAATCTTGCATCCCTGGGATAAAACCCTCTTGATCATGGTGTATAACCTTTTTAATATGTTGCTGTATTTTGGTTGCTAAGATCTTATTGAATTTTTTTGCATTGATATTCATTAATGATATCTATAGTTTTCTTTTTTTGTTGGATTCTCTCCTAGTTTTGTGATGAGCATGATATTTGCTTCATAAAACATGTTGGGGAGTCTTCCTTCCTTCTCTATATTTTGGAATAGCTTATGCAATATAGGTAATAGTTCCTCTTTGAAGGTGTGGTAGAATTCTAGTGTGAAACCATCTGGTACAAGGCTTTTCTTTGTTGAGAGACTTCGTATAATTGATGCTATTTCAGTGCTTGATATAGATCTATTCAAAATTTCTAATTCTTTCTGGTTGAGTTTAGGAAGGTGGCATGTTTCCAGGTATTGGTTCATTTCCTCCACATTTTCATATTTCTGGGAATAGAGTTTTTGTAGTGGTCATTGAGGATCTTTTGTATTTCTGATGTATCTGTTGTTATTTCCCCTTTATCATTTCTGACTGAAATTATTAGAGATATTACCTTTCTGTTTCTGATTAGTCTGGCCAAGGGCTTATCAATTTTATTAATCTTTTCAAAGAACCACCTTTTTGTTTCATTGATCTTCTGAACAATTCTTTTGTTTCCAATTTCATTTCATTCTGTTGTAATTTTGGTTATTCCTTTTCTTCTGCTGGGTTTGGGGTTGGATTGTTCTGCCTTTTGCTATTGTTTGAGAAGCTCCATTAGGTTGTTGATTTGCTCTGTTTCTGTTTTCTTGGTGAAGACATCTAAGGCTATAAATTTCCCGCTTAGGACTGCCTTTGCAATATCCCACAGATTTTGATAGTTTGTGGCTTCATTATCATTTTATTCCAAAAATATAATGATTTCCTTCTTAATTTCATCTTTGACCCAGCTGTCATTCAGCATAAGATTTAGTTTCCATGATTTTATTTGAGTACAAAGATTTCTGTTAATGTTGAGTTCAACTTTTATCCCATCATAGCCTGAGAAGATACAAGGAATAATTTCTATTCTTTTGGATTTGTTGAAGTTAGACTTGTTTCCTAAGATCTGATCAATTTTGGAGGATGGGCAAATGAGAAGAATATGTATTCAGTTTTGTTAGGAGGAAGTGTTCTTTATATGTATGTTAAGTCCATTTGTTCTAGGTTCATGTTTAAGTGCATTATTTTTTTGGTTTAGTTTGTCTTTGGAGCATCTGCCCAGTACCGCCAAAGGGGTGTTAGAATCTCCAACTATTATAGTGCAGGAAGATATCATAACTTTCAGATCAATTTAGTTTTATAAATTGCAAACATTCAGGTAGGAGGTATCAATGTTACTTATTGGAATCTCTTCATGTTGTTTTCCTTCACAGATATATAGAATCCATCTTTGTCTTTCTTTATGTTTATTGGTTTAAGTACAATTGTATGTACCAAAGAGATTACAACCCCTGCTTTTTTCTGCTTTCCATTTGCCTGGATTATTATTTTCCATCCCTTCATCCTGAGTTTTGTTTTATCTTTTGAGGTAAGGTGTGTTTCTTAGAGGCAACCAATATGTGGTAAGAGCTTTTGAATCCAGTCAGCCAGCCTATAGAGGAGAATTAAGCAGCTTCTTCAGAGGAGAATTAAAGTCATTCACATTTATTGAGAGAATTGATAGCTATGGTGGAGTTTTGGTCATCTTGTTTTACAGAGGTCTAGAGCTTATTTTTATCTCACACCATTGCTGAGGCTAGGCTTTGTTCTTTAATTTTTCAGTGACTGTGGTGATGGGCCATTGTGCTGGTCATTATGAAGAATGGGTCTGAGTACTTCCTGTAAAGCTGGTCTCATTATGGCAAATTTCCTCAACATATGGATATCAGTAAAGTATTTGATTTCTCCTTCACAAATGAAACTCAGTTTAGCAGGAGATAGGATCCTGGGCTGAAAATTGGTTTCTATAGAAGGTTAAAGGTCTTTGACCATCCTCTTCTGCCTTGAAAAGTTTTGATTAAAATATTGGTGGTTATCCTGATATTTTTCCCTTTTTTATACCTGGTTGCTTTCACAATTTTCTCCTCCATATTAACTTTGACAAAGTTAATTCTAACATGTCTAGGAGATACTTTGTTTGGATTGAGTTTTGCTGTGTTTCTAAAACTATCTGCTATATGGATTTCTGTGTCTCTCACAAGGCTTGGGAAATTCTCCACCATAATATCTTGGAGTAGAGCATCTGTGACTTTAGGACCATCCTCTTCTCCTTCAGGAATCCCTATAATTGATACAGTTGATGTTTTGGAATGATTCAATAACTTTCTTGAGGAATATTCTGTTTTTGTTCTCCTTTTCTCTGCATCTTTGAATACTTGGGATAGTTCTAACATCTTGTCTTCAATTTCTGAAATTCTTTATTCTCCCTGTTCAATTCTATCACTAAGAGTCTTTACTGTTTTGAAGCTCCTCAAATGCCTTTTTCAATTCCTTAAGCTCTGCTATATTTTTCCTCATTATGTCTATACCCTTGGTGACTTTGTCTTTGAATTCATTAATTTCTTGAGATAACTTTTGAACTAATTTTTGGATTTCTATTTCCATCTTTTCCTGCATTCTAATCATCTTATTTTCCATCCATATTATGAATTCTATTTCTGAATTTTCAGTAATTTCTCTGTGGATGGTATTTTCCATTGTATCTCCTTTGTAATCCCTTGGGGGAGTTGATCTGCTCTGATTTTTCATATTGCCAGAGTTCTTCTTCTGGTTCCTCTCCTTGAGTGTTTTCAGATTTTTAAAAAATAGACACTAATTTTAGTTGAAGTTTTTTAGTTGAAATGATAGATTATCCCTGAATATTTGTTGGAGGATAATCTAATTGAGGACCTCTAGGAAACACTGTACTAACCTATTTGGCAATTAAATTTGGCAGAGTGTGGCTGGCTTGAAAGGCCCCAGAAAGTGGAGCTAATCACCCCTTCTCCAATGAGCTGGGGCCTGTGATTATGGCTTCTCCCCTACAGCTTACAAAGATCATTTTCAGGACTTAAATCAGAGATTCTGAGTGCCAGAATGGTGAGATAGCTCAACCTGACTCTATCTTGATGTCAGCCTGCCTTCTACCCAATCCTAAAGAGTCACAATATTTCACTGTAACCTCTGCTGGACAAGGATATAAACAAATATCTGCAGCCCCCTTCCTCCTGTTGAAAATAGCTGGAGGAGAGAAATCCAAAGACAGACACCCACTGAATCCACCCCTCGCTGCTGCAAAACCACCGCTGCTCAGTTTCAGAGGGTCACTATGTGGAGGTCTCTGGCCACGAGTTCCAGACAAACATGCTGAGGCTGAGGTATACCCATCTAAATGAGTTTGGAGGGTCACCAGGTAGGCATCCCTGACAGCCGGTTCCAGTCAAACTAGTCCTAGCAGAGCTAGCTCCACTCACCAAAATGAGTTCAGAGGGTCACCAGATGGCCAGAAAACAGAAATCCACAGGCAGATCTGTCTGAAATATTCCCAGGGGCTAGAGAAGGCTATTTTATAATGGGAAAGGAAGGCAGGAAAATTCACTCTTCTCCCAACAGAAGTTAGAATTGCCAAGCTGCAACTCAGTCACCCACTCATTGCCCTGGCCTCTCAGCAAACTCACTAAACACTCCAACCTCTGAAAGGAGAAGTCTTTCAGGCAACTAGGATAGGGGGAAGAGCGAGCAATGTGCTTGGGATTCCAGAGACAATACCTGGTCACTTTTGTGCCAGGCAAGATGGGGCCTAGACTCAGTGGTAGGATCTCACTGGTGAAGAAGGACTGGGATTTAGCAATTCCCTACTGTGGGGTGAAGTGAGAGGTCCTTTTGTTCCCTGCTCACTCTGGAAAGCCAACCAAGGACTTCCCATTTGAGGGAGGGGTCTCCCTTCCTCTTGGCAATTAGTCAGTCCATACCTCATCTTAGTTGTCTTTCTTCCTCTTTCTTAGCCCTACCTCTAGTCTCAGCAGGGATGATGTTCACCTCTCTTTCTTCTCTGTGTTCAACTTCCCTCCTTCAGCTTCTTGGAGTCCCCGCCAGTCCAATACCTCTCCCTTTGGACAGGAGCTTCTGGGGAAAGCTGCTTCTTGTTGGCCATCTTGACCAAAATCATGGATTTGTTTATATTTGGCATTGTCCATGTGGGCAGGTGAAGGTGAGAATGAACAACTTTTGAAGTTCCAAAGAACAACTCTGACCCATCATTATGGAGAGTTTTAGCCATGTTTCCTGTGTTTGAACTTTATCAGCCAATGCTTCAGTAGAACTCAAATCTTGGCTTCTCTAGATTTTTGAAATCTCCAACTCACACACACAAAAAAGGCTTTGTTATTTCTTCATCTGTTGAGGACATTTTTCAAATATGGAATTTTAAACTGGAAAAAACATAAATGTATCTAAGTTCAAATACTTCCTCCTCATTTTTTTTTTTAGACACAATCTCCTTCTGTCTCCCAGGCTAGAATCCCATGGTGGCAGCTCACAGCAAACTCAATCTCCTGGGATCAAGTAATCTTCAGTGTCCTAAGTAGCTGGGACTACAGGCACCAACCACCACACCCAGATAATTTTTCTATTTTTAGTAGAGATGGGGTTTCACTCTTGCTCAGGCTGGTCTTGAAATCCTGAGCTCATCGATCTCCTGTGTGGGCCTCCCATAGTGGTAGGATTATAGGTGTGAGCCTCACCGTCCCCCTCAAATTGTTGTCAGTCTTGTTCATGTGGTCTTATGCTCCTGAGCTCTGGCTATCAATCGAACTCAGCCTCACAGAGTACTAGGATTACAGGCATGATCCACCATGCCTGCCCATATATATTTATTTCTGAAAATGAAAAAACTGTAGAAATGGACAACAGATGCACAGCTGCAGCAAGAGAAAAGTGAGTGTGGCCATAGAAGGTCAACAGGAGGGATCCCTGCAGGAGCACTGTGTCCTGGATCTAGACCTCATCAAGGTCAGCATTCTGGCTATGATATTTCATTTCATTTTATTTTACTTTGGAAGGGATTAACATTACAGGAAACTGGGTAAGAGGGATGTGGGATCTCTCTATATTGTTCCTTAAAACTGCATGTGAATCAACAATTATCCCAAAATAAATAGTTCAACTTTTTGATAATGACAGTTTATCTTTTTTCATCTTTTAGGTCAAATGTTCAATACCCCACCCTGCAGGAGCCAAGCTTTGTTCACTGGGATACTGGCTAAGGAGTAGGCTCAAAATTCCATCTTGCTCTTAGGGGTAAATCATCCCTATGGGTTTTATTATTATTATTTTATTTTTTGGGACGGAGCCTCAAGCTATCCCCCTGGGTAGAGTGCCATGGCATCACGCTCACAGCAACCTCCAACTCCTGGGCTCAAGCGAGTCTCCTGCCTCAGCCTACCAAGTACCTGGGACCACAGGTGCCTGCCACAATGCCCGGCCATTTTTTGGTTGCAGCTGTCATTGTTGTTTGGCGGGCCTGGGCTGGGGATTCAAACCCGCCACCTTTGGTGTATGTGGCTGGCGCCTTAGCCACTTGAGCCACAGGCACCAAGCCATCCCTATGGGTTCTTATGGTCACTTTTCCAGCTGAATTCTGGGTTCACCAGAATGCAGATCAGAACTGAGACATCCAGAAATGAGGTGCATGTTGTCACCATGTATGCAAGTTCCCTGTCTTTATATAAGATTATAAGTTGTCTGCTTAACTTCTTTTCTGAAGACAGGAGAGAGACAGACATGGCTGTCCTTGGCAGACCACAATCCCTAGAACAGCCTATAGTCAAGCTGTTCCAAGACATAAAATGTAAAACACCAGACACTCTTGGAAAGTCTAAGATCTTTAAGATCAGATTATGCCTTAAATACAATCAATTCTTAAGCTCAAAAGGAAAATATGCACTTAAATCAGACACACTAAAAGTCAAACAACATCATGCAGACAGGGGGGACTGAGAGTGACAGGAACATACTTCCCTCTAGTGCCATTTCCCTGGAGGGAGGAACTCGTTCAATGAATTGGTAAAAACAATAACTGACTCAATGTTAATACTTTTTTATTGTCATTTTATTATTAATGCATTCTTTATACTTTTCTAATATTACTTCCCTTATTTCTTGCTGCACAAAATGTCAACCAGAATTTACTTTGTCCCAGAAGATACTGCCTGCCTGCTTCTTCCCTAGTGTCACATTAGGGAGCACATCTGTTGCTCATGAGGGGAGAATCTGTTACTGAGGCCATCTCCTTTTCTACCACCTAGTGTGTATAGGGCTTGGCTACATCAATTACAAGGGGAAAATGAACACATTTAAAAGTTTTTCATTTTGTTTATGGCTCAGGAGAGGATTAAAAACACCTTTATCAATAATATTTAACATAGCTAAAAGAAATTAAAGTGAAAGAAGACACCTTGACAACCTGAAGGTACACAATGCTATTTATATCTCTAAACCAAAACATTCAGAGAAAGAACTTAGAAAGTGTTCTACTGAGTTATTTACATAAAAAAATTAGTGACTTGGCACTAACTTTTATTAAATACCATTTTAGGACTTTATGGAATTTTTAAGTATTGCTTTGAGTAATAAAGTGGTAATAAAAGAGTTACTATCTATTCTTAGGGATTGGAAGGTTCAAGGAAAAGAATATATCATGAAAAATATTAACTATCATTAGCAACTTTAATATTCTTAGCTTAAACACTTCATGTTATTTCATTTTTATATATTAGGGTTTCATAAATGTTTTTTGAATTTAATCCATATAAAACCAATGAGTTGAAATCAAGGAACATAATTTTATCATAATACAAAGAACTAATTTGATTTATCAAATAATGAGAGGAATTGAACTGCAAAATAAGATAATACCTGAATATATAATAGCTGAATATTAGCATAATCTAGATCACCTTCTATGGAGATTTCATGGAGAAGATTTCCACCATGGTGGGAAAGTGAATTAGATGACCAAGAAGATCTATTTACTCTCCACAGACTTATAATCCTATTTCTGCAGTTTCACTCTAGACACAGCATCCCTTAGAGCCTGGTGAACCTGCTTGTTGCGCAGAGTGTAGATGACTGGGTTCAGCAGAGGAGTCACCACCGTGTTCACAAGAGCAGCCTCTCTGTTGGAGTCCAGTCTGTCTGTTTGGTTTGGTTTCACGTATATGAAGACACAGCTGCCATACATCAGAGAGAGGACAAGGAGATGGGAGGAGCAGGTGGAGAAAGCTTTCTGCCGCTCTTTGGCTGATGGGAGACGCAGGATTGTGACTACTATGTTGCTATACACAATAACAGTTATACTGAAGGATGAAAACAGGATAAAAGAAATGAGGATGAAGGCCAACATTTCAATAGATCTGGTTTCAGAACAGGAGAGATGAATTAAGGAGCCAAGATCACAGAAGAAATGAGGGATGACATTGGGGCCACAGAAGGACAGCTGGGAAACCTTGATAACCAGACCAGTGATGATGAGGAAGGACAAAGCATAGCAGAAGAAAACTAGAAAGAAACAAACCCTCAGATTCATGATGGTCGGGTAGTGTAGAGGCTTGCAAATGGCCAGGTATCGATCCAAGGACATGGCAGCCATGAGGAAGAAAAGTGTTGCCCCCAGAAATAAGGTAAAAAAGGCTTGTGTGAGACAAGCAGTAAAGGGAATTGTTTGCCTTCCTAAAAGAAAGATGACCAGCAATTTAGGAATAACAGTGGTGATAAAACCACATTCACAGAAGGAGAAACT
>NW_003852500.1:7459042-7460998 GCF_000181295.1 Otolemur garnettii
GCCAGCAGGTGCACCAGGAACAGGACGTTTCCCAGGTGCTGGACAGCAGGAAACCCCTCCAGAATGAACTCCTGGACTGCTGTCTCATTCCTCCTCTTTATCATTGTTTCCATTTCTCTGTTGGTCGTCAATTGTCTCTAATCCTTTAGGCAGATAATACTATCATTGAAGAATAAGGAATTTAATTGATGGCCACTATTTTAAAAAAGAAAACACTGTTTGCTCTCAGTTACCATTCTGAATGAGGAATCATTTTCTATGCTGAAATACTTTATTTAAAATTATTTGAATTTTTACTGTTGTTAAATTGTAAAAATTTAAGATTTATTCTTTTGACTTCATTTTTGAGAACAAATTTGTTGTGCACCTTAAAGTTTTGAGGAAGATAATGTCTACCTCTGTATAAGGTAAACAATAAAAAATGAAATCATTAACTTTTGTAGACAAGGATAATAAAACTGATAATTAACAATAAAAGCTGTCATTCCACAGAAAACATTCTTTCATGGAGTCACAGAATAAATATGTACATTTCTGGTTTGACATGATTCCATAAAGCACTCTTATACTGCCTTTAGCCCTCTGAAAACAGAAAGCATGAAAAAATTCTGTTTTTGTTACAATTGTTCAACCCTTTAATTTCCTGAAGTCCATTTAGCCTGAATTCTTTGCTCAAGACCCTCCAGTGATCAGGAAAGCTCATTCTTACAGTATCCGTATACCCAGCCCAGGGATTTTTTAAAAATCATGTCTAATAATGGGGAATAATAGTTACATGAATTTGTTGCTCCAATTCAATGCATAAACATACAACGGGGAGTCGGGATCCCTCTCCTTGTATCAAACTAGCAGAACGGCAATGCTTCCTTCTGCTTTTAGTCATAAATCATCCTTAAACTTTCCCTTTCTTTGTGGGAATATTGTTACACTGGAAGATTCTGGTGCTTTTAGAATCTCACCTGAATGTCCATTGCATCACTAGAGGAATGTTAACTGTTGTAATAAGACAATACCCAGGCAGAAACCACATGAACTGATACTGTATCTTTGGGAAGGGGTCTGGGCTTCTGTGAGAAGTGCTCTAGTGAATCAGACAGCATAAATAAATGGTACTTCATTTAGATCTTGGATTTGGACAAACCTATTGCTTTAAATGTACATGGTCCACCATACTGGCTTTAATGTAAGGAGAATCTGGTCGAAATATTTGACTCATTAGATTCCAAATCATTTCCATGGTTAAGTACTCACCAAGAAGTAGCTCATAGGAAACAGCTACTTTAATCAGGTGTTTCCTTTTTCTTCCAACAAACCAGGATCGTTCTCCTGGGATAATGGAGAAGAGAAAGAAAAAAAGAACACTCTTAATTGAGATGCACCTATATTTGTCCTATAAAAAAGTCCATATGTCCTAAAGCAATAGGAAGCTGTTGAGGCTAATTATTTTCAAGAAGGACAGATTTGCAAACCCTGGAGGACTAATAGTCAGAGATTTCCCTTATGCTGACCTGGCTGATAAGCCCTAAACCATCACTATGCCCCAAATATGCTTTCACTATGCCACTAGCATTTACTGGTGGGACTCTTAGAATTCCTGAGCATATTCATATTTATTCTATGGGACATTTTGACACAGTGCCTCGTGAACATCAAATGCAATTCGTTGTTTGTTCATCCCAAAGACACTCTATTAAAAGAGGCAACAAAGGTCAAATGTCCTTGTTCATAGACCCTGTCACTCACTTTCCCATCAACTAGTTGCTCTTCACCTGTCTGAGTAGATGAGTCTCCTTGCAGTCATAAATGGAAATACATGGAAATGCCCTGAGGATCGACTTAACCACAGGGTTATTTATCATACCAATGAGGACACACAAGGTCCAAAGCACCAAACCCCTGAATCACTCAGACCTCATTAGAGGAGCATGGAGAAAGGAACAGAACTAAAAATCACAA
>NW_003852500.1:7461080-7474444 GCF_000181295.1 Otolemur garnettii
CACATTCCCATTTCACCATCAATTTCCTTGTGCCCCTTCCCAGTCAATATCCCACCCCAAAGAAACAATTATTTGAATGTCTAACATCAAAAACTATTTTTCCTTGTTTTGAATAGAACACAACATGTGTTTATTTTGCACCTTTTTTTCCATCAGAGTGTTTCGGAGATTCATCTCTGTCTTCCATGTATCAGTGATTTATTTTTCATACTTCTTTGCAGTAGTCCATTGTAGAAGTCCAGCACAGTTTTTAATTCTTCCAATGAAAGGCATTTGTGCCTTTTCCAGTTCAGTGTCAATCCTGTAAATTATAGAAGAGGTCTTAACACTTGCTCAAAAAAGTGCAAAATAGTTTCCAAACTTCTATCTAGGCTCTCAGCAGCAATGCAGGAGAATCCAAGTTAGACAGCTCTCCCAAACCTTTGGGTACAAGAGACCATGGAAGTTACATGGAAGTTACATGGAAGACAGCTTTTCTTTTCTTTCTCTTCTTTTTGAGATAGAGTGTCACTATGTCAACCTCAGTAGAGTGCTCTGGCATCACAGCTCACAGCAACCTCAAACTCTTAGGCTTAAGCAATTCTCTTGCCTCAGCCTCCCAAGTAGCTGGGACTACAGGCATCCACCACAAGGCTATTTTTTGTCATAGTTGTCATTTTTGTTTTAGCTGGCCCAGACTGGGTTCAAACGTGCCAGCCTCAACGTACGTGGCTGGCACAATAACCACGGTGCTACAGGTGCTGAGCCAGAAGACAACTTTTCCATGGACTGGGAATTGGAGGGGGCATGGTTTGGGAATGATTCAAGTGCATTACGTTTATGGTGCCAAAATTTCTATTCATTTCATTATTTCTAATACTATTACATTGTAATATATAATGAAATAATTAAACAACTTGCATAGTGCAGAATCAATGGGAACCTTGAGTTTCTTTTCCTGCAACTAGAAGTTCCCAGTGCTATCATCACAGCCTCACTACAAGCTCAGATCATCAGGCATTAGATTCTCCTAAGGAACTCACAACCCACATCCCTCACACATGTTTTCATTTGTGAAATGTCTATTAGTCTTTGGCCCTTTTAAAAAATTATGGTTTCTCTCTTTTTATTATTATTTTTAGGAATTCTTTCTGCATTCTCTATGCACATCTTTTGTTGGATATATATAGATATTGTATCAAATAACTCTCCAACTAGATTGTGTGAAATTCTGGTGTACCTGAGACTAAGGAGATTTTTAGGATATGGAACTTCCAGTTTTATTTTTATTTTATGTGCAAATCAAATTTGGGTGTTAATATCCTTTTTTATTTATTTTTTTTGTTAGATCATAACTGTGTACATTACTGTATTTATGGGGTACCATGTGCTGATTTTATATATAATTTGGAATGTTTACATCAAACTAGTTAACATATCATTCACCTCTCTTATTTAATTGTTGTGTTTAGACATATCTACTCTACTATTAATATATTTGACATGTATACTTGCAATATAGCGTGAGAGTCCTGGACAATCCAGGATGACTAGTCACTCCACTTCCCAGTTCTTCCCATGTCTTGCTTTCCACTATTTTAATGATGCCTTTTAATGGATAGAAATTGTTCATTTTAACTAAGGAATATTTATCAGTCTTTCTGTTCAAGGTCTTAAAGATATCCTCCTATGTTTCCTTCATGAAACTTGTCTTTTCACATTTAGGTCTATGATACCAAATTAATTTTTTTTCTTTTCTTTTTCAACCAGGTTATGTTGATTGCATTTGTTAGGTACAGTCCCTCTGATATCGTCTTATAATTTTTATGTATAGTATGATGAGTGGTTCATGTGGAGTTTTTTTCCATTTGGATATCTAATTGACCAATCGTCATTGAATTAGAGATTTATTGCTTTCCCAACTCAATTGGGGTGGAGACTTTTCCATACCTCTGTTGAAAATTTATGTGTGTGTCTGTTGCTGACCCTTCTGTTCAATTTTATGGGTTTATTTTTCTATTTATTTGCTTACTAATGCCATATTTTCATAATCACTAGAGTGTTATGTCTTTATTTCTGATGAGTTCTCCAACTCTGTTCTTCTTTTAATCAATATTGCCTTGAGAAATTTAGGTGTTCATATATACTTTTTAACCCACTTTCCAATTGTGACAAAAATTCTCCAACAATTTTTACTGAGATTGTATTGTAACTATAGATGATACTGAAGAGAATTTGTATGTTAAGAATACAGAGCCTACTAATAAGTGAACATGATGTGTCCTTCCTTTTACTCATACCTTATTTATTTAATTTTTCTCTGTATCATACGTAAATTTCGCATGTAGAGTCCTTATCTTTTTATTAGAAATGTTCCTAGGTAATTCTCATGTATGGATGTTATTATAAATGACATTGTTTCAATTGTTAATTTAGTAATCTCTTAGTTTTTGCTGGTATATAGAAGTACAACTGGTTTTTGAATATTGACTTATATTCAGCACACTTGTTAAATTTACTATTTCTAAGATTTTGATTATAGATTCTTTTACATTTCCTATTTATCAAAACTCTAAAGGCTGTTTTATTTTTCCAGTATTTCAATAGATTTTATGTCTTTTCCTTATGTCATTGCCCTGGGTAAGACCTCTAGTATCATGGTGGATATATGAGGACTGACAATTAAGCTCATGAACTCATCCTACAAAAAGTGCTACATACCTCATTGCTGGATATCACTACAGTCACCTTCAAAGTACTCATCTTGGAAAGGTATGCACCAATGCCAGTGCCTAGTCCACCCTTCAAAGCAGTTTTGGAACTCATTTTCTGGAATAACCATCAGAGCTGTCATTGCACAAGGTCTGATAATTAAGTTCAAGAGCTTGCACCCATGCACTTACATTGGCAGCACTGTACAAACATCTCCATAAAGTTTTGTCACCTTGGTAAATCAGTGCCTTACACCTATGTTCACATTGACACATGGAAGTGTCTTTTTGAGTGGCATTCAATATTGTTGTTGCATGTTTTTGTGTGCGATTTGACAAAAGCTTAAAGGAAATAGTAATAAGATTGCTGTTATATTTTATTTATAAATCGATTGCATGTAAAATAATAAAATGTCATTATGCAAATGTAAATAAACCTATCTGCTGAACACACTATATTTAATAAAATGCTAATGATTATAATATTATGGTTGACCATGAGGAACACATAGGTAACACAGACATCCCATGACGAGTGAGTTTCTGTGCTTTACATCATTTAATTCTCACAAGAACAAGAACCAGGTAGGTCCCATTATTATTCATTTTAAGGATAGTGAAAGTGAGGTTCACAAAGACCAACTGGAGAGATGACACAGCTCTCAAGCCGTAGAGTCAGGGTTGAACTCATGTCCTGCTGATTCAGTCATGAAATCTCTGGCTCATATTGCTAGTCTATGTGGCCTTCCTCTTAGGCAGTTGAATAACTTAATCTGTACTCCCCTAGACCTTCCACACTCATTGTGATTTCTTCTTTTTTCTGTATCTCAATTTCATTATTTGTAACATGGGGATAATTTTTTTTTATTATTTTAGGGTACCATGAGGGTACAACCAGCTCACAATTTTTGAATTTTTTAGGTAGAGTCTCTCTTGTAGTTGTGTTCCACACCCAAAGGTGTGCCATACACCCCTAACCTTGTGCCCTTCAAGTGAGAGCACACCACATCCCCGACCAGTATCACTTCTCCCAACTTTCTCATTCCTCCTCCCCCAAACTTGAAGAGAATTAAGTTTTTCTCTTATTGGGCATGTGTGAGATCATCTATTGCAGCAGTTCTCAACCTGTGGGTCATGACCCACAGGCACTGTATGAAAGGGCTGCAGCCTTAGATATGTTGGGAACCACTGATATATTAGCTTCATAATAAAATTGAGTATATTGGATACTTGCTTTTTCATTCTTATGATACTTTACTAAGAAGAATGTTTCAACTCCATGCAGGTTAATGAAAAAGATGTAAAGTTGCCATCTTTTTATGGCTGAATAGTACTCCATGGTATACATATACCACAGGTTATTAATCTGTTCCTGAGTTGATGGGAATTTAGGTTGTTTCCACATCTTGAGAATTGCAAATTGAATTGCGATAAACAATCTAGTGAAAATGTCTTTATAATGACATGATTTTTTTTCTTCCAATTTTCAGTTGGTTGTCAATTCTCTCTGATCCTTTAGGCAGATTATACTATCATTGAAGAATGAGGAACTTAGTTGGTGGCCACTATTTTAAAAGATTGGTCTCAGCATTCTGGCTGTGATATTATATTTTATTTTGCAAGAGGTTAACATGGCAGGAAACTGGATAAAGGGGATAAGGGATCTCTCTGTATCATTGCTTAAAACAGCATGTGACTCTACAATTGTCCCAAAATAAATAGTTTAATTTCTTTTTAAGAGAAAAGAAATTTTCTCCTATAGATTTTCCAGGTATGGTCTCTAGCTTTTCTTTTTAAATAGTCACTCTTTTTTTTTTTTTTAGACAAAGTCTCACTTTATTAAGAAAGTTTATCCTTTTTTGTTGTTGTTGTTTTTTAAGACTATATGAAAGACACCACAGCCCCTGGAAGTCAAGCTTGGTTCACTGGGATACTGGCTAAGGAGTAGGCTCAGAATTCCATCTTGCTCTTAGGGCTCATTCATCCCTATGGGTTTTTTGGTTTTTCTGTTTGTTGGTTTGTTTTGCAGTTTTTGGCCAGGGCTGGGGTTGAACCTACCACCTCTGGCATTTGGGGCTGGTGCCCTACTCCTTTTAGCCTCACGCACTGCCCCATCCCTATGTGTTTTTATGGTCACTTCTTCCAGCTGAATTCTGGGCTCACTAAAATGCAGATCAGAGCTCTGACATTCAGGAATGAGGTGCATGTTTTCAGCACAATTGGGTATTCCCTGTCTTTAGATGCAGTTAGAAGTTATCTCCTTAACTCCTTTTTGGAGACAAGAGAGACAGAGACACAGCTGTCCTTGGAAGACCACAATCCTGAGAACAGCCTATAGTGAAGCTATTCCAAGACACAAAATATAAAACACTCAAAACTCTTTGAAAGTCCAAGATCCTTCTGATCAGATTATACCTTAAATACAACTAATTCTCAAGCACACAAGGAAAGTATGCACTTGAATCAGACACACTAAAAGTCAGAGTACGCCATATGCATGGGGGGATTGAGAGTGACAGGAACCTACTTCCCTCTACTGCTATTGCTTTGGGATGGTAGGAACTTGTTCAATAAACTAGTAGACACTTTTGCTGCATAGAATGTTAACCAGAATTCAGTTTAACTCAGAACACACTGGCATTTTATACCCAAAGTCACCTTAAGAAAGACATCTGTTGCATAGGAGGAGAGAATTTGATACTGAGATTATCTACCTTTCTGCAAGTTATTGAGTTTAGCACTTGGCAACATCAATTGCAGGGGGGAAATGCAAAAATTTTAAAGTTTTTCCTTTTGTTTATAGTTCTAGATTATGCTAATACTAGCTATATTAGTATAATCTTATCAATAACATCTTTATCAATAATATTTGATACAGAGGAAGATAATGCATTAAAGTTCCCATCTTGACAACCTGGGGGTATACAAAGCTATTTGTATCTCTAAAACCAATGATTCCAAGGGAGACACTTTGAAGTGTACTTCAAAGAGTACACTTACTAAGTGTACTGCTGATTCATTTGCAAAAACAGAAATATTAGTGAATTACCATTAACTTTTATAAGGCCATTATGACTTTATAGAATTTTCAAATATTACCTTGAAAAAATAAAGTGGTAATAAAGGAGTTCCTATGTATTCTTAGGTGTCACAAAGTTCAAGCATTAGAATATATCATGAACAGAGGATTAGGAGCAAGATGGCAGCCGAGTAACAGCTTCCTTGCAACTGGGCACGGTGAGTCTGGGGAGAAGAGACTTCAGGCGTCTCTGGCTAGTGGGATCTTCCCAGAAACATTCCTTCGGAGACACAGGGAGTCAGTGAGGGACTTCCGGACCCCATAAGGAGGACAAAAGCAGTGGAAAATTGGCAAGTGGTTTTGTGTGTTCGTTTGGTCTAATCCCACCCACAGCTGTAAGTACAACAGCAGTGAGATTGCAAACTGGAAAGGCCTTACCTGTGAGCTGTTTGGGTTTTTTTTTTTTTTTTGACTTGGCACTCAGTTGAACTACCTTGAGAGAACTTGAGCAAGAAAGCAGAGGTCTTTAAGCATTGTCTAGGGCCCCAGACTGAGCCGCTGAGCCAGACAGAGCTAATAGCATTCAGCTATGGGCCTCATGGAGCCATTGTGTAACTGAGCAGCCTAAAGATGGGATTGAGACACCTTACAGCCTTGGCCCTCAGGGGCATAGTGTGAGATCAGTTTTGGTACACTGGGTAAGTGGATAGCCACTTCAGGAATGATCCCAGCGACAAGTGCATTCCCAGGAAAGCTTCTGCTTAGCCTGGGTTGGACATTTAAAGTGCCTTTTAAGTGGGCTGAGGTGAGATTTAGGATCTCCACCCTGCATGGTTTGAGAAATCAGCAGAGGACTCCACTCTCCATCTTGTACAGCCATATCAGCATTATGATTAACATCTTATACCCCAGAAGATCACCTACTATCCAGACAATATTCAGCAAGATATATATACTGCTTTGGGGGGGAGGGGGAGTCTGTTTGTTTGTTTGTTTGTTTTTCTGTTTTGTTTTGTGTTTGTTTTTCAATTTCAACATTTTCCCTATAGATATTTCTTTTGTTTTCTTTCTTCATTTTTCTAGTTTAAATATAATTTTCCATTGTTGCCTTTCTTAACAATTAGAACTTCATTTCTGCTAGTGTTTCTACCCCTATTATTGGTTTTCTGACCAATTTTATCTCATAAAGTTTTCTGTTTCCTTGTTTTGATTTGAATTATAGCATTTTTGTCTTTCCTCTGTACTTGGTGGAGGTGGGAAACTGTGTGTGAACTGGCTAGCAAAGAGCTGCTGACGTCAAGGGAACAACCCAACCTGGCATCCCCCAGTGGTTGGGGGGGCTTTAAGGTTGGGTCATAGAACCCTACTCTACACTTATATTGCTCCTGTCTCCCTCTTTCTGTGCCTCTCTTCTTTTTTGTTAATGTTTCCTTTTACCCACCCTCTCTCCTTTCTCTTTTTTCTTTCCTTTTTTTTCTTTCTTTTTTCTCTTCCTGTGCTTCAATCTTCACACCCTTCTTGTCCTGTACCAAAAGGACTCATTGAAACCCTAGTCCAGAGGCATGGCAAATCCATCAGGGTGATTGTAGACTTCTCTAATGAAACTTACTAAGCCAGAAGACAATGGTCATCTACCCTTAATCTACTTAAACAGAATGATTTCCAGCCCAGAATTATATATCATGCTAAGCTAAGCTTTAAAATTGACAGAGAAATCAAATTATTTACTGATATACAAGCATTGAGGAAATTCACCACAACAAGACCAGCTCCACAGGAAATACTTCAACATGTTCTACACACTGACCATCACAATGGATCAAAAGCAAAGTAAGAACTCAGAAATTAAAGGGCAGAACCTAACTTTGACAATGATGCAAAAGATAAAACTAAGCAATGGAATCTCACAAAATAAGATGAATAGAACACTACCACACTTATCAATTATCTCAATAAACATTAATGGCTTGAATTCCCCACTGAAGAGACATAGATTGGCTGACTGGATTAAAAAGCACAAACTATCCATTTGCTGTCTGCAGGAAACACACCTAGCTTCAAAAGACAAATTAAAGCTCTGAGTTAAGGGTTGGAAGACAATTTTTCAGGCAAAAGCAATTCAGAAGAAAAGAGGAGTCACAATCTTATTTTCAGATACATGTCGATTTAAAGCAAGTAAAGTCAAAAAAGACAGAGATGGTCACTTTATATTAGTCAAGGGAAAAACAAAACAAGAAGACATTTCAATTCTAAATATTCATGCACCCAATTTAAATGTTCCCAGATTCTTGAAACAGACATTACTCAGTCTGAGCAATATGATATCCTATAATAACAGGGGACTTTAACACTCCTCTTACAGAGCTGGGAAGATCCTCTAAACAGAAATCAAACAAAGATATGATGGACTTAAATGAGACCACTGTGAGCAACTAGAGCAATTGTGCTTGATAGCTGCATGTAGAGCACTCCATCCCAAAGTTAAATAATATACATTCTTCCCATCACCCCATGGAACATTCTCCAAAATTCATCATATCCTAGGATGCAAAACAAACCTCAACAGAATCAAAAGAATTGAAATTTTACCTTGTATCTTCTCAGACCACATGGCGCTAAAGGAGGAACTCAACTCCTTCAAAAAACATTCAACCCCACACAAAGGCATGGAAATTAAACAACCTTCTGTGGAATGACAGTTGTGTGTGGGAAGAAATAAAAGACGAAATCATTAACTTCCTTGAGCACAACATCAATGAAGACACAAGCTACCAAAACGTGTGGGATACTGCAAAAACAGTTTTGAGAGGAAAATTTATTGCTTTCGATGCCTACATTGGAAAAACAGAAAGAGAGCGCACCAACAAACTCACAAGCCAGCTTATGGAAATGGAAAAAGAAGAACAATCTAAGCCTAAACCCAGCAGAAGAAAAGAAATATCCACAATTAAATCAGAGATCAATGAAATTGAAAACAAAAGAATCATTCAGATAATTAATGAAACAAGGAGTTGGTTTTTTGAAAAAAATAAATAAAATAGATAAACCTTTGGCCAGACTAACTGAAAATAAAAAAGTAAAATCCCTAATAACCTCAATTGGAAATGATAAAAGGGAAATAACAACTGATGCCACAGTGATACAATACATCATCTCTGAATACTACCAGAAACTCTATGCTCTGAAATTTGACAACGTGAAGGAAGTGGATCAATATTTGGAATCAGACCCTCTCCCTAGACTTAGCCAGCAAGAAATAGAGCTCCCAAACAGGCCAATTTCAAGCACTGAGGTTAAAGAAACAATAAAAAATCTTCCAACAAAAAATGTCCTGGTCTGGATGGCTTCACACCAGAATTCTATCAAACCTTCAAGGAAGAGCTTATTCCCGTACTCCAGAAATTATTCCAAAAAATTGAGGAGGATGGAATCTTCCCCAACATGTTCTATGAAACAAACATCACCCTGATACCAAAAACAGAAAAAAGACCCAACTAAAAGGAGAATTTCGGACCTATTTCACTAATGAATATAGCTATAAAAATTCTCAACAAAATCCTAGCCAATAGATTACAGCTTATCATCAAAAAAATCATACATCATAATCAAGTGGGTTTCATCCCAGAAATGCAAGGCTGGTTTAATATATGCAAGTCTATACACATTATTCACCATATCAACAGAAGTAAAACCAAAGACTATATGATCCTCTCAAGAGATGCAGAAAAAGCATTTGATAAAATCCAGCGTCCTTTTCTAATTAGAATATTGAAGAGTATAGGCATACATGGCACATTTATGAAACTGATCGAAGCTATCTATGACAATCCCAAAGCTAATATTTTACTGAATGGAGTAAAACTGAAAACTTTTCCTCTCAGAACTGGAACCAGACAAGGTTGGCCTCTGTCACCATTACTATTCAACATAGTGCTGGAAGTTCTAGCCAATACAATTAGGCAAGACAAGGAAATAAAGGGCTTTCAAATGGGAGCAGAGGAGGTCAAATTCTCCTTTTTTGCTGACCATATGATCTTATACTTAGAGAATCCCAAAGACTCAACCACAAGACTCCTGGTAGTCATCAAAAAATTCAGTAATGTCTCAGGGCATAAAAATCAATGTCCACAAGTCAGTTGCCTTTGTATATGCCAATAACAGCCAAGAGGAGAAGCTAATTAAGGACACAGTTCCCTTCACCATAGCTTCAAAGAAAATGAAATACCTAGGAATATACCTAACAAAGGAGGTGAAGGACCTCTATAAAGAAAATTATGAAATCCTAAGAAAGGAAATAGCAGAGAATATTAACAAATGGAAGAACATACCATGCTCATGGCTGGGAATAATCAACATCGTTAAAATGTCTATACTTCCCAAAGCAATCTACCTATTCAATGCCATCCCTATTAAAGTACCAACATCGTACTTTCAAGATTTGGAAAAAGTAATTCTGCATTTTGTATGGAACCAAAAAAGAACCCTGTATAGCTAAGGCAATTCTTAGTAATAAAAACAAAGCTAGGGGCATCACCATACCAGATTTTAAGCCGTACTACAAAGCCATTGTAGTCAAGACAGCTTGGTAGTGGCACAAAAATAGAGTCATAGACCTTTGGAATCGAATAGAAAGCCAGGAAATGAAACTAACATCCTACAACCACCTAATCTTCGATAAACAAAACAAGAACAACCTTGGGGGAAAGACTCCCTATTCCATAAATGGTACTGAGAGAATTGGAAATCCACATGTAAAAGACTGAAACTGGACCCACACCTTTCCCCACTCACAAAAATTGATTCAAGATGAATAAAGGACTGATATTTAAGGCATGAAACTATAATAATCCTCAAAGAAAGTATAGGTAAAACACTAAAAGATATTTGCCTAGGGAAAGACTTCTTGAAGAAGACTGCCGTGGCAATTACAACAACAAAAATACATAAATGAGACTTAATTAAACTGAAAATCTTCTGTACAGCTAAGGAGACAACCACCAAAGCAAATACACAACCTACACAATGGGAAAGGATATTTGCATATTTTGAATCAGACAAAAGTTTAATAACTAGGATCTATAGAGAACTCAGATTAATCCACATGAAAAAAGCCAACAATTCCATATATCAATGGGCAAGAGACATGAATAGAAACTTCTCTAAAGAAGACAAATGAATAGCTAACAAACATATGAAAAAATGCTAATCATCCGTAATGATTAGAGAAGTGCAAATTAAAACCACCCTGAGATACCATCTAACCCCAGTAAGAATGACCCACATCACCAAATCCCAAAACTGCAGATGCTGGCATGGATGTGGAGAGAAGAGAACACTTTTACGGTGCTGTTGGGACTGCAAACTAATACAACTTTTTGGAAGGAAGTATGGAGAACCCTCAAAAAACTCAAGCTAGACCTCCTATTTGGTCCTACAATCCCATTACTGGGCATCTACCAAGAAGGAAAAAATCCTTTTATCATAAGGACACTTTCACTAGACTGTTTATTGCAGCTCAATTTACAATCGCCAAAATGTGGAAACAGCCTAAATTCCCACCAACCCAGGAATGGATTAACAAGCTGTGGTATATGTATACCATGGAATACTATTCAGCCATTAAAAAAATGGAGACTTTACAGCCTTTGTATTAACCTGGATGGAAGTGGAACACATTATTCTTAGTAAAGCATCACAAGAATAGAGAAGCATGAATCCTATGTACTCCGTTTTGATATGAGGACAATTAATAACATGGTGGGGGTAGGGGAAGGGGAGAGCAGAGAGAGGAAGAAGGAGGGAAGAGGGGGGAAAGGAATAGCAGAGAGAGGAATGGAGGAAGGGGGTGGGGTCTTGGTGTGTGCCACACCTTTTAGGGGCAAGACACAATTGTAAGAGGGACTTTAGGGGGCAGAGCCAAGATGGTGGACTGCAGCCAGCTTTTTACAGAAGCTCCCATCCAGAAAGAGGCTTAAAGGACAGAAATCTAGCAAGTTAGTTGATGGTTTGGAGCAGAGCCAAGAGAGAAGATTGAAGAGCACACTTCAACCATCCTGAGGTGAGCTGCAACCCCAAAAATACAACCAAAAGGTACAAAATCCACCACCAAGGGATGGGAGTTCCCTCCCCCACAACAACTGCTTGCAGTTTACTCCATACAAAAAGGCGAGCAGAGTTCAAACTTCCTCCCACTCTATCCCATGGGAGAGACCCCCTAAACACTGGACTTCCTACCCCTGCTGGTGTGCCATGGCACCCTCTAGCCAGGCATAAAACTGTAAAACTGTATAAAACTGTATATATTTCCCACCTGCAACATTGAACTCTGAGGAGTCCCCACACACCCACTCCAAGGTCTGGAGATTTGTTACCTATGGAATCCAGATTCTTGGACATCATCTTTAAAGAAGTGGAGGGGGAAAGGACTGGTGCTGTTCTGTGCTGACTGTGGCACAGGCGTGAGGAGAAGAAAATCAGCTCAGGGGACGCCAATACAGCAACAGTGGCATCTTGAGCTGCAAACTGATGCCATTCCAGCCCCATCTCTCTGGGCAAACAGAGGTTCCGGACAGCAGCCACAGGCAAAATGCAGATAACTTTCATAAGCAAAGCACCAGCCCTCAGGGGCTAATACAGCTGAGACAAAGGCAGTGGGTAAGCAGAGGCTAGAGTTGATACCTGAGTGTGAACTGCTATTTGTCTGCTTCCCAGAGCTGAATGGAACCTCTGACTTGCAGAAATCTAGCTGGACAGAAACCTAATTTAAACATGCAAGGCCCCCCTGCTGAACTCAGATTTCTGGCTGATTTTGCCAGTCATAAACCCCAGGAACTCCTATTCACTGGAGTGAATAGGGTCACAGACCTGGCGGATTACGAGTGACTGGGTGCAAGGTGGGGAAGGAGGTATTAACCTTCCCAGACTAACTCGTTTGCTGGGTGGGTCCCTTTGCCCTCACTGAGCAGGGCAGGCCCCAAACTGCTTGCTAGAGTCACACGCCTCACGGGCAGCAGAGGAGATCCCTGCCCCAGGCTCCTGCTCTGGGCAGGCCCAGAACTGCTTGCTAGTGCCACAGGTGTCCCACGGGCAGTGGCAGAGGAGTCCTCCATTCCAAGTAGACCCAAAACAGCTTGCTAGAGACACACACACCCCACGGGGGCCAGGGGAGGTGTTCCCCCTTCCAGGCACCCAAGCTGGGTGGGCACAGAATTGCTTGCTAGAGCCACATGTGCCCTGCAGGTGGCAGTGGAGGGGTCTACCACTCTGGGCATGCCCAGAACTGTTTGCTAGAGCTATGTACATCCCACAAACCGAGGTGGAGGAGTTCCCTATGCCAGGATCCCACACTAAGAGGGCACAGATCAGCTTGCTAGTGCCACACGCGTCCAACGGGCGATGGTGAAGAAGTCCTCTGCTCTCCCCCCAGCTACTCTGGCGGGGCTAAATTAGGACTGATCTGGTCACTTGCGTAACTTGAGCTACCACTGCCATTCCCCCACCCCCTGGCTGCTCCAGGGTGCTGAACTAGGACTGATCTAGCCACTACAGTTCCACTGTTCCACAAGTTGCCCTGGAAGGGCCAAACTAGGACTGACCAGGCTGCTGCCAGTCTCCTGTTCCCTAGTTGCCCTGGCAGGATGAACAACGTTTAATCC
>NW_003852500.1:7479202-7481258 GCF_000181295.1 Otolemur garnettii
TGCAGGAAACTGGGTAAAGGGGATGTGGGATCTCTCTGTATTGTTTCTTAAAACTGTATGTTAATCTACAATTTCCCCAAATTAAGTAATTTAATTTCTTTAAGGGAGGTTATCTTTTCTTTTTCCCAGAGCAAATGAAGGAAACTCTACCCTGTAGGAGCCAAGCTTTCTTCACTGGTATACTGGCTAAGGAGTAGGCTCAGAATTCCATCTTGCTACTATGGCTCATTAATCCCTATGGGTTGTTGTTTTTGTTTTTGTTTTGGCCAGGACTGGGTCTGAACCTGCCACCTCTAGCATATGGAGCTGGCCCTACTCCTTTGAGCCACAGGCACCACCCCACCAACCCTATGGGTTTTTATGGTCACTTCTTCCAGCTGAATTCTGGATTTACTAGAATGCATTTCAGAGTTCTGACATCCAGGTGCATGTTCTCACTAAACTCTGAGTTCCCTGTCTTTTGATGAGGGTATAAGTTGTCTGCTTAATTCCTTTTTTGAAGACAGGAGAGACACATATATGGCTGTCCTTGGCAGACTACAATTTCCAGAATAGCCTATAGTTACGCCGTTCCAAATATAGAACACCTGATCACTCTTTGATCAGATTATGCCTTCAAGACAATTAATTCTCAAGAACACAAGGAAAATATGCACTGAAATCACGGTAAAAGTCAAACAACACCATGCAGATGGGGGGACTGAGAGTGGCAGGAACATAATTCCCTCTAGAGCCATTGCTTTTGTGGGGGAGGAACTTGTTCAATGAACTGGCAAAGACAATAACTGACTTAATTTTCATGCTTTTTATTAATAATTAGTTTGGTTGTCTTTATACTTTTCTAACATGAGTTCTCTTATTTTTCTCTGCACAGAATGTCAACCAGAATTTAGTGTATCCCAAAAGACATTGGCCTCATCTATCACTAAAGTCACATTAGAGAAGATGTCTGTTGCACATGAGGGGAGAATCTGATACTGAGACCATCTTCCTTCCTCCCACCGAGTGGGTTTAGGGCAGTGGTTCTCAACCTTCCTAATGCCTCCTGATGCCATGAGCCTTTAATACAGTTCCTCATGTTGTAGTGACCCCCAACCGTAAAATAATTGTCGTTGCTACTTCATAACTGTAATTTTGCTACTGTTATGAATCATAATGTAAATATCTGATATGCAGGATGTATTTCCATTGTTGCAAAGGGGTCACACTCCACATGTTGAGAACTCCTGTTCTAGGGCTTGGCTACATCAATCACAGGGAGAAAATGCACACACTTGAAAGTTTTTCATTTTGTTGATGGCTCAGGAAAGGATTAAAAATACCTTTATTAATAATGCTTGATACAAGTGGAAGACATATGTCTAAACCAAAGCATTCAGAGAGAGAATTTAGTAAGTGTACTGCTGAGTTATTTACATAAACAATTAAGGACTTTCCATTAACTTTCATTAGGATACCTTATTAGGACTTGTGGAATTTTCAAATATTGCCTTGAATAAATAAAATGGTAATAAAGGAGTTACTAACTACCATTCTTAGGTGTCAGAAAGTTCAAGAATAAGAATATATCATGAACAGTTATTAAATATGATTGGCAACTTTATTATTCTTAGACTAAATGCTTCATATTATTTGATTTCTGTATATTAGGCTCTCTCTCCATAAATGTGGTTTTAATTGAATTCATTCAAAACTAATGAGTTGAAATCAAGAAAGATAATTTTATCACAGTACAGAGAACTAATTTGGATTATCAAATAGTGAAAGGCATTAGACTTCGAAATAAGGTAACATCTATGTAGGTGAATATTAGCATAATAGATCACTTTCTATGGAGAATTCATGGAGAAGATTTCCACCATGGTGGGAAAGTGAATTAGATGACCAAGGAGATCTATTTACTCTCCACAAACCCCACAAACCTATGATCCTATTTCTGCAGTTTCAGTCTAGATACAGCATCCCTCAGAGCCTGGTGAACCTGCTTGTTTCGCAGAGTGTAGATGACTGGATTCAGCAGTGGAGTCACCACTGTGTTCACAAGAGCAGCCTCTCT
>NW_003852500.1:7481278-7482515 GCF_000181295.1 Otolemur garnettii
AAAAAAAAAAAAGAATATATCATGAACAGTTATTGAATATGATTTGCAACTTTTTTGCTCTTAGTTTAACCACTTCCTATTATTTGATTTTTGTATATTAGGGTCTCCATAAATGTTGTTTGAATAAAACTCATTCAAAACTAATGAGTTGATATCAAGAAAGATAATTTTATCATAGTATAGAGAGCTAAGTTGAATTATCAAATAGTGAAAGGCATTGAACTACAAAATAAGATAATACCCATATAGGTGAATATTAGGATCATCTAGATCACTTTCTATGGAGACTTCATGGAGAAGATTTCCACCATCATCGGAAAGTGAATTAGATGACCAAGGAGATCTATTTACCCTCCACAGACTTACAATCCTATTTCTGCAGTTTCAGTCTAGACACAGCATCCCTCAGAGCCTGGTGAACCTGCTTGTTGCGCAGAGTGTAGATGACTGGATTCAGCAGAGGAGTCACCACCGTGTTCACAAGAGCAGCCTCTCTGTTAGAGTCCAGTCTGTCTGTTTGGTTTGGTTTCACATATATGAAGACACAGCTGCCATACATCAGAGAGAGGACAAGGAGGTGGGAGGAGCAGGTGGAGAAAGCTTTCTGCCGCTCCTTGGCTGATGGGAGCCTCATGATAGTGACTACTATGTTGCTATATGCAATGATAGTTATAATGAAAGATGTCAACAGGATAAATAAAGCAAGGCAAAAGGCCAGCATTTCAATAGATCTGGTTTCAGAACAGGAGAGATGTATTAGGGAGCCAAGATCACAGAAGAAATGAGGTATAACATTGAGGCCACAGAAGGTCAGCTGGGAAACCTTGATGACCAGACCAGTGATGGTGATGAAGGACAAAGCATAGCAGAAGGAAACCAGAATGAAACAAACCCTCAGATTCATGATGGTCGGGTAGCGTAGAGGCTTGCAAATGGCCAGGTATCGATCCAAGGACATGGCAGCCATGAGGAAGAAAAGTGTTGCCCCCAGAAATAAGAAAGAAAAGGCTTGTATGAGACAAGCAGTAAAGGGAATTGTTTGCCTTCCTAAAAGAAAGATGACCAGCAATTTAGGAATAACAGTGGTGATAAAACCACATTCACAGAAAGAGAAACTACTGAGTAAAATGTACATTGGTGTATGGAGGCGATGGTCAGCCCAGGTGATGGAGATGATGAGGGTGTTTCCAGTGAGGGAGGCCAGGTATGCCAGCAGGTGCACCAGGAACAGGACGTT
>NW_003852500.1:7482535-7483235 GCF_000181295.1 Otolemur garnettii
TGGGAGGAGCAGGTGGAGAAAGCTTTCTGCCGCTCCTTGGCTGATGGGAGCCTCATGATAGTGACTACTATGTTGCTATAGGCAAAGAAGGTTATAAGGAAGGATGAAAAAAGGATAAAGGAAGTGAGACCAAATGCCAACATTTCAATAGGTCTAGTTCCAGAACAGGAGAGATGAATTAAGGAGCCAAGATCACAGAAGAAATGAGGGATGATATTAGGGCCACAGAAGGACAGCTGGGAAACCTCGATGACCAGACCAGTGATGGTGATGAAGGACAAAGCATAGCAGAAGAAAACTAGAAAGAAACAAACCTTCAGATTCATGATGGTCGGGTACTGTAGAGGCTTACAAATGGCCAGGTATCGATCCAAGGACATGGCAGCCATGAGGAAGAAAATCGTTGCCCCAACAAATAAGGAAGAAAAGGCTTGTGTGAGACAAGCAGTAAAGGGAATTGTTTGCCTTCCTAAAAGAAAGATGACCAGCAATTTAGGAATAACTGTAGTAATTAAACAGCATTCACAGAAGGAGAAACTGCTGAGTAAAATGTACATTGGTGTGTGGAGGCGATGGTCAGCCCAGGTGATGGAGATGATGAGGGTGTTTCCAGTGAGGGAGGCCAGGTATGCCAGCAGGTGCACCAGGAACAGGACGTTTCCCAGGTGCTGGACAGCAGGAAACCCCTCCAGGATGAACT
>NW_003852500.1:7483255-7484750 GCF_000181295.1 Otolemur garnettii
GTTTCCAGTGAGGGAGGCCAGGTATGCCAGCAGGTGCACCAGGAACAGGACGTTTCCCAGGTGCTGGACAGCAGGAAACCCCTCCAGGATGAACTGCTGGACTGCTGTCTCATTCCTCCTCTTTATCATTGTTTCCATTTCTCTGTTGGTCGTCAATTCTCTCTGATCCTTTAGGCAGATTATCTATTATCTAATAACATAATTGAAAATGAGGAATTTAATTGATGGCCACTATTCAAAATAAGAAAACTATTAGTTTTCTATTAGTTACTATTCTGAATGAAGATCATTTGTGTTTAAATATTTTATTGTAACTACTATTACCATTTTAGTTAATTTATAATGATAACTACTATTACTATTTTATTTATTTAATAAAATAATTTACACATTACTATTTTATTGATTTTATAAAATAATTTATGCATAATGCAATAAGAAGGTAATCTAGAGATATGAACTCTATTGCTTTTATTTTAACTACTATTACTATTTTAGTAGTAATTTATAATAGTAACTACTATTACTATTTTATTAAATAATTTTAAATTTAATTTTAAATTATTTTAAGTTTAAATTTTAAATTTTAATGATTAAAATTAATTTAAAATATTTTTATTTTAAATAATTTAATAAATAAAATAGTAACAGTAGTTACTATTCTGAATGAAGATAATTTTCTATGTTTAAATATTTTATTTATTTTATTTTATTTGCTCAATAGAAAATGCCATATAATTTAAATGTAATTCTTATATAGCAATGGCGTCGATATCTCTAGATTACCTTCTACTTGCATTACGTGTGCCAAGAAACCATTTAAATGATTAGACTAGTAACCCTTATTAGGTCTTAAAAGTGCATTTGTGAAATGTTTATTTTGATGTAAACCTCAAAATTTAAACATTTAAATTAAATAGGTTACAATTTTCAATACCAACTAAATACAGTACATTGACCTAATATAGAAAGTTAGATCAATGTTAGAAATGAAGATTTTCATAATTTACCTTCCCAGGCTTGTCATTAGCATTTCATATTTAAGCCTTTAGCTTTGATCTGAATGCTTCACAGATGAACTCAAATCTAAACATAATTCTACCACAGCATATTATTAATCTGGCAGCTTTTCCAAATCTGAGAATATTATGCTAATCCAGTTGTGATGCCTTGAGGCTTCATAACTTAAATCCATTATAACATTATGGAATCCATAGATTAGGGTTGCAGAGAAAAGCTTCAAGGAGTTTTTGCTGCTGTAATAATCCTATTTAAATAAATAAACAAAATGTCCCAACTTGTCAGAAGTCGAACAAATTTGAACTTTCATATCTGAATGTTCATAATCATATGTAGCTGTGTTAAATACTAATATTTAGTTTTTAAAGGAAAAGATAAGTCATCATTCTGAGTTAAATTTAGATGGCAAGAATGTATATCATGTATCCAGTGATCAAGTTTACATTTTTATGCATGTAATTATTTTCTAGTAGTC
>NW_003852500.1:7484770-7488299 GCF_000181295.1 Otolemur garnettii
GTTTCCAGTGAGGGAGGCCAGGTATGCCAGCAGGTGCACCAGGAACAGGACGTTTCCCAGGTGCTGGACAGCAGGAAACCCCTCCAGGATGAACTCCTGGACTGCTGTCTCATTCCTCCTCTTTATCATTGTTTCCATTTCTCTGCTGATTGTCAATTCTCTCTGATCCTTTAGGCAGATTATCTATTATCTAATAGCATAATTGGAGAATAAGGAATATAACTGATGGCCACTGTTCAAAAAAAGAAAACACTGTTTGCTTGTAGTTACTATTGTGAATGAAGATCATTTTCTATGTTTAAATAGAAAATAATAATATTAGTACTTACATTCTGAATGAAGATCATTTTCTATGTTTAAATATTTTATTTATTTATTTTATTTTATTTGCCCAATATAAAATGCCATATAATTTAAATGTAATTCTTATATAGCAATGGCGTTCAGATCTCTAAATTACCTTCTACTTGCATTATGGGTGCCAAGAAACCATTTACATGCCTAGACTAGTAACCCTTATTAGGTCTTAAAAGTGCATTTGTGAAATGTAAACCTCAAAATGTAAACATTTAAATTAAGTAGGTTACAATTTTCAATACAAATAAATACAGTACATTGACCTAATATAGAAAGTTAGATCAATGTTAGAAATGAAGATTTTCACAATTTACCTTCCCAGGCTTGTCATTAGCATTTCACATTTATGCCTTTAGCTTTGAGCTGAATGTTTCACACATGAATTCAAATCTAAACATAATTCCACTACAGCATATTATTAATCTGGCAGCTTTTCCAAATCTGAGAACATTACGCTAATCTAGTGATGTTTTGAGGCTTCACTGCTAAAATCCATTACAACATTATGGAATCCATAGATTAGGGTTGTAAGGAAAAGCTTCAAGGAGTTTTTTCCTGCTGTAATAATCCATTTAAATAAACAAACAAAAAAGTCCCAACTTGTCAGAAGTCTGCCTGTAGAACAAACTTGAACTTTCATATCTGAATATTCATAATCATATGTAGCTGTGTTAAATACTAATATTTAATTTTGAAAGGAAAAGATAAGCCATCATTCTGAGTTAAATTTAGATGGCAAGAATGTATATCATGTATCCAGTGATCAAGTTTACATTTTTATGCATGTAATTATTTTCTAGTAGTCCAGCTGCCATGGCCAGGACATGTAACTATAGTGTTGAGACACCCTGGCAGTTTCCAGAAACCAGTGTGGCAATCATTTGCCATAGGCTACCTTTTCTTTAACTACATAGTGATTTTCATTACAAGCTAATAGTCTCAAGTCAGATCAATATATGGTTCAAACTTTTGGTCCTGTTGTCCTACTTGGCCCACATAACTTTAAATGAGCCAGAGGTTGCTTCTACATATAATAAGATGTGCAACAAAAAACCACAAGTGCTACTGTTAAAATTCAGGCTCTTAAGGAGGAGGTGTTTCCTAAATTGAAAATGAAATGAAATGGCTAACATGGATCTGAGAGGTAGATAATCCCTTAAAGTGTTGTACCTTTTATAAAATGAACTTCAAATATTAGTTGACCAGATCAGTGAAGTAATTTCCCCCCTTGCCATTCCAACTCCATTTTGTTTATTTCGAAGATGATTAATATTTTAATTCTTCAATTGTAGCAGAAAATTATAACATTAGAAAATGTTCTCTATCTGGAGGGTAATAGTAAACCAAATTTATCAATTAGGAAACCATTTCAGGAATGTCGAGAGGTGACTTATTCTGTAGTAACTATGCTTCAATTGCCATGTGGTACAGCCAGGAACAATCCATTTCAACTTCTGAACGTTTGGATTGGAACACTTCTCTAATGAATATTCAGTTAAATGCTCGGATACAAGCTCTTGCCAGAAAATCATATCTCTGCCATTTACACTGGTTATGAAGACATTCTACTCCTTGAGTTAACTCTACACCCTCTGTGCTTGGATCTCCAACGCAATGATAGACAACGTAACAATAATAACAGCTTTGCCTTAGAAAATACGATCTCACAATGACATGCCTTGAGTTGAAGGTCTAGTCTTTCAAAATTAAGGCTATTTCTCCTTTCAAATGGTAAGTTTTCTTGAATGAGTAAATACTAAAGTTGCAGAAATTGAAAGGCAGTGGTAACTTTGACTTTTCAACACAATCTTTTCCATCTCTCAAGCATGACACAGAATGAACTCCTGGACTGCTATCTTATTCCTCCTCTTGATAATGATTTCTATTTCTCTTCTCTCATCAACCCTCTATGATCTTCTTTGAAGAATGAGGAATTTAATTAGTGGTCACTATTTTAAAAAAGAAACCACTCTTTGTTTGCTGTTACTATTCTGAACGAAGAATCATTTTCTGTATTTAAATATTTCATTTAAAATTACTTGATTTTGTATCTCTGTTAAATAGTGAAAATTGAAGGTTTGTTTGTCTGTTTCTTTGTTTGCCTTGGCCAAACCTATTGCTTTTAAGAAAAATATTGTTATGCATTTTTATGTTGTGGAAAATAATATCATTAAATAATACTCCATAAAAGGTAAACTACAAAATAAAATCATGAGCTTTTGCAGGCAAGAATAATAACACTAACTGATCATAATGACAGCTGTCTTCCCACAGAAAATATTCTTTCATGAGGTCACAGTATAGGTTTCTATATTTCTGGTTTGACGTGATTCTATAAATCACTCCTATACTGCCTTTAGCCCTCTGAAAATAGAAAGCATGAAAAAATTATGTTTCTATTGCCTTCTTTCAACCCTTGAATTTCCTGAAGTCCATTTAGCCTGAATCCTTTGCTCAAGACCCTCCAGTGAGCAGGAAAGCTCATTCTCATAATATCCATAACTACCCAGCCCCTTGCTTTAAAAGAAAACATGTCTAAAGATGGGGGAATAATAGTTACATGACTTTGTTTTCTGACTCAATGGATAAACACAATGGGGAGTCAGGATCCCTCTCCTTGTATCCAAATTGCAGAATGTGTTTCCTTCTGCTATTAGTCATAAATCATCGTTAAACTTTCCCTTCTTTCTGGAATATTGTTACCCTGGAAGATTCTGGTGTGGTGGGAATCACTCCTGCCCATTCCAGTCACTAGAGGAATATTAACTGGGTTAGTAAGCATTACCCAGGCAGAAAGCACAGGAACTGATACTGTATCTTTGGGAAAGGGGTTCTCTTAGAAGTGCTCTAGTGAATTAGACAGTATAAATAAATGGTGCTTCATTTAGATCTTGGATTTGGACAAACCTATTGCTTTAACTACACATGATCCACCATACTGGCTTAAACATAACAAGTCTCTGGTTGAAATATTTAACCCATTAGACTCCAAATCATTTCCATGGTTAAGTACTCACCAAGAAGTAGCTCATAGCAAACAGCTTGTCAATCATGTGCCTCCTTTCTCTTCCAAAAAACAGGATCGTTCTCCTGGGCTAATGGCAAAAAAAAAGAAAAAACACTCTTGAGATGCAACTATCTTTGACTTATTAAAAAATCCATGAATGACTTA
>NW_003852500.1:7489997-7497531 GCF_000181295.1 Otolemur garnettii
TAACCAAGCTCCATTTATTTAAAAAATTATTGGTTTCCCAACTCAATTGTGGTGGAGACTTTTTCAAACAACAGATGAAAATGTGTGCACATGTCTGTCTCTGACCCCTCTGTTGAACTTCATGGGTTTATTTTTCTATTTATTTGCTTACCAATGCCAGACTTTGAGAATCATCAGAGCTTGATAATAAGTCTTTATTTCTGATAAGGTAAGTCCTCCAACTTAGCTCTTCTCTTAATCAATATTGCCTTGAAAAATTCAGGTGCTTTGAATGTCTACTTTTTAACCCACTTACCAGTTGTGACAAAAATTCTCCACAATTTTACTGAGATTGTGTTGAAACTGTAGATCATACTGAAAAGAATTTATAACTTAAAAATAAAGAGTTTACCAATAAGTGAACATGGTATGTCCTTCTGTTTATTCATACCTCATTTATTTAATTTTTCTCTGTAATGTATTAAAATCTTTTATGTAGAGTTCTTGCAGATTTTTTTTAGAAATGTTTCTAGGTAGTTCACGTGTATGGCTGTTACTGCAAATGACATTGTTTTAAATTTTATATGTTCTTAGTTTTTGCTGGGATATAGAAAAGCTACTGGTTTGCTTATTAAAATTCTTTATTATTTCTAATATTTTAATTATAGATTGTTTTACATTTTCTATTTACCAAACTTTAAAGACAGTTTTATTTTTCCAATTTTAATAAATTTTATGTCTTTTCTTTATGTCATTGCCCTGGCAAAGACCTCTAGTATCAGGTTGGATATATTAGGTCTGACAATTAAGCTCATGAACTCATCCTACAAAAAGTGCTGCATACCTCCTTGCTGGATTATCACTGTAGTCCCCTTTCAGGTATTCCTCCTGAAAACCATGAGAAAGTATACACCAACGCCAGTGCGTCATTCACCCTTCAAAGCAATTTTGGAACTTTTTTCTGGAATAGGTCTGGAATCATCAGAGCTGTCCTTGCATAAGTTCTAACAATTAAGTTCATTGTATAAAGTCAAACAATTAAGAGCTGTCATTGTATAAGGTCTAACAATTAAGTTCATTGTATAAGGTCAAACAATTAAGAACTGTCATTGTATAAAGTCTAACATTAAGTTCACACCAATGCCAGTGTGTCATTCACTTTTTTCTGGAAAAGGTCTGGACCTTTTTTCTGGAAAAGGTCTGGAATCATCAGAGCTGTCATTGTATAAGATCTAACAATTAAGTTCAAGAACTTGCCACCAAACACTTAGATTGGTAGCACTGTACAAACAACTCAATAAAGTGTCATAGCCATGGTATATCAGTGTCTCACAGCTACATTCATATCAACACATGGAAGTGTCTTTGTCAGTGGCATTCATTATTGTTGTGGAGTTTTGTGTGCCATATGAGAGTAGTTCAAAGGAAGTATTAATAAGATTGATGTTATGTTTTATTTACAAAGTGATTGCATATAAAACAACAAAACATATATAGCTATGCAAATGTCAATAATCCTATCTACTGAACACACTGTATTTAATAATATGCTAATGGTTATAATACTATGGTTGACTTTGAGGAACACATAGGTAGCACGGACATCCCATGACAGGTGAGTTTGCATGCTTTATCTCATTTGTTTCTCACAAGAACAAGAACAGGCAGGTCCCATTGTTAATTTCATTTTAAGGATAGGAAAGTTCAACAGGTTTGAACTCAGGTCCTGCTGATTCAAGCACCAACTCTCTGGCTCACGTTGCTATTCTATGTGGCCTTCCTTTCAGGCAGTTGAAAAACTTAATCTTATGTTCCCCTAGAAGTTCCACTCACTGTGATCTCTTTTTTTTTTTTTTTTACTGTGTCTCAATTTCATTATTTGTAATATGAGGATAATTTTTTTTAATTTCAGGTTATTATGAGAGTACAAACAACAAGTCACAATTTTTGAATTTTTAGGTAGAGTCCCTCTTGTAATTGTGTCCCACACCCAAAGGTGTGCCATACACCCTTAACCTTGTGACCTGTAAGTGAAAGCACACCAATATCCCCTCCCCCACTATCACCTATCCCCACTCCTTCATTTCCTCCCCCTTCCCAACTTGACTGAATTAAGTTTTTCTCCTATGTGGGCATCTGTTAGATCATCTACTGGCTTCATAATAAAATTGAGTACATTAAGTATTTGCTTTTCCATTCTTGTGATACTTTCCTAAAAAGAATGTGTTTCAACTCCATGTAGGTTAATAAAAAAGATGTAAAGATTCCATCTTTTTCTATGGCTAAATAGTATTCCATGGTATACATATACCACAGGTTATTAATCCATTCCTGAGTTGATGAGCAATTGGTGGTTTCCACATCTTGATGATTATAAATTGACCCTCAAAAAACATTCTAGTGCAAATGCTTTATAATGAAATAATTTTCTTTCTTCCATACATGCCTGCAGGTAGGATTGTGGGGTCAAATGGGAGGTCTAATTTAAATTCTTTGAGGATTCTTCATACTTCATCCCAAAGAGGCTGTATTACTTTGCAGTCCCACCAACAGTGTAAAGTGTTCCTCTCTCTCCACACCCATGCAAGAGTCTACAACTCTGAGACTTTGTGATGTGGGCTAATCTTACTGGGGTTAGGTAATACCTCAGGGTGGTTTTGATTTTCATTTCTCTGATGATTAGGGATGATGAGCATTTTTTCATGTTTGTTAGCCATCTGTCTATCTTCCTTAGCGAAAGTGCTGTTCGTGCCCTTGGTGCCCAACCATACATGGGACTATTTGCTCTTTTTTGTTGATTAATTTCAGTTGTCTATAGATCCTAGTTATTAAGCCTTTGGCAGATTCATAATATGCAAACATCTCTCCCCAATATGAAGATTGTGTATTTACTTTAATTATCATGTCCTTAAATGTGCAAAACCTTTTCAGTTTAACTAAGTCTTATTTGTTAATTTTTGTTGTTGCAATTGCCAGAGAAGTCTTCATAAATCTTTCCCCAGGCCATAACTCAAGAGTTTTTCCCATACTTCCTTCAAAAATTCTTATTGTTTTATGTCTTAGATTTCAATCTTTTCTCCATCTTGAGTCAATTCTTCTAAGTGGTGAAAGGTGTGGGTCCAGTTTCAGTCTTTCACATGTGATTATCCAGTTCTCCCAGCCCCATTTTTTGCATAGGGGTGCTTTTATCCAGTGTATGCTTTTGTTTGGTTTAATCAAAGATCAGGTGATTCTAAGAGACTGGTTTCATTTCTTTTTTTCTATTCAGTTACACATGTCTATGTCTCTATTTTTGTTCACATACCATACTCTTTTGATTACTGTGAACTTGTAATATAACCTAAAATCTCACAGAGTGATATCTTTAACCTTGTTTTTATTACTAAACGTTGCCTTGGTTATATGGATATTTTTCTTGTTCCATACAAAATGAAGAACTATTTTTTTCCAGTTCTTCAAAGTATGATGTTGCTATTTTATGGGGATTGCATTGGGTAGTATAGACATTTTAATGATGTCGATTCTTGCTATCCAGGATCATGTTATATTCTTCCCTTCATTGATGTCTTCTGCTATTTCTTTCCTTAGAATTTCATAATTCTCTTTGTAGGGGTTCTTCATCTCTTTTGTTGCATATATTCCTTCTTATATATTTCATTTTCTTGGAAGATACTGTGAAGGGAATTGTATCTTTGATTAGCTTCTTGGCTTGGCTCATATTGGTATGTATAAAGGCTACTGATTTGTGGACATTGATTTTATACCCTGAAACATTATTGTATTTCTTGATCACTTCCAGAAGTTTTGTGGTTGAGTATCTGGAGTTTCCTAAGTATAAGCGCATATCATTGGCAGAGAGTGAGACTTTAACCTCCTCTGCCCCCATTTTGATGCCCTTAATATCTTACTCTTGACTCATTGCATTTGATAGAACTCCCAACACTATGTTAAATAATAATGGTAATAGAGGACATCCTTGTCTAATTCTAGTTCTTAGTGGAAAAGCTTTCAGGTTTACCCCATTCTATATGATATTGGCTGTGTTTTTGTTGTCAATGGCTTCAATCAGTTTAGGAAATATATCCTTAATTGTTCTTGTTAGGAAAAGATGCTGACTTCATCAAATACCTTTTCTGCATCTGTTGAGAGGATAATATAGTCTCTTCTTTTGCTTCTGTTGATACGATGAATTACATTTATGGATTTGCATGTGTTAAATCAGCCTTGTATGCCTAGGATCATTGTGATGTATAATTTTTTTAATGTGTAGCTGTAATCTATTGTTTAAGATTTCATTGAGTATTTTTGCATCGATATTCATTAGTAAAATTGGTCTGTAGTTCTTTTTAGGTAGGTCCTTTCTTGACTTTGTAATGTATTAGGGTGATGCTTGCTTCATAGAGTGTGGTGGGGAAGGAATGTTTAAGAATAGATTTTGCAGGAGGGGGTCAAGATGGCCAATGGTACCAGCCTCCTACAGAAGCTCCCATTCAGAGGAAAGGATAAAGTCCAGAAAACACCCAACCAAGTTGAAGACTGGTAGCCCAGCCGAGAGAGAAGAGTGATACTGGCAGAACACCTCTTCTGCGGCAAGCAGTGACTCCTGAAAGGCAATCTACAGGTACATAATGCACCCCAAAAGAAAAATGTCCGTCCCCTCCCCCACGAAAGGTGTGCTTTTCCTTTGTTTCCTCTTCAACCGCTCTTCTGAGTCTCCTACAGGCAATTGATAAACTGAGGACCTATTCTTTCACTCAACAAGTGAGAGCTGCCAACAGGGAAGTCTACTACCCTGGAGGGACCCTGCTGAGACTCAGAACACCCTCCCCCAGGCAGAAAAGTGGAACTGGCCTTTACACTGCCATTTTGAGCTTCCAGTCCACCCTCCCTCCCTTGCCCACAGAGACAGCTAGAGGAGACCCAAGAGCAGCTCCTACCCACCCTTGCGAGACCAAGCCCTTGTCCTGGTCCTTCACCAGGAGAACTACTTGATCCACACTTCCTGAGTGCAGACTGATCCCACCAGCCTGAGCAGTCTATGCTCTGCTGTCTCCCCAGCTGCTGACCCTGCTTCCCATGGCTTTGGCAGTGCGACCATACTGACTCCCACTGGGAAGGGCTGTATCGTGTTGCGGCCTTGCGCTTGCCTCCCAAGGCCTTGGCAGCCCATGACCATGACTGACTCCTCTCAGGGAGGGCTGCATTGCCCTGCCCACCATCCCTGTTTACTCACTTCCCAGGGCCTTGGCGGTATGTGCCCAGGAAACAACTAGGAGAAGCCCCTGGCAGAGTGGTTTTAGGGATGTCTCCAAAAGGTGTAAATTCAGCATGGGGCAGAATCATCAGAAAAACTCTGGTAATCAGAACAACTAGAGTAGATCAACCATCCCCCCATAAGGAAGGAAGGGACAGACACATTTGAAGACCCATTCCATAAACAGATGTCTGAGATGTCAGATATTGAGTTCAGAATCTGGATAGCAAATAAGATCAACAGAATGGAGGAAAGGAGGGAACTAGAATTTCAAATTATTCAAAAGCTGTCCCAGGAATTCAATGATTTCAAAGATAAAATGACCAAAGATTACGATACACTGAAGCAAGAGGTTGCAGCCCTTAAAGATCTGAAGACTACGGTTGAATCCCTCATTCAGAGAATTGACAAGGCAGAAGATAGGATCTCTGACACCGAAGACAAAGACTCTAAACACGCCCAGTCATCCAAAGATCATGACAAATGGAGACCAAAAACAGACCACTCACTCAGAGAGCTCTTGGATAATTTGAAGAAAACTAATATTTGCATCATAGGAATCCTTGAAGGTGATGAAGTTGCTTCACAAATCACAGAGGCTCTCCTTCATGAAATTATGAAAGAGAACTTTCCAGACATGCCAAGAGAACCTGAAATTCAGATAGCAGACAGTGTCAGAACCCCAGCACGACTCAACCTGAACAGAACATCCCCCAGGCATATCATAATCAACTTCACTAAAGTTAAAATGAAAGAGAAAATCCTCAAAGCAGCTAGATGCAAGAAAAATTAACTTACAAGGGGAAGAATATTAGAATGACTGCAGATCTCTCTGCTGAAATCTTTCAGGCTAGAAGAGGGCAGTCATCGACCTTCAACCTCCTAAATCAAAACAACTTTCAACCCAGAATCTTGTATCCAGATAAACTGAGTTTCATTTATGATGGAGAAATTAAATGCTTTAATGACATTCACATGTTGAAGAAATTTGCCATAACTAAACCAGCCCTCCAGGATATCCGCAGACCTGTACTCCATAATGACCAGCACAATCCTCCACTGCATAAATAAACCCACCCAGAAAATTTTGATCAAATTCCAATCTCCACAGTGACAAAAGGAACAAAGATGTTCACTGGACTTTCAAAAAACTCAATACCCAAAAGTATACCAGGCTCAATAGTCTCAATGAATGTGAATGGCTTAAATTGCCCTCTAAAGAGGCACAGGCTGGTTGACTGGATACAAAAACTCAGGCCAGATATCTGCTGCATCCAAGAAACTCACCGTACTTTGAAAGACAGGCATAAACTCAGGGTGAAGGGATGATCATCTATATTCCAGGCTAATGGAAAGCAGAAAAAAGCAGACGTTGCAATTTTATTTGCAGATGCAATAGGCTTTAAACCAACAAAAGTGAGCAAGGACAAAGATGGTTACTTTATATTTGTTAAGGGTAATACTCAATACGATGAGATTTCAATTATCAATATTTATGCACCCAACCAGAATGCACCTCAATTTATAAGAGACACTCTAACAGACATGAGCAACCTGATTAGTCCCAGCTCCATCATAGTCGGAGACTTTAATACCCCTTTGGCAGTGCTGTATAGATACTCCAACAAGAAGCTTAGCAAAGAAATCTTGGATTTAAACTTAAACATTCAGTATTTGGATTTAACAGACAGCTACAAAACATTTTATCTTAATAAAACTGTATAAACTTTCTTCTCATCAGCCCATGGAACATGCTCCAAAATAGACCACATCTTAGGTCACAAGTCTAACCTCAGCAAATTTAAAATAATAGAAATTATCCCTTGTATCTTCTCAGACCACCATGGAAAAAAAGTTGAACTCAGCAACAGCAGGAATCTGCACACTCAAACAAAAACGTGGAAGCTCAATAAGCTTATGCTCAATGACAGTTGGGTCAGAGATGAGATCAAGAAGGAAATTACCAAATTCTTGGAACTAAACAACAATGAAGAGACGACTTATCAGAACCTCTGGGATACTGCAAAGGCAGTCCTTAGAGGGAAATTTATAGCACTGCAAGCCTTCCTCAAGAAAACGGAAAGAGAAGAAATTAACAACTTAATGAGACAACTCAAGCAACTGGAAAAGGAAGACCACTACAATCCAAAACCCAGCAGAAGAAAAGAAATAACCAAAATTAGAGCAGAATTTAATGAAATTGAAAACAAAAGGATTATAGAACAGATCAATAAATCAAAAAGTTGGTTTTTTGAAAAAGTCAATCAAATAGATAAGCCATTGGCCAACCTAACCAAGAAA
>NW_003852500.1:7499853-7506826 GCF_000181295.1 Otolemur garnettii
AAAAAAAAAAAAAAAGAATAGATTCTGCAGTATAGGTACTTGATTATCTGTAAAGGTTTGATAGAATTCTGGCATGCAACCAACTTACCCAGGGTTATTGTTGTCATTGTTGATTTTTTTGGAAGTTTTTTTTATTATTTCTTCAATCTTAGTATTTGATGTTATTCTGGTCAATACATCTATTTCTTCCTGGTTAATTCTAGGGAGCTGGTATGACTCCAGGTATTGATCCATTTCCTCCATATTGTTAAATGTCTGGGAGTAGAGTTTTTATAGTAGCAGAGACGAACTTTTGTATCTCTTGGTATTTGCTGTTATTTTGTCTTTTTCATTCTGATTGATGTTATTAGAGATTTTACTTTTCTGATTCTAGTTAATCTGACAAATGGCTTATTGATTTATTTTATTAATCTTTTTTAAAAACCAACTTTTTGTTTCAGTGATTTTTCTGAATGATTTGTTTGTTTTCAGTTTCATTTATTTCTGATTATTTGAAATTATTTGGTTATTTCTTTTCTTCTACTGGGTTTAGGGTTGAATTTCTCTTTCTTTTCTATTTCCTTATGATGATTCATTAGACTGTTGATGTGTTCTCTTTCTGTTTTTAGATATAGGCATCTAGTGCAAGAAATTTTCCTCTTAGGCCTGCTTTTGCAGAGGTTTTAGTAACCTGTAACCACACTGTTGTTATGTTTGAGATATTTAACAATATCCTCTTTTATCTCTTCCATAACCCAGCTGTTATTCAGCATAAAGTTGTTGAATGTCCAAACCTTTTGTGGGGATGAAAATTTTTATTGTTCTTTCTCTGGTTTCCATTTGCCTGAAATATTGTTTTCCACCTCTTTCCCACCTTTGTTTCCAGTGGTCTGGAAAGATACAAGGTATAATATCAATTCTTAAAATTTTGTTGAGGTTTGATTTTTGACCTAGTATATAGTCTTTTTGGAGTATGTCCCATGAGCTGAAGAGAAGAACATATTTACCTCACCTTTGGGATGGCATGTAATACATATGTCTATTAAGCTCATTTGTTCTAGGGTTGAATGTAAGTACTTTTTATTTAGTTTAGTTCTATTTAGATAATATGTCCAGCTCTGTCAGAGGGGGTTAAGGTCCCCAGGTATTATTGCATTATAGGATGTCATATTGCACAGACTAATCAATGTCTGTTTCATAAATCTGGGAACATTTACGTTGGTTATATAAGTATTTAGAATTGAATTGTTCTCTTGATGTATTTTTCCCTTGACCAGTATGAAGTCCTCATCTTTGTCTTTCTTAAGCGTGATTTCTTAATGGTAGTGCTTTTAAATCCACTTGTATCTGAAAACATGATTCTGACCCCTTCTTTCTCCTGATTTCCATTTGCCTGAAATATTGTTTTCCAACTTTTTATCATAAGTCTTGCTTTGTCTTTCAAGTTCAGGTGAGTTTCCTGGAGAAAACATATATATGGCTTGTACTCTTTTTCCAATCAGCCAGCCTGTGCATCTTTAGTAGGGGAATTAAAGCCATTAAAATTTATTCAGAGAATTAATAAGTGTGCTGGAGTGCTAGTCATCTTATTTTGTGAAGATGCAATGCTTAGCTTTATCCTTTGTGCCATTGTGGAAGCTAAGTTTTGTTCTTTAGTTTCTGGATATTTACTTTGCTGGTGGTCCACTGTGATGTTCAGTGTGGAGAATAGATCTAAGTATTTCCTACAGACCTAGTCTTGTAATAGCAAATTTCCTCAATGTTTGTAAATCAGTAAAAGATTTGATTTCTCTATCAATTTTAAAGCTTATTTTAGCAGCAGGTTGAAAATTGTTTTGTTTAAGAAGACTAAAGGTAGATGACCATTCTCTTCTGCCTTGGAAAGTTTCAGCTGAAAAGTCTGCTTTCACCCTAAAGTGTCTGCCCCTGTAGATCAATTGGCACTTACTCCAGGCTGCTTTTGCCACATTAGCTGCTTTAATAGCTTCTTTATGTTTCAAAATCATACAGTCAAGTTAGGCATCCCACACCTAGTAGCAAGATCAGCCACACATGTACTGCTTTCATGTTTAGCAATATCTTTCTTAACTTCAATTGTAGCTCTAACACCTTTCCTCTTACTCTTACTTTCCTGACTACAATTTTTAGGACCAATGGCAAATACACGTAGTTGTTATTATATTAAAGATAAACATAAAAGATGTACAAAAGCATAAAATTAACAGCAAAAATCCCAGGAGATGCTTTCACTAAAGCTTCCAACAATGAAATGAATGACAAAGTGTATGGGTGGACCCAGCACTGGGGAAATGTATGCACACACACATAAACATTGCACTCCACATTCAGATTCCAAAGCAGTGTCTGGATTTCAGGCAAAATTTCCTCAAATTTTTCATTCGAATTCTAAGTTGTTTGTGGTCTGGGGCATTCAGATTCCAGGGACAATACTATCTCTGTGTGTGTGTGTGTATTTATATATAGACATATGCACATATATACACACATATATAGCATATATTGCCTGGACACCAAGTGGTGCTGTGGGTTAGGAGTCAGAGAACACACCTTGGATTTACTATATATGATGAGGGTCAGAAGCCACTCTCAACTTGCAAAGGAGACCAGATCCTTTCTTCCTGACTTCTTTGCCCTCCATCCAGGCCTGTTCACTTTGTCAGCATTCAGTCCCCATAACACTGGGATCCTAAAGCTCTCATCAGTCTTTCTAGGAAGCCAGTCAGACAAGTTACTCTGACAACAAAGTGTCCCTCCCAGGGTACAGGAGCCACTGAGCTCACCCCAAAGATAGCCACTGGAGGTCAGCAGGTGCACCACAGCTAGTGCACTAAGATCCACAGACGATTCCTCCTGAGCACTCTTTCTTCCCACCATGGCAGCACCCTGCCAGCAGCCAAGCCAATAGGAGAACCACCTCACCTGGCATTCAACACTGGCTGCTGGAAGCTCTTTGAGTCTACTCACTACTCCAGCAAGCTGCCCAGTCCAAAATCACAATAACAGGACAACCATTTCATATCCTGGACCTATGCAGAGAATGGCTAACCTGCCACCCTCTGCCCATACCAAGGACCTACATTGGTTTTCCTCGACTACAGACCTCTTTGCTGGCCCTTCAGTCAGGGATCTACTGCTTGACTGTATCCCCCAGAGTGATGTTTCTGTGCAGATTCCTCCAGCTAGAGGTGGCTAAAGTTTACCTTCCCCTGTCTCACCTGCCTCACCACAAGTAGAAAGATATCTCTAGTCTGCCATCTGGCTCCTGATAGATTCTGCCTCCTTCTAGTAATCTTCATTCTTTGATGCCCCTTCAATTTTTCTCTTCTTCTTTCCTAACCTTCTCTCATTTTCACTATACCCTGTGAATTCTCTTTATTCTAGTATGACTCACCAGACCCTCTCCAACTCATGGTGATCTCTTTATTGTAGCTGAAGACCAGTAGGTGTTGCTGCTTTGGAAATAGAGGCCTGTGGGAATGAGGAATAGGACAATTGTCCAGGAATTCACCCTGGAGGGATTTCCTTTTGTCTATCACTTGGGGAAGGTCTTCTCTGCAGTGTACCTGCTGGCATTATCTGGCCTCCTATGCAGGAAATGTTGTCATATTCACCATCACCTTTGCCATTACCTATCTCCAGACACTCATGTACTTCTTCCTCAGCCATTTCCCACCCTTTGAGTGTTGCATCAAAGTGCTGTTATTCCTAATTTGCTGGTCACCTTTCTCTTAAGCAGGCAAATAATTTCATTATTTTTAAATTTTTCTTACATATACATGTGTATGTTAGGTTTCCACTTTTGCCTTCACAGACTTAAAAAGGCTAAATTTAATTAATTTAATCATGATAACAATTTTTAACATAAGAACTGAGAACAAAAACCTCATAAAGAATAAATGAAGATAAATACATTCAGAAAAGAAATCAGATGATTGCTGTGATGAAATATTAAGCAATAATAATAGTAATGATGCAAAGAAAGTAACATTCACATTGTCAGATAGGAGTATGTCTATTATAGAATACTTTGATCAGTTAACTTCTTCTTATTATTTTGTTTTTTCCAAAATCTCAAAAAAAATAGACAACTAATATTTATAAATAAAAGTAAAAGATAATTTAAAAAAAAACAGATCATGCCAAATCTTATAGATAATAGAAAAAGAAATACTTCAAAATCATTCTACTTAATCTGGATACATTTGATATTAAAATTGGAGAAAATATGTTATTAGATAGAGGAAATTACAAACATTTTATTTATAAATGAGGATGCAATATGATAAACAACATATTAACATGTTGAATTAAAAATTAATGTTTAAGTAATGTACTTTGGTCAAAATTAAATACAATTTATATGAGAATTAGTCACTATTTTCTTTCTTTTTTCTTTTTTCCTTGCCCACAACCCCTCCCTCCTTCTCTGTCTGGTCTTCCCTTTCCCCATGCCCCACTGTGTCATTAATTGTCATTAATTGTCTTCATATCAAAGTTGAATACATAGGATTCTTACTTCTCCGTTCCTGTGATGTTTCACTAAGAATAATGTGTTCCACCTCCATCCAGGTTAGTACAAATTGCTGTAAAATCTCCATTATTTTTGATGGCTTGAATAATATTTCATGGTATACATATACCACAGTTTACCAATCCATTCCTGGTTTGAAGGACATTTAGGCAGTTTCCACATTTTAGCGATTTTAAATTGGGCTGCAATAAACAGTCTTTATAATAAAAGGTTTTTTTTTCCTTCTGGGTTAATGCAGGATCAAATGAGAGGTCTAGGCTGAGTTCTTTAAGGTTTCTCCATACTTCCTTCCAAAAAGGTTGTATTAGTTTGAAGTCCCACCAGCAGAGCAAAAACATTCCTTTCTCTCCACATCTGCGCTCAGCATTGGCAGTTTTGAGATATTGTGATGTAGGCCATTCTCGCTGGGGTTAGATGATATCTCAGAGTGGTTTTAATTTGCATTCCTTTAATAATTAGGGATGATGAGCATTTTTTCATATGCTTAGTAGTCATTCATATCTATCATCTTTAGAGAAGATTCTATTCATATTTCTCAAATGATTTCCTTTGCTGCCTGTTTTATACAAGCTCTTCTCTTTGTATTTCTGTGAGCAACAGGTTTCTTCCTCCTAGCTGTGATTTCCATCAGTATGTGGGCTTTGTAGGGCTCTGTGTTACGGACCACCATGAACCTGAGGCCTTGCTTCCTCGCAGTCACTGCTTTGCTGAGGGCTTTGCTCTCATCACTGGCCTGGCTGGGAGAGTTTCATAGTTATATCTCTGTGGACTGCATGTCATCCCTCATTTTTTTCAGTCACCTTGGCCCCCAGATCTATATTTTCTGCTCTGACACTGGATAGGTTCAAATGTCAGCCTTTGGTCTCACTTTGTTGACCTTGTTTACATCCTTTCTTATAACCATCATTTGTATAGCAATGTAGTGGTCACAATCATACATCTCCCTTCAGCTAAAGAGCAGCAGAAAGTTTCTCCACTTGGTCCCCTTCTTGTCCTCTTTCTGAAGCATAGGAGCTGTGTCTTTATATATATAAGACAAAAGCGGTGGTGCCTGTGGTTCAAAAGAGTAGGGCACTGGCCCCATAAGCCAGAGGTGGCAGGTTCAAACCCAACCCTAGCCAAAAAAAAAAAAAAAAAGCAAAGAGACAAGCTGGATTACAATGGTGATGACTCCACTATTCAATCCAGTCATCTACACTCTGCAGAAGAGGCAGGTTCACCAGACTCTGAGGGAGACTATGTGCAGAATGAAAATCTCAAGTCTATCAAAATCACATGGTCTGGGAGTGGAAGGCTACAGAGAACCATTTGTCCTTTGTACAGTGATATGGACTCCACAGTGTTTCAAGTGGAGAGTCTGTGGTGGAGTTCATTTAATTTTTCTTTACACATCGCCTCTAAAGTGGAAATCTGTTTTCTTGAAGCCACATTTCATCTTGATGTGCATAATGATCTTCTCACTCAATATTTCACATGTTGATGATAATCTATTTTAATTGCAAATCATTTACTGACTTTTTAGTCTCCCTTTAATAACAGCCATGTCCTTGACTTTACCAAAATGTATTAACTTACACTCTTTCCATATTACTTCATCTTTAGCCATAAATATGGTTCAACAGAATTAATAACTACTTACCAAAAAGCATTTAAATAATGAAACTGATGTAAGAGTGTAACCTCAATATAATCTTGAGTGCCATTGACCTATGTTTGAAGAAGCTTTTTCAGAGTCCACATGAAGGGATGTTCCTTTAAGACCCTCCAAACTGATTACCAAGCTAGTCATACAGGAGGCAGATTCTACAAGCAGAGTCTGGCTGTCTCTGGAATTTCCTGGAAGGGACTTTGGGAGTGGAAAATAAGATAAGTAATGCTCATTTCAGTTACATGTTGCACCTGTTTTCTCAGACAAATGGCTGAATAAGTTTTTGTAGTCGCTCTGTATGGTTTCTTTGTGCTCTTATCACATAAACCATTGGCTGCCAATTAGTTTCATTAATAGAATGTGTATGTGCAGAACTTAGTATTGGTAAGACTATATAAACTTGCAAGAAATAAAGTTAGAGGCTGCATGCCAGAGTGAGCTTCAGTCTCCCCTCTTTAAGACATTTCAGTGCAAACTTGTCCTCTGTGGCACCAATTCACACAACATAAGAGTGTATATTAGCCTGTGATGATGAAGGAATGATGGAAATAATACTAATGCTAAAGCATTCATTCCCTCCATGCCTAGCCCAAGGAAATAATGGGCATGATATCCTTTTCCTTGGGATATACCTGTATATGGATCACTTCATATTGGCTCTTAATTGCTCTGATGGTCCTTGTCTCAGCTACAGATTCATGCATCATCCCCATGCTGGAGAGAAATAGGAGTGGCCACTTCCCAGAATGAGCTGTCAAGAGGAAATGTTCTGCAGCTGAGTGCCTGCTCAGACC
>NW_003852501.1:0-871 GCF_000181295.1 Otolemur garnettii
GATATATACCCTATTGTTTTAATTCTTAATATTATTTATAATACTGGATTAGTTGAAATCTTTTTGTAAGGCTCTTCTCCAGGAAGTGGAATTATGAGTTAAGGTAGTGTATGCAGGATCTTATTTTTAAGGGCGCTTCATCTCCAAAGTACCAAACAGATTTCCTTTTTAGGCAACTTAATTTATTAAATAGCTCAAAGTGGAGACCATGCGGGCAGAAGTCTGCCAAATTCCAGAGGTCTTGACTTCCATTTCAATCAAAGCTGCTGCCATCAAAACAAGAGTCTGCAGGGATTTAATGGGCTCTGCTCTCAGAGTTAACTTGCAGCCTGTCTCCCGGCTTCACTCACATCTTCAGTGTACCAGCTGCCTTGCAGAAGTCAAAGTTATTTAAAATAATGTTGGTTTTGGTTCCTCTCCAGTAAAGTATGTATGTTGTTGGGTGGTAAACTGTTTCTTCCCCAGTTGAAAGAGACAGTAGTTCACAACAGCTATGCCACATTTCTCCCCAAAGTGAAACTAGGCAGAAGCAATAACCGTAAGTGTCAGAGATAACAACAGAACTTGTGGGCAGCTGGGGTCCATTTTACAGGTCCACAGAAGCTCAGCACTCAGACAGATAATTAGCATTGTGGTCCTCAATCTGTGGTCCTGGAGTCAGGAAGGATGTGACAGAGCAGTATGGGCAACCCATATGAAAAATAGGAAGAAAGCATACACTCACATCAAATATTGTCATTACTTACCCTTAGAAGAAATGACAAGTAAAAAAAGTGTTTTAAAATGTATTATCCTAGACAGATGGTTGAGATTGCATTATCATCTGACAGTCACTTCTCCTCTGGGACTACCCCCTGTGAGTGTGAGTCTC
>NW_003852501.1:2050-8287 GCF_000181295.1 Otolemur garnettii
CCTCTTTCTCTCAGGCAGTTAATATCCCATCCTGGCCTATGTACAGCAAGTGTCTTAGGGAAAAGAAGTTTCTCCTAAAATGCAATGTTGATGTCCCACTGGGAACTTGGGAAGAAGGGAATTAAATCTTGATTGATGGTTTTTGTCCCCATAAGTGACTCCCCTCACTATGACTGCAGAGCATCTGTATTCTAAAAGGAGCTAATAATGGTGCAATCAGTCAATCAGTTATTCTTTACTAGAGGACCATAGCTTGACCACAACATCAATACTTATTGAATTACTATTAAAGACACATGGTAATACATAGCGTATACTTAACATTAGAGAAAAATTCTTTAAGGAAGCCAGCCTTAGTTCCATGAAGAAAATAGAAACAGCAGATGTGTGCTAGATTATGGGGACAAACCTTAAGTAAAAGAGGGTTGTGGAGATGCAGAGTATTTGATGAATGAAGTGATGTCAGAGAGAGAAAGCACAGGGCTGGGGCTGTGTCAAGTAATCAATCACACCTCTGTCACTTGTGCCAATACTGCTAGTAAGAGATACAATGAGGTGCCAGCTCTTCAGTGGTCACTTTTTCCTCACAAAAGGCCACTGCACAAAAGGAAGAATGAGGGGGGAGGGCCAGGATTGGGAAGTACTGGGTCAAAGTGGGAGAACTGACTCAGTCACAACACTCAATAAGGAGGTGTCTGAGAGGAGGTGCCTAGTCTAGGAGTATAGATGGGCCTGTCATCATGGCTGGGTAAGGGGGTGGGGCGGAAAGGCAGGTTGTAGGCTGAGTCCCTAACTCCCACTTCCTCAGAAAACTTCCATTCATTGGTTGTGAACCAGAGCTGTTGTGGGGGGAGGGCCCCCGAGCCTAGTAATTGCCTACAGCCAGGCCTGAAAGGGCACACATAGGATTTCAGCCTGAGCCAGCCTCCTCAGCGAGGGCGATGACAGTGTAAGAAGTTTCCCTAGAGTTTCCCCAGCCACAGTGGACATACACTGGAGAGCCGGGGCAAGGTGCGGGTATAATCTTTGTCAGACTATCGGGGCAGGGGGGTAGGTTAATGAGAAAGTCAGGGCCTGAGTTCCATTGCAGGTTTTGTCCTTACTGGTTGGTAGGTTTAGTCATAACACTTCCTGACTGGAAGGGTCTGTTTCCTCCTTTTGAAAATGGGGTGTTAATACTTGCCTATGGGTTTGAGTGAAATGAGAAGATACTGAGAAAATGCCTGAACAAAATCAGTGCTGGCTTGCTTTCAGTCAAATGAAATAAAAAAGCTCTGGTTAGCTGAATAATGGCCCCCAAGGATCTATGACCTAACCCTTGGAAACTGTGAATGTGATTTTATATGGCAAGGCGGGCTTTGTAGATACAATGAAGTATTTTGACAGTAGAGATTATCCTGACTATGCTGGTGGCTCTAAATATAATCCCTTGAATCTATAAGAGGTAGACAGAGGGAGACATGATTCTGGATGATGCAAAAGCATGTGATGATAGATGCAGATATTGGAGGAATGGAGTCACAGGCCAAGGAATGTCGACAGCCTTAGAAGCTGGTAGAAACAAGTGACGAATTTCTCCTGAACCCTCGAAAGGACCCAACACTGCTGACACATTGCTTTTAACCCAGTGAAACCCACTTCAGACTTCCAAGCTTCAAAACTATCATAATAAATTTGTGCTGTCTTAGGCTACTAAGTTAGTGGTAATTGTTAGTTACCAGTTGGGTGTACACATCTGAAGAAAGGTTGGTTTCAATAATCATTTTTTTCTCTTGCTCTGTTTTCCCTGGACCTGTGTCAGTTGATGCACCTTTTCTCTGACTGATAAAGGGACACCATGGGACTGCTAGAGAAGCTGAGAAGGTCCTGGAGCTGCAGAAGTAGAAGTAATCTAGTTTGAAGGTGCATGGGAAATGTAAGTTGGAATCCTGTATCTGTTTGAGGTAGTGGCCTACCGACATTTAAATTCCTGCCTATGATGCTCCCTCACTGATGTGACCTAAGGTACTTATTATACATGTATCGGATATTCTTATGGATTTTTAAGTAAAATTAGCAACCTGAAAACTAGATTTTTTAATCTTCTTCCCCAAAACAATCATTTTGGGGACAACACTGTTTCCTGGCTGTGTTGCTAATCTTCGGCCCTGGAGGACTATGTATACAGAAGGCAGCTCTGAACCCCATGTCTAGGTCTGCATAAACTGAAGGCTGCTGGTAGGACTTTGCCCCCACATTGTTTCACCACAGCAGTGAGACTGGAAAGCACGTGGAGGGTCTCATAGACCTTGGGGCCTCATGAAAAGGGCTGGGGACCGTGCAGATAGCAGAAGTGATACATTCACATTTGCGACAAATCACGGCCTTGACTGTTGTTTGTTTGACCTCTTTCCTCCCGTTCCACCTGTCCTTCCCCTCTGGATATCTTCCTTCTGCTCGTTTTCCCAGTTCATTAGCACCTCCACTGGAGGGAGAGTAGCACAGAAGAGGGAAAGAATGTAAGTCCTGTGAATCAGTTTTGCTACTTGCCAACAGCTATTACACAAGGTTTATGAGAGATGAAGGTGAAAATTATTGACAGAAAAAGGATTCCGAATAGCTCTAGAGTTCATTCATTCAGAGAAACTGTATTAATTGAGAACCCAAAGTCAGAGTCTTGTGCTCATTTGCAACGATCGTTTTTATTCTGAGGGGACACTTTTGTGATTTCTAACCTACTCAAAATGAAGGGCAGGGGAAAGGAGAGAAGAAAGAAAAAGTAAATGTTTCTAACTTCTCAGAATTCTTAGAAGAGCATTTATTTTAATCATGTCCCTTGGTCTCTTTCATGGGAGTGATAGTAGGTCCTTATAGTTTGTTCCAGAATAATTTCCCATCATTTGCTTGGCATGTGGTTGTACCATCACACACTAATCTTTGATTCTTTGAATTTATTTTTCCCTGAAGAGACACTTTTAAATATAGGATTTTTCTTCATCATAGCTTGAAGATAAGTAAGCTCTACCTTCTTCTCCCTGGTACATAATTCCCCACAGTTATAGAGCAGGTGGCAGAGGCAGGACTAGATATTTGAACAGCAGCATCTGAAGGGCTTATTGGCTCTTCTGCAAAGAATCCTGGAGTATTGAATAAGAATCAGGGAGTAATAATTATAGGGGAAGGATATGGACTCAATGCAAAGATCTCTACTATCTAGAGCGGGGAGGTATTAAAGGTGTCAAAATGAAGGTTAAGTGGCCATTTGCTATAGAGAAGATCAGTAAGCATGGTAAGGATTAAGTCAGAAGAAAACTGGTATCTCTTCTACCTTTGAGATTACATTAGTCTCAAGCCATTAATTAATAGAATTAGATTATCACTCTATTTTGTTTTCCTCTAATAGCCCAACTTTGATATGCTCGTATTCAACTTTAGCTGTTCCTGCAATTTGCAATGCCCTCTTTCACCTGCCCGTCATTTCGAATCATGCCCGACGTTTAATGATCAGTTAAAACATAACTTCTAGAGCCTTTGCTCCGTTCACCCATCTCTCTTTCTTCGGTTATTGAAACATTCACTTAACTGCATCTCTCACTCGTTACCTACTTGCAAGTTACCTAACTTTTCTATCTGTGCCTATCTTATCTTTTCGGTAAAGCTGACAAGTCCTGAAAGGCATGAACAGAATAAGGCTGACTGTACACTATGTTTTCCTTTTCTCTTAATAATTAAAATTAACTTTCCCTCTGTTGCTTTGAGATGAACAACTTGAGATTTTCAGGAAAGTTTCTCTTTTGCCATTGATGACACCTCTGAATTTCACCACCAGCTTGATTGCAAACAGTCTTCATAGGGTGAGTGTTTCCTTTACAGAATTTATTGTGAGAATATCTTTCTAGAGCCTGGCTGTAGAAATACTCAACTGCTTCTTTTTTTATTAGCATCATAAGCCCTGAATCTCTCTGTTCCTGATCTTTTGTAAATGTCACTTCATGGAAAAATAGAATAATGACACAAGCAGCTTCACAAAGGATAGCGCAGGACGTTGCAAAAGTATAAAGGTTTAAAAGTCAAACCAGAGGGTTGATTTTATAAAACTGTTATAATGAAATAGCATTACTTAACTACCAAACATTTAAGTTTTATTGTAGTTATAAAAATTTAAAGAAATTTTAAACCTTTTTGCATAAAGTTATTTTGACTCTGTTCACCTGTGTCAGACTGGTTTTTGCATACAATTAATTGGAGACAAATTGTGGTGCTGTTGATAGAACTGTATAGAAGAAGAGACAGTCATTCCAAGGGTAGCTATACGTATGTAAAATCCTTTGCCGCAAAATTGCACCATGAATTTGTAACCATTCTGAGTTCATTTTGCAAGCACACATCGAGCAACGTGAAAAGCCAAATTTTTCATTCTCTCGTTTACTTATTTTTAAATGAATCTAGCAGTAGCTGTTTTATGTGGCTCAGCATTATATACAGAATAAAAGAAAGCCACAGACTTGAAAAGAACTGAAGAATCTCCCAAGCTATAAGACTCCCTCTTCCTGGGGCCAGCAGGCAGACACAACTCAGAATTAGTGCCCCCCATGGAGTGTCCCCACCCAGTCAGAGTCACCTAAGCTTCTTCACCCCTGTTCTCCAGGCAAGAGAAATTCTATCTCTTTTTGTTTGCTTTTTTTTTTTTTTTTTTTAAGGAGTGAGGCTGAGTCATTGGATGAGTCTCTAGTATATAGTCAGCCTAGTCTGTTCATAACTTTTAGGACTTGTCAATTTGGGGGAGAAAGTAAGATATGCACCTGTAGAAAAGTTAGGTAATTTATAAGTATGTAACAAGATACGGAAGTATACACACACACACACACATATGTCTGATAATGAATACAGTTTTGAAGAACGTCAGCAATAGGACATAGAGTGGGTTGTGCAAGGTAGAAAGTATTCTTTCCACCTCACAGTGAAGCACCCAAAAGGGGAGAGAGGAACGCTGTCCGGTTTTCCAGTTTTCTGGGCTGTGGAATTAAAGGATCTTTCTTACCTCATGTTGAAACCTGGAGGGCCGTGGGGATGGCTGTTTCTCTTCTCCCAGGTTGCTAATATTTGGTAAAATAGTTTGCTTTGAAGGTGGGTCTTTGTTATGGTGAAGATCCTAACTAGATAGAAAATCACAGCTCTGCAGACACTTCTGGAGATTACTCCAGATGTACTTGGGTACTCCCAAGTAAAGTAATTTAAAGTTCCAGAGGAATAAGAATTTTCTCAATTGATACCTGGTGATTTTCTCAGCATTGTGATGCCTTAGAATAACTATGATCCCATCTAACAAGAGAGAATCAACTGACTACCCAGTAATTCAGGACAAAACTGTGATCTAGTCTTTTAGAAGAATAGGGCAAGGTCAAGTGAAAATATAGAATTCACTTACCTTAGTGTGTACCTGGATTTCTTTTTGTTTTTAAAAGCCTGTTCATATGAAGTAGTGGACATGAGGTAGAAACAGCTGGTTGAATAGTTCAAAAAATAAGAAAAATCTTTTTTTTTTTTACTGAATCCTACCACATGTCAGGCAGTGAGTGGAAATTTAAATGATTTCATTTTTTTTCTTGAAAATCTTTGCAGTGTTATTACCAATCCATTTTACAGATGAGGAACTTTAAGTTTGAAGAGATAAAGTCAAATCCTCATGGCCAAAAGGAGACAGAGCTCAGCTTTCAACCCAAGTAGTCTAGCCCTAGGAACTTTATCTTAACCACTGTACTGTAGCTAGAGATAGGGCCAGCCATTCATCTTCACGCTGGCCCTACTAGCCTGGAGGCTAGAGGTAAAGGTGGGAATAACTTACTAAATGCCCTGGTTTTGAACACCTTGGTATTTGTTATTGTGATGTAAGCATCCCATGATTGACTGCACTTATTGGTGAGGAAATCCTGTCCAGAGTCACCATTTGAGAATTGTCTATTTTTGATCTTGTACTCACTATAGCCTTGTTACTAGTTACCCAATTTCTTTGTGCTTGTATTTTCTCATTTCTCATTAAAATGGGGGTAATGATAGAACCTACCACGTAAAGTTGTTGTTGTGATTAAATGAGATTATAGATGAAAAGCACTTACCCAGTCCTGCTTCATACACCCTCACATGTGTGTATTACTAAGCTTTCAATACCTGTTACCTATTATTATTATCATATACCAGTGAGATAAAGAGAAGGAGGTCAAGGTTCCTTCTCATGTGACACATCCTTGCATTTAGGTT
>NW_003852501.1:8804-12224 GCF_000181295.1 Otolemur garnettii
GCCAAGCCTACTTCTTTTCCTCTTTATGTGATCCAGCAGCTGATACCTCTTCCTGCAGTGGGAAATACACTGCTGTGTGACTTTGGCAGGCACAAGGACTTTTCTCCTACAGAGGCAAAACCCTGTCAGTGTGAGTCATGTCATGTTATCTAAAATTTCTTTTCCTGAAACTTTGAACCAAAAAAACAAAAACAAAAACAAAAACAAGTGAAAGAATTAGAACACATTCTTTTTTGTTTCATTTTTTATTTTTTAAAATTTTAGATAATATAAGGATATAAATGATCAGGTTACATTGTTTGCATTTATTAGGGAAAATTCAAATTGTAGTTGAACCTTTCATCCAGGAGTGTGCTGTGTAACCTTCTGTTGTGCCCATTAGGTAAGAGTTTACCAAACTCGTCCCCTCCACCCACTCCCTTCCCCTCCACTTAAATTGAGTTGTTTTTGTTCTAATGAGGGCATATAGTTGTTTATCTATTGGTTTCAATTGTATTGAGTACATTGGATACTTGCTTTTCTATTTTTGTGACACTTTACTAAGAAGAATGTTCTTCAACTCCATTCAGATAAATATAAAATATGCAAAAATCTCTATCTTTTAATGGCTGAGTAGTAGTCAATGATATACATATACCACAGTTCATTAATCCACTCGTGTTGATGGGCACTTGGGTTGATTCTATGTCTTAGTGATTGTGAATTGGGCTGTGATGAACATTCTAGTTCAAATGCCTTTATGGCAAAATGATTTTTTTTTCTTCTGGGTAGATATCTAGCAAAGGGATTGCAAGGTCAAATGGAAAGTTTGCTTTTAGCTCCTTTGAGAATTCTTCATAATTCCTTTCATAGCAACTGTATTAGTTTCCTGTCTCACCAAGCAAACAATCCCATTTATAAGTGGGCAAGAGACATTAACAGAACCTTCTCTGAAGAAGAAAGAAGAATGGCCAACATAGGAAAAAATGGTTATTATCCTTAGACGTCAGAGATTTGCAAATCAAAACTATCCTGAGATATTACCCAACCCCAGTAAGAAGAGCCCACATCACAAAATCCCTAAACTGCAGATGCTGGTGTGGATGTGGAGAGAAAATTAGAACACTTTCTGCTAGCAACTGCTTGGTATTCAGGGTCCCATAGTAGGTATACAATGGCACCATCAGTGGTGTGCTGAGGTCAGCTGGTCTTGGCTTCTAGGGGCCAAATGTTAAAATTTCCAGAATTTGCATCGGTTGTTAAACTTATTCATTATTAAATTTTACATAAATTTATAATTTCATATATAGAAACAAAAGTAATAAACACAACTCATTGGTTCTTAATTTGTTTGCTGTTGAAGTTATTTATATCTATTATATATGTGAGAAAAATATATGAAAATACTATATAATGGTGCCTATTGCACATTTTTCCCCAAATTTGCTTTCAGGGATATCACATTGGTAGCTTGAAATCATCCACAGTAAGAATGTTTACATGATGATGTAAACTGAGGTTGCAAACTGGGGCTTTTTTTCTTGGAAAGCCAGTTTTTAAAGACTCCCCAGCATAACACATCCCCTGCCTAATGATGACACCAGCCTCAGCATCCACAGTCAAGGTGACAGTGGTGGTGTCCCGACCAGGCTGTCTGTCTGTCTGTGGTTGTGACCATCTGACTCCTATTATTTCTACCTATTTCTTAGACTTGACTGTTCAGCGTTTCTAGTGCGAACTAACCCTTACTCCTCCAACACGGATGTTTCCCAACTTACCATGGTTTGGCTTAATTTTTTTTGACTTTATAATGCTGTGAAATCATCACAAATTTGAGGTAAGATATAGTATTCAACAAATTACATTAGACATTCAAAACTTCCTTATAAAATAGACATTGTGTTGGATAATTTTGCCTGATTATAGGCTAATGTAAGTGTTCTGAGCATGTGTAAGATACTCTAGGCTAAGTTATGATGTTGAGGAGGTTAGGCATATTAAATTTATCTTCAACTTAAGATTTTTCCACGTACAGTGGGTTTATCAGGATGTAAGGCCAGTGTAAATCAACAAGCACCTGCGTATTCCTTTCTGCTCAAGTTGGTCCATTTCTACTGTTTTCAAATAAGAATCCCAGCAGGTTTATCTTATCTTTAAAGTCTGTGCTAGAGAGTCAACCACTATACCTTCATTCTATGTATATATTTTCCTTTTGTTCTTATTCATGCTTCTATTTTTTGCACTAAGCACAGCATTATAATATATTCCTTTGCATTTCTGTGTTCCCTAAGATATGGATGTTGTTTTATTTACCTTTGTTTCCCCAATTGCTGTCACCAGCACCAGAACAGAGAAGGTAATGAACAAATGTTGGGTGGGTGGTTGTTGATTTCATTTATGAGGAAGCTGAGAGCATGTGCCCCATAGGTAATGGGATCAACACTTCTGAAATGACCTTGTATATCACTGTGATTCAGGGAAAGGGGGTAGGCACATGCAATTTGAATCTTCTTTTGTTTACTGTGGCTGAAGCAGCATGACTCAGAGATTGCACAGAGCAGGGAACAGGAAAGGATATGATGATGTTATTATTCAAGAACTGTATGATAATATCAACAGAATCTTCCACTCAAAATAAAAATCTGTGCTTAGAAAGGATACAAAAAGAGGTCATCTTTAGAGATTAAAGAGCATGAACTGAAAATTAAAAGCATAAAAATTGCTGAATGGCTGACCCAAAGAAAACTATTAGTGATAAGAATTGAAGAAGAAAAATATACAGGAAAACTAAAGAATATATATATGACAGCACAACCCATATACAGATAGCCATATTTTTGTAATTTTGAGAGAATTTTTCATTTTTCATTGTTTTCTTATTTACAAAGGATTTTATGCACCATAAATTTCAGCAGCTGCTATTAAGAATGAGATGGGGAATGGGTTCTATCAGTATATTTGTAATCCAAATCAGAGACCTTTGTAATCCAAATCAGCAACCTTCAATTTAATGCAGTCTGATGTGTTTTTAATTGACACAATAAGTTTCACAGTGGGTGTAATGATTTATGTAAATGTAAATCCAAAATTGTGCTGTGATCTGATCAGCCTACAATTACTTTTGAAGTCAACATGTGAACTGCATTGTCAAGGGAATAAATCTAATAAAAAAGCTTCAGGGGAAGTTGCTTAGCATGCTCAGAAAAGATAAAGGAATCAATATGAGGTCTGTTTGTTACATGACTTTATATAATTTTTATTAACTGAACTGAATTTTAAATGATTTTCTAATCATTTTCCCTGAATGATCAAATAAGAATGTTATAAACAGACCAGATAAGATAATAAAGGCAAAAATCCTAAATATTAGTGCATTTTTAAGAGAAATATAAAAAAAGCCTAGAACAGCCAGGATCTCTAAAATGGTAGAGTAGGGACACA
>NW_003852501.1:12746-14863 GCF_000181295.1 Otolemur garnettii
AAATCATAGCCATATTCTGGGACATATATCTTTATTATAATGTGATTTTTGGTCTTCTGGATATATACCTAGTAGAGGAATTATAGGATCAAATGGCAGGTCTATTATTTAGGAAGAACAGAGAGGAAGTTTAGAGCACTTCCAAAGGGAGTCGGAAGTGGGTCCCTCTTGTAAAAGAGAGAAGACCAGACAAGAAGCAAAGGCCTTGTCTGGGGTATAAACATTCTGTCCCTTTGAAATAGGTTGAAGACTTTCATTGGCCTCTCTGTCCCACAGAGCAGTATTGCCCTTTTCTATTGGTCATTAATCATCTCTTTCTATTGGTCATTGGTTACTCATATCAGCATTCTTATGTGCCCTCCAAACTACCTGGTTCATCAGGGCCTCTTTGACACCCCTTTCTTAATGTCCCTTCTAGAAAGACCTTCCTTTTATTCTTTTGTTTTTATTCTATTCTAGTGATTCTCAAATTCAGGGTATATTCTAGTGATTAAACAACATATGGATTTCTTTGTGGATATGTTGAAGTATTTCTGAGGGTAATTTTTGCAATATTTTATTTTTGCTTCATGTGAAACACTAGTTTCCTGTGTAGTCATAACTGATGTCTTCTTTAATCCAGGTTATTAAGAAAATGTCTATTAAATATCTAAGTAGTTAAGGTTTTGTTTAATTGTTTAAACATTGCCAGTAGTTTGTAATCTTATTGCAGTTCATTGAAAAAAAAACACAGTGTATAAATTTTTCTTTATATTTAGTGAAAAAAACTTATGATTTAAAAAATTATAATTATTTAAAAAGTTTTAATGGACAGTTTAAAAGAATAGGTTCAAAATACATTTAGTTGCATTATTAAAAATTACCTCAATCCTTATTTATATTTTCTATTTGACTTTTCAATGATTTAAGAGTTGTATATTCCATATGATTATGTTTCAATCCAATTTCTCCTTAGAGGTTTTTCTTAATTTGTTTTGGTCCAATGTTTTCAGAAACGTGGAGTCTTATAATGACCTTGTACTAGTTTATTATGACTTGATTTGGTGTGACAGCTTTGATAAATATAAAATTGTACCTCTAAAGCCTTTTTTCTATCAAACTTGCCACTTTAATGATACCTTTTCTGTGTTTGAATATGAGATTTATCCATGTTTTGGGTTTTAAAGTTTCTGTATTCTTTTGTTTTTTGTTGAATTTCTTATAAACAGCATATAGTTAATTTTAATTTAGGAAGTTGTCCAGAAATCTTTTGCTACAAGCACATAAAAATCAACCTCACAGTTTATAACTGATGAACTGTATTCCATTACCTGTATACCATTACTTATTTAATCATTTCCTCATGAGTAAGCATTTGGGTTGTTTCCAGTTTTCTTTGGTAATTATAAATGTGGTAATGTGCACACTTATATGCATAGCTTTGTGTATGTTCAATTATATAAGTAAAATAAATTCTAAGCAATGTTCTTTATGAATTAAAAGTAGGTACATTTTAATTAGTTGATATTGCCAAAATATCCATCAAAATTTTGCATTGGATATAGCAATTATGACTGGCTGTAGTTATATACAAACTGATTTCTTTTATTTAGTTATTGAAGATAATGAGGCATTGTGTTGTAGATGAGACAAAGGAATTTAATATTTTTTCCACAAATGAATAACCAGTAGTCCCAACATTATTTATTAAATCATCATATTTTTTTTAAATGTTATTTTCATCATATGGTGACATTCCATATAAACTGAATGGACTCCTAATCTGTATATATTTTCTTCCAGGATCATAGCAATGTGTCATACTGTTGTAACTTATATTGTTATCATCTTTTTCTCCCTAATTTGGTCTTGAGGTCTCTCTCTTGGGAGTGGCCCTAAGCCAAACTAGATATTCTCTAGACGAGCTCTAGCCAATGAAGTCAGATTGAGACACCACAAGAAAGTAAAAGCAAAATGCATGAAACAGAAGAAATTTATTACTCACAGGTCTCAGAGAGGTTAGGGTTAACAACAGTGGGCCGACAGGAAATCAGGAGATGGCAAGGAGCTCTAGGACCACTCCTTGAGAGTTGAGAGAGAGACAGAGTGAGAGGGAGAAAGATGTAGAAAGTAAGGAG
>NW_003852501.1:15083-16238 GCF_000181295.1 Otolemur garnettii
TGGGATATGACTGGGTTTCAAACAACTTATGTCTGACCTGAAAACAGACATCCAGACAGCAACTATATTAAACAAATTTGTGACACAGGCTTTTAAAACATTGTTTTAGTTTTACATTTTAAAATATATGGTATCAGAGTTTGCATTTCAAACTTAGTTATGAACACATAGTGGTGACAGATAAATATAAAAAGGGGAAACGAAAACATAGGGTTATATAAAAAATAGGATATATATATTTTGGTTAACCAACGTTGGAACAGAAAAACAAAAGGATGCACATGGTTAATGCTGCTGAGCTGTTCTCTGAATCCCAAAGCAGGTGATGCTGATTAGGCTCTTGGCTCTGTGGAGGTTTTAAATGTTTCACACAAAGGAGGAACTTGAGGCAGGCTGACCACTTGAAGTGAGAATGTGAAGTATAACACTCCCACCCCCAGGTTTGAAAGTAGGCAAAACAAACAACTAATTTGTTAGGCCCATTATGCATGGGGCATGAAGCCAGCCTTACCTTTACACTCAATCCAGGTAAAGACATAATAAGAAAATACTATGTGACTATAGATATAGAAATTCTCAAAAAAAATTACAGAATAGAATCCGTATTGAAAGGATTCTATACCGTGTCTAAGTGGGATTATAATATAATGTATGAAAACCAACAAATGCTATAATATTTTAATAGAATGGAGAGAAAAAATTCAAATGATCATCTCAATTGATGCAGAAAAGTGTTTGACAACATCCAACACCCTAACATGATAAAAACAAAACAAAACAACAATAGACAACAAACTAAGAAGGGGACTTCTTCGACATGTCGAAGTGCCTTTATGAAAATCCACAGGTAACATCTTTCTCAATGGCAAAAGACTAACAGCTTTCTCCCTCAGATCAGGAACAAGACACAGATACCTGTCTTCGCTACTCCTATTCCACATTGTACTAGAAGTTCTAGGCAGAACAATAATTAAGTAAAAACAAAAAAGGCATCCTTTAACAAAGGAAAAGTAAGGTCATATCTATTCACAGATAACAAACGTATATGGAGAAAATCCTAAAGAAAGCCCAATGGAACCATTAGACCTGAAAAGGAATTCAGCAAAATTGCAGAAGATAAGAGAAAGATAACATACAAAAATCAAATGCATTCCT
>NW_003852501.1:16810-18962 GCF_000181295.1 Otolemur garnettii
AAAAAAAAATCGACCCAAAGAAAACTAGTTTCTCTATATACTTATGAGACAAAACGTATGTTAAAAACAAAAATCACACTGTGGCAGAGAAGGTCATTTACACTGATAAAAGATTCAGCTCACCAAGAAGAATAAAACAATTGGTGTGCCTCTAATAAATATCTTCCAAATATACAAAGCAAAAATTGACAGTAAAATAAGGCAAAACTGAGCAATCCACTTTCCTGGTACATATGGACATACCTTTCAATATGAGCAATGGGCTTGAGCAAAAGGAAATAGAGTAACCTGAACCTTCAGCACTGAATTCCCCATCACAAAGCATATTCTTCACAGGCATCTGTAGAAAATTACAAGAAAGGTCATGTCTAATTCATCAGCGACAAGGAAGGCTAACCAATTTCAAAAATAGGTAAAGACCATGTTCTGTCTTTCAGGCCACCTCCTTTGCAATTTCTTCCCAGGGTCTCTTCTAAGCTCTGGCATTCAGTCATCACAAAACCATGCCTATAAATCAGAATCACCTCACTGTCAATTTAGTTTAAAGCTATGATGGGTTTACTCACAGGGTATTTTAGCAAGATTACTAACTCCTCAGCCATCTCTCAACATATTTATCTTAAAGACCGTAATACTGTAATAGGATTGTCTCCATAGAACTCAAAAGGCCGCAGTATTATTAATCACTTAAACTTCTATTTCGTGAGTGACCTTATTTCCTCTAAGGACTTAAGGAGTCAGAGTAAATGGGATTTCATCAGTATGTTTAAAATTGTCACAAAGTATCTTATCTTAAAACTAAGGCAAGTAAAATTATAATAATGTTAATAATAGCAACATCTACTAATTATTAGACACCCTAAGTATTTGCTAGATCCCTGATTTTTTGCAGAGGATAATAATACATGGTAATACTCGTCTGGCACTCATTAAGTCCTTGACAGTGTTCTAAGTGCTTTGTGTGTTGCCTTATTTAATCTTGCAAAACCTTATAAATTTAGTAGGTCTTAATGGTTTTTCCCATTTTTAAAGAAAAGGAAATGCAAGCTCAGAAAATTTAAGAAACTTGACCAAGGTTAGGAAGCTAATAAGTAGAATTATAGAGATTTAAAACAAGATCTCCGACTCCAGAGTCCAAGCTGTTAATCCCTATCATCCTCTCTTTCCCCACATGTCTCATTTTATTTATTCTTTCTTATCTTCTCTTTTAGCATCACCTCACCGAGATGGCAAGTGAGGCCCAAGGAGGGCCAATGACCTTTCCTAGGGCACAGAGTTGGTCAATGATAGAGTAGTCCTTGGAAATCCAGTGTGTTTCATTCCCACACATGTGCTCTTAACATCTGGGCACATCCATTTAGAATAGAGCCTCTCAGTAAAAAGGAAAGCTGTGATTTCTGACAAAATCCTTGGCCAGCAACTGACACTCTACCCTACAGCTAAAATAGAAGCTTTTTTTTTTTCTCAGCCATGATGGCAAGTAACAGTTGGTTCATTCAAGAAGCCTTTTGGAAAGAGAATCATAAGTAATAAGACTTGAGTCTCTTAAATGTCTTATTTTCACGTAAGGTGTGTGAAATTACATTTATTTGCCAATCTTTTGATAGAGGGCCAAGGCCTTCTGAGGATGCTAATTGGGATTCTTATTCTTATCATCTTTCCCGCACCCTTAATGCATCTGTTAGGATTTTGAGATTAAAGTGAAACATGACTTTAAAGACATGTATGAAGCAATCTGAGTGCAAATTCCTACTCAATTCTAACACGTATTTCCAAAACATTTATAGTTATCTAGCATATGTACATTACACATATACTACATAAATAATGCTAATATATAGTATATGATAGAAATGCATATCCATAAATACATAGATACATAAATACGTGCAAAATGTATGGGGATGCACTATATAATATTTATAATATACATAGTAAAAAGCATTTATTTGTTAGTGATTTGAACTTATCAAATTTTTCCAAGGCATTTTATTTAATTTTCAGAGAAAAAAGCAACTATATTTCCTTTTGCACACATACTTACTGGGATTTTTTGTGTGTGTAAAATATATAGTTATTTTAACTAGAGTGACAGGCACGAGAGAGATTAGCAGGAAGGGACAAATAAAGGTGACTGCTGGCAGGCACACGC
>NW_003852501.1:19364-20650 GCF_000181295.1 Otolemur garnettii
ATGTTGAAGCACAGACCCCACTCCCAGAGGGATTGATCTCCTTGGTGTGGGATCAGGGCATTTTTAAAAGCCCCTCGCCTGGGTGATTTTAATATGCAGCAACTGTTTGAGACCAACCATACAGAAATTCTGAAGGCTCTAAAGTTGCCACTAAAACCAAGGATGGTAGTGCAGCCACTCTCCTCCACCCCAGTGACCCCAGGACACTTCTATTGCAGAGAAACCTTGAAGGTCTCATTGGGTTTTATTGTCCATTCAGGAATTACCTGTCTTGATTTGGATGTGAGAGGGTGAGTGGCTCAGTTCACTCCTACTAGATGCTGGGGTAAGCTTGGAATCATCCCACCTATTTGTAGAAGACACATCCTAGGACTAATCTACATTAAAAACAAAGTCTCTGAGTCAGCTCTGTAGCTGAATTTGAATTTGAATTCTCATTCAAATTTTTATCTCAGGATTGGCTCATATAGTATACATAAAACCATCAGAATCCTTTAATCTGGGCAAAGCTTTGCATATTATCTATCTGCAAAGGAGACTCATCTGCTGCTTCTTGGAGGAGCTGCCAATTTGCTTTCTGAAGGTGCAGTGGACACCACCATGAAAAGAGTACTGTGGTAGAGGTGCCCTGGATGCTTGGCACTGAGGAGCTATTGACCTTGGGGAAAATGGCCTTTCTGAGTCTGTATTAGATGATGACTAATAGTGTTCTGATCCCACCTCCTACATTGCCTTGTATGTGAGTTGCTCATTGGTATTTTCAATGGAGTGAGGACCATGCTGTCTACTTCTTTTGGAGGTGCCCTCTTCTCTGCTGTTGCTGTCTGACCCAGTATTTGTGGATAGCAAATGTCACAGGCACCGTAGAAGAAGGTGTCCCAAGGCATGATCCTGTCTTTCAGGGTCAACCCAAGACCTTCCTTTCATTTCTTTTCTCCTACTCTTTTTTTCCCTTCTTTTCTTTTCAGGAGGAGGAATGCTGCAGGCCACTGATGGGGTCATCTGTTCAATAACTGGAGGCTCGTGGGCCTTGAGGAGACTGTCCTGGGCATTCAACTCTGCTATCTTTCTTCCCCCCAGCACTGGTGGGAGCACTTTTCATTAAAATGGCATGCAATGATCTTAGACTCAATAAAGTAGGCCTCTTTTGCTTCACATATTCTTGTCCTTTGACCCCCTCTGTTCCAAGCCATCAATGGGAGACAAGAATCCTCTGTGTAGTCCAGTCAATATTGCCACGGTTCTGTGTTGGGGGCTGGAGCATAGCTCTATCATATAACAACTGA
>NW_003852501.1:20993-21415 GCF_000181295.1 Otolemur garnettii
GATAACTTCTCTACCCATTTTTTCCCACAAATTCACAGTTATCAGCACTGACCCACTTCTGGCTAGGAGATAAGGTGGTAGGAATTTGAAGAATTGGACTCTATAGCCCGAAGTATTAACAGGACAGGTATTTACATTTAACTCTGAGTATCGTTAAGCATTTCCAGAAGCTTTACTTAATAGTTACTTGGACATCTGGAAGAAACAGCATTTTCAAATTATTTCTTTGCATGCATTATGTATACTATACACATGAAGTTTGAAATAACTGTTTATATTCTATATACAAATGGTTATTTTTATAGACCAAAGACACCTAAGCTATGTCTCATTTGCATGCTGAAAAAAATTGAGTGGGAGAATTTTAAATTAATATGCTTTGGTTCATTTTTTAGTGTGACATTCAAATTTAGAATTGAGGC
>NW_003852501.1:21643-25362 GCF_000181295.1 Otolemur garnettii
AAAAAAAAAAAAAAACTTTCTTAAAAAAAGTTTAACATGCCACTAACTTTTTTTTATTAAATCATAACTGTCTACATTTGTGGATTTATGGGGCACAATGTGCTGATTTGATATACAATGTGGAATGCTTACATCAATCTGATTAACATAACCATCACCTCACTTACTTATTTGTTGTGGTAAGCCATTTATACTCTTTATAGTTTTGAAGCGCATAGTTTTACTATTGCATTGTGCACAATAAGTGAGGTCCCGCAAAATGTAGGATACTAACTCCTAGCAGAATTTTTATTTTTCAGTAGGCAACAGGAAAGCTTTAACCAGAGAAATAAAACTTCAACTGTTGAATGTCCTGGGTCGACGGATGGGAGGAAGGATGCTGAAAACAGAGTTAAGAGGACAGTTTGATGCATTTGACAGCATCTTTCATGTGTATCTGAAATCAAACCTAGAGTAAGATTGGATTCACAGCATCTGTCTTCAGCCAACCCAGCCTAGAGATTGTAGTTTCTGCACCTTATTGGAGGTACAGTTCCTCATCGTGAGCAATTTTACTGAAGAATTAATAGCATAGGCTTCATAAATAAGAGCATCTTAGGTTTGAGTGTGAGCTCATAACTTCTGGCTCTTTGGGCAAGTTATACAAGTTTCTCAGTGCTTAGTTCCTTGTCTATAAAACATAAATAGGCTAATGTGAGTATTAAATGAGGTAATGGACTTAGCCTTACACAATGGAAACTAGAAAATGTTCAATAACTATTAGAGTGCCTGTACTCATGGGCACTGGAGCATGTGCACACATACACACACACACACACAACAGAAAGAAATTCAAGTCTACTATCATCAACTTCAACTCTTCGGGAGGCCTAAAGAAAACAATCCCGGCAGATCCCTGTACCGGTGTGGACAGAGATGGGAACAGGAGGATCTGAGAGCTAGACGGTGCCATCATGGTGTGAATAAATGGGAAAACCACTGCAGGGACCAAGGCAAGGGGGGCTGGAGTAGCAAATGATTGGGGTAGACAGTGGGCAGAAAAATGGTGTATGCGCTGTGACCAGAATTAAGGCTAACTTGTGACTCATTAGTGTGTCATTTTAGGTGTTTCCGTTGCAAAAGCAGCACAAACACTGCCATCAAAAATAGGAAGTCACATTGTAAATTAAATTTTTCCACTGGGTAGGTAACATTTCTAAGCTGTTTGTACTTGGCAGACACTAAAAGAAGACATCCATGAGTAGATTCTGTTTTCTCCCTGTGACTTTAATTGGGCAGCAAGGGCACACACATCATCTTGAATTTTATTTACCAGTCCTAAATTAAGGAAGAGAGTTTCCGGGAACACAGAGACAAGTTGAGCAAGCAAGCCTGCCACAGAATTGCACTCTATTGATTTGGTGCTAAAACAGAATGGAAGAGTTTTACTGAAATATTTCTGTTTAGTCACCACTGAAGAGCACAGGGAAAGGAGAGCTGAGGTCTGTACAGCAGTACTCCTTAAATCAAAGAGCACTATTTGCAGTCTGGAGAAGGCTGGTTGTGCAGTAAAATCTTGGTTAGCTGGTATTCCTCGTCTCTTACAGAGCAATCTCCCAGGGGAGATTTAGTACAAATAGGTCTTTCCAGAAAGTCTAAGGAATAATCCAGATTATGTACAGCCTTGTCCACAGTTTTAGGACTTAGCATAAAGAACCATAAGAACTGGAGGTTAGAACAACCTCCTGGGACCAACAAGAATTCCTGTGACTGAAGACCATTTTTTTTTCATATTTCCATACTCTATACACAGATGGGAATGCAGAACAATAAATTGAAGAATTTTTTTTTTAATTTAAAACAAAGCCATGGGTGGTGCCTGTAGCTCAAGGAGTAGGGCACCAGCCCCATATGCCAGAGGCGGTGGGTTCAAGCTCAGCCCCGGCCAAAAACTGCAACAACAACAACAAAAGCCAAACAAAATGTGTTTGGTTTACTTTATGTCCATGCCAACATTTCATTGATTAATGTACCCATGCCTGAGTATTCTGTTTGGATGTTACAGTCTTCTTATGAGAAACTAAGGAGGAACAGAAGCATTATGCATAGCTACACCCAGAAAGACCACCACAGGCCAACCTCCAGGCAGTTTTCTTTTCTGCCATCTTTATTTCCAGTGGATGTTTTCACTGAAGAGTTCCCAGACCTTCTGGCAACTCTCAGATGCCCCCTTTACTCTGCCCCTCAGGGGAAGTCTTCACTGTAGAGCCAGCCTGCATAGCACACACAGGATAGAGAGAGAGAGAAAGGAACAAGGCACCTGCTCTTGGGGGTGCTATAGTGTGCTCGGTGGACTGGGGAGGGCTGTTTGAAGAATCATCTTTCCTTTCCTTCTGCTAGGATAGGAAGATGGAGCAGGAGATGCTTTAGCTCAGACACCAGCCTTGCCATGAATGATTGATGAGGGCCAGGACAGAAGGTGGAGCCAGAACCAGTTGGCAGCTCAGGGTTGGCTTAAGGGACAGAAGAGATCTCAAGGTTGGCCCAGCAAACAGCTCAGTTCACAAGTTATGAGATAATACAGTAATTTGAAAATAGGAGTTATAACCAAAATCCCAGAGGTTATATTTTCTTGTAGTATCCCTCTCTGTCCTGTAAAATACATTGTGGCTACAGAAGAGAGCGAGAGAGAGAGAGAGAGAGAGAGAGGAAAATTATGATCATCCAGGAACACTAATTCCATATATAACATTAACTTCTGAATTCTGAAATCTTGCTTTTAGCATAAACTATTTGTAAATCGAGGTTTCAATGAACTGACTATTTTATGTGTACAAATTATAGTTTTTTATTTCCTACTAAGCCTTTTTAGACCCTTCCTTTTAATACTAAATCATGTTGTCTCTTGGAAATAGGCTTATAGAAGATTAGGTCCGCCTGATTTCATTCTGCTCTAGCGGATTACTGCTTACCTGACTCAGACCTATTCGGGAGATATATGACAGCATCTACCCATCATCAGGACAGAGGATTGTATCTGTATATTTTAGGAATTGATTGTTTTTGCTCAGTGAATCCTCCATTTTCAATCCTGTCTTATGAAATTTATCTCTAGAGACAGGTGCTAATGTATCTTATTGTATTGAGCACATTTCAAATGAAGAACTAAGACTCAGATGGGTTAATTAACTTGATCAATGTTACCTAGGGAACCAGCATCTTTATATTGGCATTTCTAGTAATTTGAACTACGGCCCTTTGACCTGATAGGGACTTGGAAACAATTTCCTAAAATTCCTTGTGTTCAGAGTTAAGGAAGCCAAGAGTGCAAAGGTTAAGTGACCATCCCCAAATCACACAGCTGTTCAGTGGCAGTGTTAAAATTAGAGGTGGGGTCTTTATTTAGTCTACAGTTCTGCTCACATATGCATTCAATCATACCTTTCAGAGTCTCCACATGGCTATTTACTTAATGAGCAGGAAAAGGTTAACCTAATGGGTATTAGGAAGGGATCTAACGGGTAATGCTCATATCCAGTTACTGGGCATAAGACGATAACAGAGTCTTAAAGAATACCCTTTAAAAGAACTCCCTTTAAAAAGCTGTAGAAAATTATTGAGAAACACAATAGCTTATATTACTAGCAAATTTTGAGAGAAAGAAGAAGCTGTTCACTCTTACCTAAGGAAAGGGGAAATAGGATGGCTGGATAAGAGAAATACATCAGAGAAGGGCAGAG
>NW_003852501.1:25654-26493 GCF_000181295.1 Otolemur garnettii
TGTTGGTGGCATGAAATCACCCATGGCAGGTGGATTTACACCATGGAACTTGCAAATGCTACAAATTAGGGCCTTTTAAATCTCCAGAAGGTTGATGGTAAAATAAACACCAGCTGACCACTGGATGCAATAAATTGTTAAGATTTAAGCCATTTTTAGTTGTATACTCTGGTACTTGGAATTGAGAGCACAATAATGGATGCACTAGCCTGGCCTTGAGCAGCTTATCTGCACAGCACTTAATCACCCTAGATGCTTGCTGGCATGGAGAACACCGACTAGGGGCACACCTCTCACATTGCCAACAGAGAAAGCATATTTACAACTGTTTCATTTAGTTGGGAATTCCCATGTTAGATTGGCTCAGTAGCTAGGGACTTTGGGAACAAACTGTTTGGTAACTGTCTCATTGTGACTCTGGTGGATGTGTGACAAGGTAATAGAAGTGGGAACTGTGTGGACGAGAAGGCTCTGTAGGGTTGGTAGCATCGAGAGGGAGGGGAGCGTTTCCAGAAGGGAAGCAGGAGATGGAGTTTTAAGAGCCCTGAATTCCTTAAGCAGAATCAGAAGCATCCCTAAAAGTCCTTCCAGGAAGGCCTGGTGCACAAGAAACACTGACTTCCAACTTGCCCAAGAGTTCACAGGGAGCATGGGCTAAATTGTGTTTCTCATTTCCTTTCATGAGATTAAAATGATGACTCCCAATTAAATACAAGGAAGGGACTCAGGGAAGACAATGAAATATATGGATAAGAGTAAGTTACTGAATTGGCATATACTAGAATTCTAGTCTTGGGCAGTGCCTGTGGTTCAGTGGGTAGGGCACCGGCCCCATATAC
>NW_003852501.1:26724-30697 GCF_000181295.1 Otolemur garnettii
ATTCATGCTTTGTTTCCTGTATTTCAAAATAAAGGTGTTAGACAAAATGTTTTCAAAGAGTCCTTTCATTTTTGAAGCTGTTTCCAGGAGATGATGCTTACACGATTCCATAAAGAAAGTTTCAATCATCCATTTGTTAATTCAACACACATTTAGTAAGTATATTATTTGCATAGTTTACGAGTCTTGACTCAGTCACATCCAAGCCATGTGACCATAGAAAGGTACTTAATCTACCTGAGCATCTGTTACCACATTTGGGAAAAGGGCACAACGATATACAGCCCATAGGTTTATAGACATGACTATTAAGATTGTGGTAAAGTGTTTTATAAAATTATGAAATTCTGGCCAGGTACAGTGGCTCATGTCTGTAATCCTAACAGACAGACTCCTCTGGGAAGCAGGAGTATCACTTCAACCCAGGAGTTTGAGGTTGCTGTGAACTGAGTTGGGACCACCGCACTTTAGCCTGGGAAATAGACTCAGACTCTGTTTCATACAAACAAAATAAAGTTACAAAATTCTATATAAAGGGGATCATGATTAATATCACTACCACTATGAAATAGTAATTTGGGGGCATGGTCAGCATCTCCCTCTATCTTTCCCCATCTTAATATGAGCCTGCCAAGAGAGACCACTCCATTCTGTACAGTCTTGGAAGGTAGTTCTGGTGCCAGCCTCTCATCCTCACCTCCCATGGCTGCTTCTCTAATGGACTCTGATGACGCTTGATTGGCCAATCAGACATTCCCTCCAGAGACTTTGAATCATTAAATATTTAGTAAAGCAGCAGTGAGTATTTGGGGACTAGTTTCCTCAGAGCAGTAGCAGCCCTATAAGGGTGATACGGACCCTGCATTGTGCCCAGGGTGTGTTTGGCATCTCAAACTTCCTTGGGTTTTGACTTTCCTCCCAATTAATGTTTTGTCTTTACTTGTGAGAAAAGATTTTGCACAAGACAGCCAGAAGCATGTCCTCATCGATAAAGATGTGGTATTTTGTTCTTAATTTTCTGTATCTATCTAACTTAGAAATACAAAGTCAGCACCCCCTAAAATAAACATAAAGCTGTTGGGAACACATGGTGTGACTAATATCTATTTAAGACAATCTAATGAAGATAATTATAAACTCAATGTTAGAAGGAAAAGTATCATTGTTGGAGCCCACTGGTGGCCATGGTTGTGTCTTCAAGTCCAAAATATTAAGTTATCTGTGGGCTCAGGTAAGAGATGGGCATTCTACGATGATATGAAATTTGCTTTGCATACCACAAGATTCTTCTGCTTTAAAGAGGAATACATGGGCTAGATATGAAACGTATCCTTGCCAGCCTATCTTGTAAGCATTATTAATAGGCCCCAAAGTGAGGTACCATAAGAGACTTAGTAAATGTAAATTCAGAGTTTGAATGATCTGTTTGTGGTTATTGACAGAAGTTTGGTCTCTAACACAAACAGCTCTGTCCTTTAGTTGTCAAGAAGAATCAGTTGTCTTCCTTAAGCATGTTTGATTGATCCATTGCTTAACATCATTTAAGAAAAAAACAATGTGCAGGAATGACATTCTGTATTGAATTTTCAGTGTAAATGACACAGTGCTCTTTATTCAGGGGCAATATGGCCAAAGTATATTTAATTTCACATTATTTCTTCTAAAATTTTCTCAGAATCTCTTTTAAATTGGACGGAGATTGTATGCGGCATGGGATAATACGATTGAGTTGTTGACATCCTTATGGTGATATCAAGTGATTCTTTTCGGGATCTTCTAGTTCAGAATAATAGCAACAAAATCAACAACAAGAACAAGAATGAGAAGATTTATCAAGCGCTAAGTGTGCAGCAGTCATTCTAAACTTTGCATGATCTGATCAAATCCTAATAATAGCTCCAGGAGTTTGGTCACATTTTAATATGCAATTTACAGATGAATGCAGGAAAACTCAGAAGAGACAAATAATTTCACATTCACAGAATCTCCAAGTGACATAGACTAGGTTACCTCTGTCCAGAAACTTTTTTGTAACATGTTACTGCCCCAGCAGACCAGGACCTTACATTTCACCACTGCTAAAATCTCCCCATTATTCCACACATTTGATAAAGTGAGCAGTGGCTCTCCTTAGTTTTAGGAAAGGTATAATATAAATTTCACTGCGAAGATATAGGGAGGAGAAATTTTAATGGCTTTACTTCTACTTTGGTCATTTGCAGTCACAAAGGATGAAGAGAGCAGGGACAACTTGAGTTCCAGTTTACCCCAACCCACCACAGGACATAATTGCCCAAAGTAATCAGTTTGGAGAAATGCATTATACTTAGCCACATCTGGAAAGCCACAAGGCATATTACTGTGGTAAGAGGTTCACAAAGTACTACAGAAAATTCTGACTTTCCTTAATCTTTCTGCAAACATTTGTGCAATATTTCAACAATTGATTGTATTTATTAAAAAGTATTTATTAATGTCCAATTACATGAACACAAGAGAGGCAGCATAGATCTAGGAAACACATAAAAATGATTTATGTTTAATTTTTCCAGAACTTTTTTATTTTATGCTAAATAAATTTTATTTTCCACTGAGAAGTGGTATAATCCTCACATAAGTAGTCCCGATAAAATATAGGGCAGGTCTGCATATGCCACCATAGCATTTAAAGAAAAAGGCTACATAGTTATATAATCATAAATCATAAATTTACCTGTTAAAGTGAAAAATTCTCTGGCTTCTAGTATATTCACAACTTTGAAAACATCATTCATTATCTAATTTTAGAATATTTCATCACCCTAAAATGAAAACCCATGTAAAGTAGTAGTTATTCTCCATTCTTCCTTGACCAATTTCCTAGTGAGCACTAAACTACTTCACTTCTATGAATTTGCCTATTCTAGGCATTTCATATAAATGGAATTGTGTAATGTGTTGCCTTTTGTGACTGTCCTCTCTCACTTAGCATACAAGTTGACAGTTAAATTCATGAACTTGCCACCTTGCCTTTATGTTGGCAACCCTCTACAAACAACTCAGTAAGGGTTTATAACCTTGGTGTATCAGTGTCTCACAGCTGTGTTCATGGTGTTGTATGGGTTGTCTTGTTGAGTGGCATTCATTATTGTATGTTTTCACACTGGAGCTTGAATTAGAGCAATGAACAAACATTACATTTGTTTTCAAACTTGGCAACAGTGGATGTGAAATCTGGGACATGTTATTCCCAGTTTATGGGACAATTCCATGAAGAAAAAGGCAGTGTACAAATGGATGAAACATTTTTCTGAGTGAAAAGAAAGCGTCACTGATGAAGAGAGGTCAGACTGGCCAGTAAAGAGCAGAATTGATGAAAACATTGCAAAAATTTATTGAACTGTGCATCAAAATCATTGGCTAAATGTGGAAGCATAGCAGACCAAGTAAACATCAATAGACAAGTAGGAAAAATCTTAACTGAAAATGTTGCCATGAGAAAGATGTGGCTCTCACATCGTGACAATGTACCAGCTCACATGACACTGTCTGTGAGGGAGGTTTTAGCCAGTAAACAAATAACCGTATTGGAACACCCTCTCTGCTCACCTGATTTGGGCTCCACTGACTTTTATCTTGGACCCAAAGATAAAGGAAATATTAAAAGGAAGACATTCTGATAACATTCAGGACATCAGGAGTAATACAATGACAACTCTAATGGCCATTCTAGAAAAAGACTAGCTAGCTGACGATGTTAGTGCATAGTTCCCAAGGAGAGCACTTAGAGGTGATATTCACCAACGTGATATGTAGCACTTTTTCAACTATGAGTTTGTCAGACCTTGAAATTTGTTCAAAGATTATCCATATTGTAGTGTATATATCAGCAATTCCATTATGTGAATCTACTACAAGAGACATCAATTATCCTTATGCTAGATCTTCATACCTTTTTTCTATTGGCTTCTCTTTAGTTACATTAGTCTTTATT
>NW_003852501.1:30928-32012 GCF_000181295.1 Otolemur garnettii
AGTTTGAAAGCTACATTGTAATTTTATTTGTATTTCCATCTCAGCATTGATCTTTTATTCTGTTATCTTTAATGTCATCATTAAACTTTTGCTGGTTGAATATTCTTACAAAGAAGTTCCATTGTTACTATAATGAAGAAAAAAATGATAAATTGATTTCCTGCTTGGGGTAATTATTTCTTCCTAGTTCAGTACTTTATTTGACTTTGTACAATATGTTTATTTGCCCTCTTTTTGGCTCTAGAAAGTTTTCATTGTTGCTATGTTATTTCTATTCATCTTAGTCATCCTTGAGAAATTCTGCTCAGATATTCTATTTTCTGTGGTTGTATGCAGATGACTTCTTATTTCTGCAGTCAGCTTATTTTGATCTCTGAGCTGGGATTTGAAGCCTCAATATTTCCTGTCCTGCTCAATGCAGACCAATAGATATATGTTTCACATATGCTCAGAGAGGTTGCTATTTGTGATGCTATCATTTAATTGTGGTTTTCAGTATTGATGTGGTCAATGAAGTGACAGACTAAGTACTCGGTCTCTCCCAAGTGCAGATACAATATGTATCTGTTCCTAAGTACTTGGCATATAAACAATATATATCATTTACGGTTAGACACCTTTGATCAGCAATGGCATATGGCTCCATGATGACCACATGACAAGCTAGAGAATGTAGGGGAATTGAAAGAATGTATGTGGCTCACCACTGTTTCTTCCACGGTGCTCCACATATAGCCATCAAGAACATGTATTGCTGTTTTTCTCACCTTTTCTTTCTTCTGACTTCTTTATCAGGTTCACCGCTCCTAAGGGGACTACTATAAATTCCATGATTATAGTCTACCTATTTAACTATCTCAGCACTGAAAGAGATTCTTTTGCCAATAGTTCTAGCAAATTCCCAGAGGTATCTGAGTGATCTGTCTTAGGTCTTATCTATATCTCTCAAATAATTACTGTGGTCATGGGAATACAGTGCTCTGTTTGACTGAGCCTTTGCAGCAGGCCCTCTCTAGGAGTTGGAGGGCAAAATAAATCACCCCTGAACCATATGAATGTGGGTGCTGGGAAAAAAAAAAAAAAA
>NW_003852501.1:32676-48783 GCF_000181295.1 Otolemur garnettii
TTTTTTTTATTTTTTTATTTTAGGAGATGGATAATCACAACACATTTGATGATAATGTTCTTTTCTAATGTGAATTATAAATAAAAGCCCTTGTTTACTTCACACATTAGACAGCAATGTGTAAATGCTCCTAGATCTTGGTAATCCTCATATCCTTCCCACACAGTATGTTACTGTTTAAAGGTGGTAGTTCATTACTATATTATCTTTGAAGTCAATTCTTTGTTTATTGTTTCTGAAAGTGGAGCAGTTATATATGGGATACCACTTTTGTAAAGTCAATATTTTGGCGAAGATGATTTGTGAAAAATTGTTCACAGAGAATCTTGAAACCCAGACAAACACTAAATGTTAATGTTGCTATTGAATCCTGCTACTCTAGTGTGCTGAAGCAAAAAGAAAATCGAGTCTATAAGTAAGTCTGATGCCAACTTAGTATATTTACCTATTAACACAACAAAATGCCTGTGTGTATTTATGTACTCTAAAAATATTAGGTTCCAGAAAGATTGTAACAGAAAAATTTTTACAAAATCCCAACTGTTAGGGATCGAGGGGGACTCTCTCAAAAAAAATATATGGAAATTTTAACTCCCAGGACCTCAGATGTGATCTTATTTGGAAATAGGGTCATTGAAGACATAATGGAGTTAAAATGAGTTTATATTGATAGTGGACCTCTAATCCAATCTGATTCCTGTCCTTATCAGAGACTGTTGTCAACTGAAGAATCTCAAGGCTTATACATTTGAAAAGGAGAGCTTCATTTCTCATAAACAGTTGCAGCCTCCAGGCTGGCCATCTTGTAAACTGGGAAACATCATTTTGGACAGAAGCAGAGAGCAAGCACTTTTAGTGAGGGTTGAAGAAAAGAGGAATTCATGCTAAGTGGAGTGGCTGAATATATACCTTTAATAAGCTACAAGAGGAGTCATGAATATTTATGAGAGGAGAAACATATGCACGTTCAATTGAGCTTTATGCCTTTTCATGGGTCCCATATTCAAAAAGTGGCAGCATTAGTGTAATACAGAAGTGGAGTTTTTTGCCCTCTGACTTTATTGGGTTTTTTTTTTAAATATTTTTTATTTATTTATTTTTATTATTTTTTATTAAATCATTGCTGTGTACATTAATTCAGTCAAGGGGTACAATGTGCTGGTTTTATATATAATTTGAAATATTTTCATCAAACTGGTTAACAGCCTTCATGGCATTTTCTTAGTTACTGTGTTAAGACATTTATAATCTACATTTAGTAAGTTTCACATGTACCCTTGTAAGACGCACCATAGGTGTGGTCCCACCAATTACCCTTCCTCCACCTATCCTTCCCCCTCCTCTCCTTCCCCTTTCCCCATATTCTTGGGCTATAATTGGTTTATAGCTTTCATATGAAAGCTATAAATTAGTTTCATAGTAGGACTGAGTACATTGAATACTTTTTCTTCCATTCTCGAGATACTTTGCTAAGTATCATATGTTCCAGTGTTTTGTCCCATGCAGATGAGAGAAGGATGGACTCCACTTCAGATGTAATTAATTAATAGAAATTTATTAGGAATTTAATACACCTGCAGGTGCACCTGCAGGGGCCTGTTGTGGTGGGCCAACAAGCAGCCATGAATGGCAAATTCAAAAGGCTTATATACTGTGATTATTGCTGAAACAAGCAAGCTTGTACAAAGGCCAAATCATTGTGGTTACAGCACAACTCAGCACAACTTCAGAGGTCACAAGGTAAGAGTACATGCATTAGTTCATAACAACTCAGCATAACTCAGGGGTTATAAGGCAAGGGTACATTATAAGGGGTTACACAACTTAGGGTGGGGGTACATGCTGACTTAAGATACATTAACTCACAAATCACAAGATACAGTTCAGAGGGGTGCAGGAGTGGGTACATAGTTCAACATAAGTTCAGAAAGTTTCCAAAGAACTCAGGGCTTTCCATCTAGGGCTCAACCCCTCCCTGTGCTCAACCCCTCCCTGCATACTTCCTTATTTTTAGACTGCTTCTCCACCCTTGAGGGGGCTGGGACTAAAAGGCTTAGGAGAGGTTTCCTTTTCAAGGGTAGGGGCTTGTTCCCCACTGGCCTGAAGGGGAATCAAGGGGTCTGGGTCATCACACCAGCTCCATCCATGTAAACATGAAGGAGGTAAAGTCTCCATCTTTCTTTAAGGCTGCATAATATTCCATGGTGTACATACACCACAATTTATTAATCCATTTGTGAGTTAATGGGCACTTGGGCTTCTACCATGACTTAAAAATTATGAATTGTGTTGCAAATAAGCATTCTGGACAAATATCTTTGCTATAATGTGATTTTTAGTCTTCTGGATATATACCTAGTAGAGGAATTGTAGGATCAAATGGCAGGTCTATTTTTAGTTCTCTAAGTGTTCTCCAAACATCTTTCCAAAAGGAACGTATTAGTTTGCATTCCCACCAGCAATGTAGAAGTGTTCTCTTTCTCCACATCCATGCCAACATCTTTGGTTTTGGGATTTTGTGGTGTGGGCTAATCTTACTGGAGTTAGATGATATCTCAAAGTAGTTTTGATTTGCATTTCTCTGATGATTAAAGATAATGAGCATTTTTTCATATGTCTGTAGGCCGTGCACCTGTCTTTCTCAGAGAATTTTCTCTTCAAGTCTCTTGCCCACCCTGAGATGGGATCACTTGTTCTCGAATAGCCAAGACATTACTCAGAAATAAAAACAAAGCAGGAGGAATCATGCTACCAGACCTCAGACTATACTATAAATTGATAGTGATTAAAATAGCATGGTACTGGCACAAAGACAGAGAAGTAGATGTATGGAACAGAATAGAGAAACAAGAGATGAACCCAGATACTTACAATTATTTGATCTTTGACAGGCCAATTAAAAACATTCAGTGGGGAAGAGATTTCCTATTTAACAAATGGTGCTGGGTGAACTGGCTGGTGACCTGTTGAAGACTGAAACTGGACCCACACCTTTCACCATTAACTAAGATAGACTCTCACTGGATTAAAGATTTAAACTTAAGACATGGATCTATAAAAATACTAGAAGAAAGTGCAGGGGAAACTCTTGAAGGAATTGGTCTGGGAGAATATTTTATGAGGAAGACTCCCTGGGCAATTGAAGCAACATGAACCTCATAATGCTATTTGCATTAAATGGTAAATTATCTTTAATAGATATTTCAACAATTAGGAAAACATATTGTGTGTATACCCACATAGTTATAATTTGTGGTGCTCATTATTTTTCATATAAAATCAGATGCCTACCATGTGTCATATTCCTTCTGCATAAAGAACTGTAATTCTGTCCCATGGTTTTCTGGCTTGTACTACTTCTGACAAGAAATTGCCTATCTTTCTGATCTTCATTCCCCTGTACATATGTGTCTTCTTCTTTGACCACTTTGAATATTTTCCTAATTGTTGATCTAAATCAATTTGATTATGATGTATCATGATGTGGCTTTTTTCATGTTTCTTGTACTAGGTGTATATTGAGTTTCTAAGATTAGTTACTGTATGGTTTCCATAAAGTTTGGGGAAAAAATTGGGCATGATTGCTTCAATTTTTTTTTCATGCTTCTTCATTCATCCTTTAGGGATTATATTATGTGTATATTTCACTGCTTGAAATCATTCCACAATGCATGAATTCTCTCTCTTTCTTTCACTTTCTCTGTTCTCTCTTTCTCCTTTTGTAGATTTTTAGTGTTGCTAGATCTTCTTTTATTTTCTTCTCTAACATCTAATATACTATTAATCTTATCAAGTGTACTTTTTATCTTTATATTTTCGGTTTGTGTCTCTTTAATACCTTCCATGTTACTACTTAACATGATCAGTCTTTCCTCCAACTTCTTGAACATGTTAAAAATAAGTTACAATTGTTTTACTGGGTTTTTCCACCCTGCCAATTCTATCAGCTGTGTCATTTTTGGTTTAGTTTCTGCTGACTGATCTTTCTCCTCATTATGTACTATTTTACTACATTTTTACATATCTAATAATTTTCAGTTTAATGCCAGACAGATAAAAATGAATCTTATTTTATCATTATTTAGTGCTAGATATTTTTGTATTCCTATAAATGTTTTTGACCTTCATGCTAAAATGAAACTAAATTACTTGTAAAAGTTTAATCTATTTGGGTCTTGCATTTAGACTTTGCAAGGAAAGATCAGAAAAATGTTTCATGTAGGGTTAATTTTTCCCCACTGAGGCAATCTACGTCAGAGTGCTGTATCTGATGCTTCTTAATGATGAGGCTTTCCATTCTAACTGATTAGAACAGAAAATATTCATTGTCCTTTGTGAGCTCTAATTATTTGGTTGTTTTTTTTTTTTAATTTTGATCTTAAGTAGTTTTCTCAGACACATGTACTTTTCAATCCTCTGATAAAACTTTAAGTGGACTCTGTGTAGATCTCTGGAGTTCCCTGTCTGTGCAGCTCTCTCCTCTCTGCTACTCTGCCCTGTGACTTGAGGCAGTCTTGACTTCCCCCAGACTCCCAACTCCATCTCTCCCACTCATAGAGACCATCAGGCTCTTCCTGGTGCCCTTCCTCCTATACAGAGTCTGAAAACTCTCCCAAACAATCCTCTGGGGCTGCTGTAGTACTCACCTTGTTTGTTTTTTATCCCTCAGGGCTTATTATTATTCACTGTCTGATAATCAATGTCTTCAAATGTTTTAAAAATATTTTGTCCATTTGTTTTAAATAGGAGAGTAAATCTGTCCTTGGTACTCCATGTGTGGGAAGTAAAGTCAGAAAATATTTTTGTTTTTGAAATGTGAATTAACAAATTTCTCTGATAGTTCCTTTTTAAAAAAATTTTAGAAACAGGGTCTTGCTTTGTTATCCAGGCTTGAGTGCAGTGGCATTGTCATAGTTCACTACAGTCTCCAACTTCTGAGCTCAAGTGATCCTCCCATCACAGCCTCTAAGTAGCTGGGACTACAGGCACATGCCACCATGCCTGGATAATTTGTCTTAGTTTTTTATAGAAATAGGTTCTATGTTGCCCAGGCTGATCTTGAACTCCTGGCCTCAAGTGACCCTGGATGGAACCTTGGCCTCCCAAAGTGCTAGGATTATATGTAGAGCCACTATGCTTGGACTACTGCTATTCCCTTTTACTCTTTTTGTCTCTTTAACTTTTGCTCTTCATTTAAGAAGCTCTTAACCATAAAGGACCACAGTGCTCTAAAGAATCCTAGCAAATATGAATGAGGAATTTCTCATTCTCAAAGTGTATGAACAAATCACTGAGGGTCAGTGAACAGTATTGTGAAACCCTCAGAAGACGGCCAGGCACCGTGGCTCACACCTGTAATCCTAGCAGTCTGGGAGGCAGAGGTGAGTGGATCCCTTGAGCCCAGGAGTTCAAGACCAGCCTGAGCAAGAGCAAGACCCCATCTGTACTGAGGAAGCTAGCCAGGTGTTTTGGGGGGTGCCTGTGGTCCCTAGCTATTCAGGAGGCTGAGACAAGAGGATCTCTTGAGCTCAAGAATTTGATGTTGTTGTGAACTATGATGCCACAGCACTCTACCCAGGGCCACAGAGTGAGATTGTGTCTTAAAACAAACAAACAAACAAACAAACAACAACAACAAAAAAAAACCCTTAGAAGATGAAGCATGAACAGAAAGAGCCTGGTGTTCATTATTCATGACAATCCAGTTTCATTCCCCCACCCCACAGAACTTAGACGTACCCCAGGGAAAGAGGGAATTCCCTGAACTGATTGAAATTACATTTCTTCCAGTGCAACAGAATACATTTAAATCATATAACTCTCTACACATAAGACATTGCACACTCTTGAGATAAAAGGAATGTCAGGCCAAGGGAGATATTTATTTTGGTGAAAGGAATGGGAGAATGTGATTTTTTTTTTTAAGCCACATAGGATGGAGGTGATAATGACTTATAAAAAATGTGCACAGGTAAGATTTCAGGAAAAAAATGTAAATTTAGTATGCATATGGGAATTCCCAAAGAAGTGAAAGATGTCCCTCAGGAACTGAGTTTAGAGTATGAAGAATGAAAACAAAAACGGTGAGAGGAAGCAAGGTGTGCCAGGAAGCATAGAAAAAACACTCAAAGCAAATGGAAAACAAAGCAAGTTAAGGTTTGCCGAACAGAGTGCTTTATAAAGTGGGCTGTTGGCAGTGTTTTGGGTATAGAAGAGCATGTTATGTTAGGATGGAGAACTCACAGCATGCATGCTGACTCTCCTACCTCCTACAGCCTTTGCATCTAGGATTGAACTACAATGGCAATCTTTCTAGTTGGGTCCAGACATGTCATCACAGTTTTTCTCAATTTAGTTTCCACATTTGCAAAATGTGACTTCTTGCCTATTAGATTTAAAGTTGGGGACTCTCACTTAGAACTTGACCTTCAAAGTATAGTTTTCTCTCTTTCATACTTAGAGAAATACTTATACCTTGCCTGCTATCCAAGCCAAATGTATTTCTGGTCCATTTCTATTTAGCAGCTTGAAAAAAATATCAGTTTACAACAATGTCTTACACTGTATAATGGCTTTGCTATTTATACAACATTGTTCCTCTCATCATACAGATCTCAAAACTGATGTATGTGATAGAGTGAACAAAAATTACAGTCATAATTTGTGGCTGATACAACAGAGGATAACAGAGATTAAATATCTTCTCAACCTTATATAGTTACTAACTGCAAAATCAAGGCAAATAAATAAATATTATCTCTGATACAAACTTCTACTCTGTTTTAGTTTAATTGGCTTTCATAATTGTGAGGATAAAAGTTCTACTTATTTTTATTCTCCTGTTTTCCACCCTTAACTGTATAACATGGGTGAGGTAGAACCACCTTGCTTACCTGTGAAAGAAGATAAAATCATCCAGACATCCACTTGTAAAAATCACTTGATTATTCATTGTACATTTGCTGTTTTGTATAATTTAGTTCTTATAACATTGTACATCTGCTGTTTTGTATAATTTAGTTCTCATAACAACCTTATGAGGTCAATATTATACTAATTTATGCCTGGGAAAAGAGAAGTTTGGAAAGTTTAAGTAACTGACCCAAGATGAAAGTGTTAGCCAGTAGAGTTGGAATTCTAACCATCATAATGTGATAAGCCAACTGTTAGGCCTTTCCTGGACCACAACTTCTCTTCTAACAGCTATTGGTTCCTTTAGTTATTTACTCCTTGATCATTTATTTGGATCCCCCAGACCTCCATGCTAGGAACCATGAAAGGTGCAAGGGATATAAGAATGAATATCTGGGCCTTCTACACATTCATAGTCCACACACTGTCTTCTACCTTAGACCCAAGTACCAACACTACTTTTGTTCCTTAACTTGCAAAGTCAATTGTTACTTCTGGGAAAGTCAAAGTGGTGTTTATTATCTAGTAATTAATCCCAGGACCTTGGTTATTTCAAACTTTATGTGACAATAGTGGTCTCATTGTGGAACCTGAATGGATGGGGGCAGAGTCTGGAGAGCACAAAACCTTTTAGCAGCCCACTCCTTGCTGATAGGAAAATGTCCTCATTTCACCAGTGCAAATTTTGCCCCTTGAGGGTAGTGTCTGGGCAAACTAACAATGTGTGGGTGGTTATCATCACCATCTGCATTTTGCCTTGCAGAAAATCTTAGAGTATCACCAGCTGTTATATATGATTTTGTGAAGCTCTGAGTCCTCAAGGAAAAATACAACATAAGGACAAAATCCTCTGTTCTATAAAGGGAATGTAAGTTTATGGAACCTGGGGGTGGAGTGAAGGGCAAAGTGAATCTCCTCCCATTTGTTAAAGCTAGAGTTCGCTTTTGTGTTTGCCTAAGTACTGGCAAGAAAAGAGAAATGCGCACAAACTCTGAATATAATGTCATGGAACCTGGATTTGCATTTGGCTATAGGAAAATGTCATCACATTGGGTATTCAGATTTTCTCCCAAACTTTCAGAAGAAGAGAGTAAACACAGAATTCCCAGGGTCTGGTATACAGTGACAGAGAAGGACATATATTTTTAAATTCCATGATTTATCATAAAAATTCATGATGTATCTGTGTCTATTTAAATATAAAGGTAATTATCGTGTACCAAACTTCTAGAAAAACAGGTGCCCTAGGAAGACATGATGCTTGTCTAGGGCTTTGCTTATTCTCTTGCTATCTTATATATACCACCCTAATTTGGTTAGGATGGTATTACACAGAGAAGCAGATATTTGAGGGATAAAATCCTGGCTTTTTTCTCTTTCTGTTAGAAGTTAAAGGAAGTTAAATGCTATAACAATTCTCTCTGACAGTCTATCTCTATAGGCTTTCAGACCTCCCAAGGATAAAGGGCCAGATTAGAGAAGACCTAATTGCTCAGTTTGGTTTCATTCCAGGCTCACCCTGGCATGAGGGCTTTAGCTATCCAGAAAACTTTTGCATGTAATTCATTTTATCTCTCCATCTTGGCGATTGGCATTTAAAAAGCTTCAGGATATTGTGAAGGAACCTATTTTAAGATGACTATTCTGTTTGGTAAGGCAACCCCTACTGTCATCCTCATTTGCAACTGAAATACTCCCTAGTCCTTGGGGTTACCTCAATGTCAGAGGGACTCTTGTAGGGAAAATGGAGCTGATCTGAATTGAATCAGTTCTTACAGATCTGAGGATTTGTAATTATAACTGTTGAAAAAAAGTGTTTTGAACTCAACAGGGGTGCTAATAGAGGATTAATCAGTTAATTCTATGAGAAGCTTTGAAAACAAGAATTTATTGTCATTATGAAATTTACATGTCTGAAATTAAAGAAATACTCTATAAAGCTATTTACATAATGCCAGAATATGATTTAATTAAAAAAATAAAAAGAACACTGACAGATAATCAAATCTTTTTTTGCTCCTGACATTTTACTAAAGAACATTTAAGGTTATTGATATATATTTAGCAGGCTATATTTCAGTTTGCTATGATCCAATTTGTGAATATCAGTCTATCAGTAAATATTTAGTGATTAATCTATAAAAGATAATGAGCTGAACATGCACAGTTGTAAGACTGTCCAACACTCAAGACATTAAAAGTTCATGGAGTTAGGAAACATTTGCTATCTCAGTATTTCCAAAGATCGCATATTTACTGCTAGTTCTATAATCTGATTTAATACTCTGTTACTTTTAGTGTTTCCAAATATTTTCCTGGTTAGAAGTAATATTTCTCCTCCCCTAACAAATCCCCCATAGTATTTTGCTTGTATTAGCATTATAGCAATTGCCATTTTCATCATAATCTTTAATATAGTAAGAGCCTATTTAATAATAATAAAAACAACAGCAACAGTAGCAGCAACAACTCCCACTTATGGAGAACTTTTTAATTCATCAAATGCTGAACCAAGTGTTTCATTGTGCTTATGTTTCAGGGGTCCTCAGACTTTTTTAACAGGGGGTCAGTTCACTGTCTCTCAGACCATTGGAGGGCCGGACTGCAGGCCCCTAGATGAGTCAGCAAAAACACCCGGCGGGCTGGATAAATGTCCTGGGTGGGCTGCATGTGGCCCATGGGCCATAGTTTGAGGATGCCTGGAAACTAACCCTATGCAATAAGTATTGCTGTTGTTATTTCAGAGTTGAGGCAATTTCAGGTTAATGATGCTGAAATACCTGCTCAAACATACAGAGTTAGAAAAAGGAGTGGTGGAGTTTGAATTCAAGCCCACTGGTTTCAGGGCCCTTGAACTAATCAGGACTTCCTATCACCTTCCAACATAGAAGATTTACCTTTGGTTTTCTCTCATCCTCGTCTCTAGCACTTACCACTGTGCTCTGAGGAATGCCCCATAATTCAATTAATTAAATAGAAATAAAAGATAAAATATTGAATGTAGCTGGTTATGTCTGGTGAGTTTCTTACACTATTGATGGGGGCTCATTTGCCAATAAAATGATGGACCAGAAACAAAATTCTGACTTCTTGCTGTATTAGACCATTTTGCATTACTGGAATGGAATACTGAAAACTGGGGAATTGATAATGAACAAAAATTAACTGACTCATGTTTCTAGAGGTTGGGAAGTCCAAGAGTAAGGGTTCAGAATTTGGTGAGAACCTTCTTGTTAGTCATCCCATGGGGTAGAGCAAGAAGAGGGCAAGAGAGTGCAAGAGGGGGGGTGAACTTGTCCTTTAATACTGAACCCACTCCCATGATGATGGCATTTATCCATTTATGAGGGCCATGTCCTCAGGACTCAAACACTTTCCATGAAGCCACATGTCCCAAAATCACTTTATTGGGAACCAAGTTTCTAGCACATGGACTTCAGGGCCATATTCAAATCACAGGACTTGTCTTTCTTTCTTGGCAAAAGCCTGTATTCAGCTTTGGCCACTATCTCTGGCTGCTTTATCCTTTTCGGCAGCCAGATGCTCTGGGATATTTCATTCAATGCTTATCCTTGCTTGTAATGATACTACTGTCTTCAAGTACAATATTTTAGCATGCAATTCAGGCCTGATGCACTAGTCTGAGATAATTTACTGAAGGAACAGTATCTTGCTTCTTGTCTTTCAAGAAAAATGGTAAATAAGACTCAAAATGATAGATAATCTTACAAGATTAATAAGTTCCACCTATTCATTCACCTATTCATCACTTACTCACTTATTCTCTCAAACTCTCATTCATTATTTCAACAGCTGACTTTCTACAGGTTGATACAAAATTCTACATTCAAGGGTTTAGCTTTGGTTAGGGTGATCAGCTAGTGACTAATCATCTAGTCACCGTAAGGTGAATGATGTTCAAATACTGTATCAATATCCATATCAAATACTGATATTTGAACACAGTACTATGACGACCAGCAGCCCTGATTTGCCCGGAATTCTGGGGTTTCCTAGGATGTAGGATATTCACTTTTCAAATCTGATATAGTTCCTAGAAAACTGGTGCATTTAGTCACTCTAGCTATAGGAACAGAGGAAGAAATTCATGAAAAGGTAAAAGAACATTTCTAATTTCCCAGAAGTAGTTTTAATGATGGAATTTCAGACCAGGCCGGTGGGGCGGTAAGTCCCTTAACAGGGATCCAAGGAAGTAAGAGGCTTGTGCTACTGGACTGGAGATTTCTTTCTCCTCCTAAATATACACATACATACAAGTCAGAGAGAGAAAAAAAGAGAAAGAGAGAGCGAGCAGAGGCGAGTACAAGAACATAGGCACAGAAAAACAGCTTTGACCTTTCTAAATGAAGCTCACATTTTTTTTTAATTCTTCTTAAGCTCATAACAAACCACCTTATACATCCAACTCCTTTCTATAATCAAAGCCTGAGCTATACTGCAGGGCATCTAAAGCAGAATGCTTGTTAGAATTTTAAATCTACTGTATTTTATCCTCCAGTTAAAAAAGAATGGAGAATTCTTATGAGAGAAGAAGGGAGCTAAGTATTGCTAGGTGACACTGAGTCACTGATGATGGTTCCCAGGATGTTGCTGAGTCACTGCAGAGGCTCTCGTAGGTGACCCAGGCAGCAACACAGGCTGGAGCCTCTGCTGAGGACAGATGCTTACTGTTCCCAAGGCAGAATAGATCTCTGAAGGCTTGCTATGTAAGAGTGGCACAGAACTGCCAGAAAACATAATAATGGCTGTGATTATGCTTATGAGTGCCTTTTAATTGTTGCTACATCATGCCAAGTGTCTTGGGAAGGAAAAAGTAGGGCCTTATGAATAAGTGATCACTTAAAATATTTAAATAGATGATTATAATATACAACTTTAGAATACTTGGCTTTCTATTATGCTTGAAGCTAAGGGCTTCCTGCAATACATAGAAAGTTCAGACTCAATGGATATGCAGTTTAGATATCTGGTAGCTTGAAATATCTATGTATATATCCCTGTTTAGGAAAATTTGTGTAAATTTCAGTAATTAATTTTAAGTAGTAAGTAATTAATTATGTGTAAATTTCAGATAAATTAGGAAATATTTAAATGTGTAACATGGAGATTTAGGATTACTATTTCAGGAATGTATTGGAAAATCATTCCATGTTTAAAGAAAATTTGAAATTCACAGATAATTAAGGTTGGTTGAGAAAGAAAGTCATTTTCTCAATTCTGAAATCTTGCTTTTGTAAAGTAAAACAGTTCTAGGGTAACACAGTGTAAGAATTTTCCCTGTAAACTATAGTTGAGAAGATCAGAGAGCATGATTCACCAAACAGAAAGAAGTAGAGAGAAAAAAAGAAGAGGAATTTGGAGGTGATAGCACTAGCACGGGCATGTTGCCACCTGGGTTCCTGAAAGCAGACTCAGACCTGCTGTCTCCTGGGCCTCAGCCAATCCCTATCCCAATGGAAACCCAGCCAGGCTGAGAGGAAAGGAAATTAACACACCAGGCGTTGCTCTGTTTCCGGGATCAACATGACCCACAGGCAACAAGCTGTGGATTGAGCTGTGGATTGTTTTCTAGATAGTTGGACTTGAAATGGTCAACTCTCTTCCACCCATCTGTGGGGCATTCTCAGAACCTAAAACTTCCTAAAATCCATGTAGGGGAACCAGAAGAGGCCAAGGTTAGAAGGAAAGGGCTGTAGGGTAGGGATTGGCAAACTGTGGTCTGTGGGTCGAATCCTGACATATTCTGCTTTTTATGGCCCTGAGATATAATGTTCTTACAATTTTAAAGGGATATCAAAAAGAAGGTGAAAATAAAGGAGAAGGAAGGAGAGGAGAGGACAGAGGAGGATAGACAACAAAAACCACTAGGAAATAAGGAAAATATGTGACAAAAACTGTTGGATGGTCCAGCCTAAAATAGTTACTTTCTGTCTTTTTATACAAACGTTTACAAGTCCTGCTACAGAGCATAGGGGCCTCATAACCAAGGCAATTTAGTCACCACAGGCCTCAGCATCAGGAGCCAGAAGAGTGCCCCAAGTCCAGCTAGCGGGAGGGATATGCTGGTGACCACCAGCACAGACACCAGAGCAGGCCAGCCACGCCACCACAGAGACCAGAAAAGCAGGAAACACAGCTCTGTGCCAGAAGCTGCTCTTCATCCATTCCTGGAGACAAATGAAGTTCATTCTGAAACCAGACACAGCCTCCAAAAGCACAAGGAGGAAGACTCTGCTGCGAGAGGAGAAATGATTGGCAGTTTGAACTTGAAACTGAGTATAACATGAGGCTGAACTAACCCCATCAAGTGGTCTAAGCTTCAGTCTTCCTCATTTAGGCATTTTACCTTGTTTTCTGGGATATTAAAATGGAGCTCCAGGGGAAAATACAAATAATTGTTGACATTATTAATACTTCCTAATAATTACTTTTTATTCGCATATACCTACAGCATCCACATTTTGACACTGCTTGCTATTGCAGTAACCTTATAAAATACTTCTCTGTATCAGGATAAGATAGGCTGTGCTGTGGTAAGTAGTGCAGCCATCTTGGTGGCTTAACACAACAAAGGTTTAATTCTTACCCATGTCATTTGCTGCACACAGGTGGCAGGGGCCTGTGCTCCACATAGCCTCTCAGGGAGCCAGGCTAGTGGAGACTCTGCCATTGTGTGGCTATGCCAGGCGAAGGATGAAGTTCTAGAGATTTGGTATGCTAGAGTGAGGGGACTACAGTCAATAACAATATATTCTGAATTTTACCTGAGAGATGAAAATGATGTAACGTAAACATTTGAACCCTCATATTAATCTGAAATTAAAAAAAAAATTTCTGGCTAGGCACCTGTAGCACAGTGGTTATGGTGCCAGCCACATACACCAAGGCTTATGGGTTTGAACCCAGCCCAGGCCAGCAAAAGAAAGTCAGGTGTTGGGGCGGGTTCCTGTAGGCCCAGCTATTTGGGAGGCTGAGGCAAAAGAATTGCTTCAGCCTAAGAGTTTGAGGTTGCTGTGAGCTGTGATGTCATAGCACTCAACTGAGGGTGATATAGTAAGACTCTGTCTCAAAAGAAAAAAAAAGAATTTCCAAGAGCAAAAACAACAAAATAACAATATATTGTATAATTTGACATTGCTAAGGGATTAGATCAGAAATGTTCTCACCACAAATAACTGAAATATTCTACACTGTATACACGCTTCCAAATATTATGTTCCATTTGTTGTGTGAATGTGTGTGTGAGTTATACCGTGATAAATCTAGGGAAAAATTTAAAAAGTTTTAAAATTATGCACGTCTTAGAAAATGTGCTGTTTGCCTCATTTATACCTTAACAGAGAGGCTAAGTATTTTAAAACAAAGTTGAAAGTTTTGGCTAAATAATAAACAATAAAAGAACAAAAACAAATCCAAATAATGAAAAATGAATAAAAACCAACAATATAAGCTTATGAAAAACGGAATTTGATTTCCCAAATTTTATCTTAACTATTAGAAAGAGTTGCTGAAACTTTCCTGAGTTTGAGAGCTAAAACCTTGGTACTAAGAAGATGACATTTAACTCTGATATTCATGAAAAATTTGTTTTCTCAAAACCATCTCAGGGGTTTAAGAGGTCAAATGAATGATTCCCTCACACCTTGATTACTGGACTAAACCGGGCCAAATCTAAAGAATATTTGTCTTTCATGGGCATATGTTAGGTGTTCAATAATACTGTCACTGTGATTGAAATGTGCTATGGATTCTTGTGTATTTTTAATATTATTCTCTTGTAACACATAGAGTGATTGTGGTCATGTCCACCTGGGTCTCTAACTCAACTTCGCCCCGACCAAGTTCATTCTGTGAAATGAGCAGGATGACTTAATGACATAGGAACTGCATATCCCCCAGCATCTCACGGGGCTGCTCAGTCTAACTCAAGCTGTTACTTATTTCTGAGATCCACAAAGTGGATATCTTTGAGACAAGTAACGTAGTAGATCTTACCTGTGAAGAATTAAAACTCTAATACTTTGAAGCCTGATTACAGAAGGAAAAATACTGACACTGTGCTCTTTAAAAATTAATAGGTATATTTTTAGAAGAGTTTTAGATTTATATGAAAATTGAGCAGATAGTTTAAAGAATTCCCAGGTACCTCCCTGGTTTCCCAGATTATTAACATTATATATGATTACAGTATATTCGATATAATCAAGTGGATACAATATTACTAATTAAATGCCATAGTTTATTCTCACATCCATAGATTTTACCTAGTGTCTTTTTTCTATTCCAGAATACCACATTATATTAAGTTGACATGCTTTGTTAAGCATTCTTGCCTGTAAGAATTTCATAAACTTTCTCTTATTTTGACAACATTGACGAGTTTGAGGAGTAATGGTCAGGTGTACTGTGATGTGAGAGTGATGACGACTGCAGTATAGAAACCCATAAGGTGAGGTGTCTATTGGAATTTGCCTAATTTTTTGCTCATGATTAGACTGAAGTTATGGTTTAGGGGAAGGAAGACAGATTACAGAGATTAAATACCTCTTTTAGGGGGTGGTAGTTTATAGAAAGGTTCAATGTTCACAAAAAAATGGAGAGGAAGCCTCAGAGATTTCTCATATAATCCCTATCCCCACATGTATTTATTGCCCTCCATCATCAATACCCCCTGATAAAGTGGTGCATTTGTTACCATTGATGAACCTGCACAAACACATCATTACCCAAAGTCCATAGTTTACATTAGGGTTCTTTCTCAGTGTGGCATATTCTGTGGGTTTGGGCAAATGTGAAACGGCACGCATCCACCATTACAGTATCACACAGAGTATTTTCACTGCCCTAAAAATTTTCTGTGCTCTATATATTCATCCCTCCCTACCTCCACCCCTGGGCAACCACGGATCTTTTTACTATCTTCATAGCATTGTTTTTTCCAAAAGGACATGGTGAGAATCATGCAGTAGGTATCCTTTCAGATTGTCTTCTTTCACTTAGTAGTGGGAATGTATGTTTCCTTCATGTCTTTTCATAGCTTGATAACTCATTTTCTTTTAGTACTGAATAACATTCCATCACTTGACTATAACACAATTTATTTATCCCTTCACCTACAGAAGGGCATCTTTGTGGCTTCCAAGTTTGGGTAATTAATAATAAAGTTGCTGGCTC
>NW_003852501.1:49036-51322 GCF_000181295.1 Otolemur garnettii
AAAAAAAAATAATAATAATAATAATAAAGTTGCTATAAGCATCCACATGCAGGCTTTTATATGGACAGACATTTCCATTTCCATTGGGTAGACATCATCCCAGAGTGTGATCATTATTTTCCAAGGTGGCTATACCATTGTGCATTCCCACCAGCAATAAATGACAGTTCCTGTTGCTACGCATCCTTGTCATCCTGTGATATTATCAGTGTTCTGATTTTGGCCATTTTAATAGGTGTGTAATGGTTATTTTTAAAATGCCATTTACATGCACAGTTTACAAATAGGGAGAGGGGAATTATTCTCCCCCACTTTAAGATGGAGAGTCTGCACAATTTATTTTTAATTCTTCTGCATAGAAGAATTATCTTTTCTTCCCCATTTATTATTTGTTTGATAATGTATTTATACTAGTATGGACTAATGAATATTTATTTTATATTCTGAATTATAGTCCAATACTACTTTATTAATTTTATTGGTCAAACTGTTCCAGTTTCAGCCATTGGGAGCACTTTCATTTGGCTCCATAAGACATACCCTTTTGACATACCTGCATCAATGACATTGTGTTGCTGTTCTTGTTTACAGTGGTCAAGATGTCTAAGCCTCGTCTTTCATATTCCCTGCTCAGTCCTAGATCATTAATTTCTCTAAAGTTCCTTGGTTCCTTTTATTTTACAAACATACTGCAAACCAAGATTGGGGTGTTAGATATGTTTATTTCTGTCACTTCTGTTAGTCCCTTTCAACTGAGAGGGACTTTCAACTGTTTTTTATATCTCATGTATCTATAAACATACACTAGAAACATCTGTAATTTGGCCACTCAAGGGACTGGAACAAACTGGTCAGCATTTGGAGGTGATCAATATAAGGAACGAGGCCTACTATACTAATACATGTCCAGTCTATGAAAATTAGGTCAACTTAAAGAGGTTAATGTAGGGAGGTGGTTAACTATGGAGATTCTACTGTATTTCTGTAGGCACCATCTGCATTCGATTCTACCCATCACTATGTAGATTGTTCTCACCTCCTACCTCTGCTTACCTGTAAACTCCCACTCTAATAGTGAGAAACTTGACTCCTACCACCTGCCATCAATTTGGTTATTTGTTCAAATGCAGTGTACAGGAATCTCAGTGTCAGAACTGCTGACTTTCAATACCAAAGCAACTTTACCAGTCAGAGTACGGTGCCTCTATTCACTTCCAAAGTTACTTAAGTCAGCATCTCTTCCTCAGACCGTCTTCAGTGATATTTCATAAATTGGTAGTTGCATCAGATTCTCTCACCACAGTCTGTGTTCATTTTAGAGATCCTTCAACCTACTGATTAAATGATTTTTTAAAAAATTCTGTATATTAAGTTCAGTCTTTGTGTTATACACTTCTGAGTTTTGACAAATGAAGTGTCATGTACACACCAGAACACAATCACACAGAATAGTTTCAGCACACTAAGAATCCCCTGTCCTTCAGCTACTCATCCCTCCCTGTCCCCAGAATCCCTGGAAAGCACCGATCTTTTTGCTATCTCTACATTTTCATCTTTTCCTGAATATCATGTAATTAGAATCATACATGTACCTTTCAAATGGATTTCTCTCACTTAGAAATGTACATTTAGGATTCCTTCATGCCTTTTCATGCCTTGATATCTCATTTCCTTTTATCATTGGATAGAATTTCCACTGTATGGTTGTACTATAGTTTATCCATTCACCTAATGAAGACATCTTGGTTATATTCAGTTTTTAGTGATCATAAATAAAGATACTATAAATATTTATGCTCTGGGTTTTGTATGGACATATGTTTTCAACAAAACTGTATAAATACTTAGGAGCACAATTGCTGGATTATTGTGGCAAGTGGCAAGACTATGTTTAGATTTGCAAGAAGCAGTCAAACTGTCATTCAAAGCTGCTGTACCATATTGTATCCACACAAGTAAAGAATGACAGCGCCTGTTGCTTCACATCCTTGCCAGCAATTGGTATTGTCAGTCTTCTTTTAATTTTAGCCATCCGAACAGGTCAATTCTAACAGTGGTATTTCATTTTTGCTTTAACCTACAGTTCTCTAATGACAAATGGGATTGAGCATCTTTTCATAAGCTTATTTCTCATCTGCATATCTCCTTTGGTGAGGTGTCTGTTCAGATTTTTTCCAAGATTTAATTGGGTATTTGTTTTCTTCTTGTTGAGCTTTAAGAATTGTCTGTAGATTTCTATTTTGGATATGAGTCCTTTATTAGATATGTGTTTTGCAAATATTTTCT
>NW_003852501.1:57824-59583 GCF_000181295.1 Otolemur garnettii
ATACCTAACTTCTCAAGATACCTAACTTCTCTTCTTCTGCATCTGAAAATTGAGAATAATAAACAATGGAGGGAAAAATGTAGAGTAATGGAGAATTTATTAATATCCTCAATTTACAACTATCTGCCCCTTAAGATTGTTGTAAGGAATTCATATCATTGTACACCTGAAATGAGCTTCTACAACACCACTTACATAATGAGTGCTTTACACAGGAAGGTGTATGCCTTTATCTTCATTCACCTGGCTTCTTGGAGATCAGAAAGTCTACCCGGAGACGAGATAGTGAAGCCAGAGGCCAGAATGTTAATGGCCTTATCTCATCCCCGCAAACCAGTTCAGACACGTTCGAAGGTCTTCAGCCCGTGCTAATGTCTCACTACCTGCTGTGTTTCCATTTTAATTCAGTTCTCTGCCATTGGGAAGTGTTCTGGACATCAAGTACATGATAAGCCCTTGAGAAATGTTAAATAACAAAGCCATTATTTGCATCAAGAAATTAGCTGATCTTTGCTTGTTTCTGGGAAAATCAATAGCTTTTCTTGCCAGGTTTTTGAAATGACAGAACTGAGCTTTATAGAGCATTGAAGATTTTAAGGCTGGAGGTATATTTTTCTCCCCCCTCCTTTTTTTCTGCCTTTGTATCCCTATATCTCAAAAAGAAATTCTGTACAGATTAGAGATATCAGCCTAGAGCAAGCATGGCTTATACATTGTTTTGGAAAGAATTTCTAATTTATTTTCTACAAAGACTTAGCCACATGGCTTTAGTTTTTTTAATAGCTTGAATTCCATTTTTGACATTCAATTTCCTGATTTGATGCAGGAAATGATATAAAAATGTAGCTTTATTGAAGCATGTTGCATGAATGTAGAGCATCCTGGGGCATTCATGGCCTCTGTCAACCTGCCTTGATAGAGCACCAATAGAATGAGTGCAGTGGTCAACATAATTACTCAGTTCTTTCTGTTCCTGGGGGTTGAGAGGGAGCTGGATAGTTTAGAGCTTAGAAGTAGACAGAGTTGTAAGGATGGTTGGTCTTTACAGTGAAATAATAGAAAAAATTATTAACTCAGTAGTTTTTCCAATAAGGACTGAAACCTCTTTCTCTCTGCTTGCTACTTTCTCCGTCTTTGAATTCCCACCCCATCCTGGGGGATTTCTGTTTTCACAAACCACTGAGGAGCCCAGCAGACCGAAAGGAAATGTAAATCCTCCTCTTTACCTTCATCAGTTCCTTGTCTTTTAGAATTTGGTCCTTTAAGCCTCAAGCAATTTCTGAGTGTCCAGGATGAACAATGCGATTCATCTTCAATGGGACATGTCTTTAAGCTTGTGAAGGAAGGAGGGAAGCGAATGGGCCAGCTATCACAATACTTTGTGAATTCAACTATCATTACCTTGGTTGTCCCCCTCAAATTCAGCTGGCCACTTGACCTCAGCAGCAGGCATTCTTCTTTTTCTTTTTTTCGGATGTTGCAACATATCTCGTGTCTCCATCTTTTTCTCTCTTTCCCCCACCCCACTCCCTTCTAAAATTTAAACTTAACTTATACTTTCATATCCTAATCTTGGCCTAGAGACATTCCCTTCTTGTCCCGCCCGTGTGCAGCACCTACTGAACTTTCCACCTGAACATTAGTGATGTGATTTCAGGATGTCAGAATTACCAGTCCTTTGCCCTAGATCCTCCGTGGTGCCTGGCATGCTCTAACAGGAACCCTACACCTTCACTTAAGACCTTATTTCTTAGTTAAA
>NW_003852501.1:60847-73809 GCF_000181295.1 Otolemur garnettii
CATGAGGGATCATCAAAGTACTTCTGTCTGTCTGTTTATTAGCTTGATATTTTAGGACTCCTTTATTCAAATAGTGCATAGCGATTCCTACCTATAATATAGAGACTTTGTGGCTAAATTACGAAAATTATTTCTCCCCTTATTGCTTTATGAGGCACCACTGTGGACTCTTGTGGTTCCAACAGTTTGAACTTCATTGACAAAGGAGGGGTCAGCTGTGAATACCATGATTATCTACTGCTTTGGGAAGATCACTTCCAGGGGAATATGGAGGAAGAGTTAAAATTTGGACAAGTTGAAGAAGGGAAGACAAGTTGGAAGCCCATGACAGTGGTTTCCTACTGACAGAACATTGAAGGCATGCAGGGACTGGGAAGGCAAGGACAAACTAGGACAGACTGAAAAGAAGCTGTTGCAATGCCCATATTTAGGGAGTGGAGGAGAAGCTGTATATTCATGATTAGCACTACCAGTGGTATTAGTAGGCAACTAGGAGCATGCAGGGAAAGCACAAATCTAGAGAAAAAGCAATTAAGCAATCAATTTGCTTTGTACAACTTGAATGTGTGGTAGCAGAAGGATATTTAGGAAAAAGCATTCTCTACACAGGGAAAAGCATGCCTAGAGTCAAGGGGAAAGTGGTGTTCAAAATACACATGTGGCAGTATCCGTGGCTGGTACCATAGCCATGGACAGGCTGGGTTAAGAAAAACATGTAGAGGGAGAAGAACAGACCACAAAGCCAGAGCCAGAACATGAGAGCAGATAGCATTTTGAGAGGGTCAGGAAGAGAAAAAGAACCAGGTTCTGTGACGGAGCAGGCACAAAGAAATTAGAGAGGACCCAGTTAGTGTAGCTCTTACTATTTACTCATTATTCAGTCTATGCATTTCCCCTCTCTCCACCCTGTAGCTGAAGCACCCTCTCTTTGCTTAAGTCAATGGATTGTTAGCAGTCACGACACACACCACATCTGAGCAAACATTTTAATTACTGTGCACAAAATGGCTGTGTCTTTTGTTCCTGTCATCCACTTTGAGAACAGCATGGGCCAGATGGTGCCTAGTACTTCATGGCTTCCAAAATGTGAAGATATATGGAGCCCTGTGACCTGTAACTCTTATGCAATGTTAATAATAATAAAAAAAAAAATCAGTTGTTCTAAACCATTAATTACTTTTTGGTGGCAGAGGTGGGAGTCTTTGTGGCTCCAACGAACGTCTACTTACACTGTGATATTAAAGGAATTGTGGGAGAAAGATCAAAAGAAGAGGGAGGGAATTGAGAAGAAGCTGCTGAGTTCAGTAAGCTCCAAGTGTGTGAACGCTAGTAGTAGATGCCTGAGATGTGTCCAGGGTCAGGGCTTACCTTGGGCTAGACAATGAAGTTTATGTTGGAAACTTAGCATCTTTTGCTTACTCAGTCCCTCCCTTGTATTTTTCCATCCTACCACCTCTTGGCATCCCTCAGAAATAGAATCCTCTTCTTTCCTCAGCTATTTGTTCTTTATGTGAGTCTTTTAGAGATTCAAAGGACTTTGAGGCTAGAAGATGTTCAGACTAGTGGGTGGAAACTGGTGCCTCTAATCACATAGCACCTTACCCAGAAAAATACCCTGCCCTTGGAAGCTGGTAGTCTTTTCCCCATATTTATTTAAAATAGCACCAGATCTGAAGGATTACCCAAGATTCTTAGAGATTGTCCCAGATGATGCTCTAGAATGTGTGTGGGGGGGGGACGTCAGCAGTTGTTTGAGGCTGAGTGTAGCCTGAGACCACAGAGACCTGAGAGGACCCAGGCTGGAGCCAGGTGGTTGAAGAGGTTGGCTGCTCTTACAGGACAGCATGTACCCTCCTGGTAAAGTACCCGTCCTTATCTCCTCCACCATCTAGTGGAGAACAAATAATCACAGTGCTCTCTGTGTCACAGGTGAATGTGGTCACTGTGGTGCTCTCTGTGTCATGAGTGAGTGTGGAAATTCACACACGTGTGAAATTCCACACTACAGTTTCATCTCTTTCTTTAATTTCTTTTTTTAAAAAAAGGATTTCATTTTAAAAAACAAGATTTTTAAAAGGCAGCAAGCATGAGGAGTAAGAGGCTATAAACTTCATTTATGGAGTAAGGTGGGGAGGGGTTGTTGATAATAGGAATGGGAAGGTGGGAAAGTTGCAGAACAAAAACTAGGGCCACAGAAACAGATGGAGGTGATCTCACAGCTCTGTTCAGGCACTGTCCTCACTCTCACTCCTGAGAAGAGCATCCTGACACACAGCCACCACAGCTAAATAATTTGTCTTTCAAAATGTGTGTGTGTGTGTGTGTGCACGTGTGTGTGTTAAATACCAGCCACTATGACAGATAAACCTTAACATTTCAGTGATTCAGAGTGATACAGTGGAGAGTAGGAGTTCTGTGCTTAGCTTCTGACTTTCAGTGTCACCCTGTGTATATGGGGGTGTACCCTCGTTCTTGCCCTTCACAGGAGCACTGGCTGTCCCCATTATAAGTCACACCTCCAGGTGCCATCTCCTCCACAGAGCTGCCATCCTGAAGGTCACTTTCTAGAGTGGCCCACTTCCAGTGATAAAGAGCTGGTTCTCATGGGCTGTTTTAGTTCCTGAGCTCCCCATGGAATCAGCCAAAGCTGTCATTAGTCCCACACCACAGCTTACCTTGTCTCTGTCTAATTCTGCTTCCCCTTCCTTCTCAGATGTTTATACTGAGGTAGTCCCCAATAAACATCTAGCTCAGGGTCTAAACCTCATCTCAGACTCTGCTTACAACAGAACCCAACCTAAGGATCTCTGAGAACTGAGTCTCAGCTGGCCACTGGAGGAGACAAAAGTCACCCATGGAAGGTCTGATCTGAAAAGGGTCCATTCACTTTCACTTACATGATGAGCTCAGACTCCGTCATTTGTTCAAGATCTCCAGCTCTTCAGCTAATGAAATGTCAAAGACACATGAAAACATTCAGTGAAATGCCTAAGATTATATGATCTTTTCTATAATTCAAATTATTTGATTCCTCATCCTTCAGAGGATATTTTATTTTTCATTTTAAATAAAGAGAGCTGTGTAACTGTCACTCTTCCTAATGTCCTTGTTTCAGAAAAAGCTCAGCAATAAATTATGACAGGTATGTAATCTGTGACAGAACCTATTTCTTTATTTTATTTCCCCTCATGTTATGACCTACTCTTTTAATCTATCCTAGCCCCAGTATTCTTTTTCCCTTTTTCATTTGTATTTCATCATGTTATTATGTTTCTGCTGCAATCACCTCACATTCTTTTTTTTCTACTTTAGATTGAGTCAAGATATATGTAAATAAGTGAATAAATAAATAAATAGAAGGACGATTTAGTATTTCTTACACCATAGCATACTATTACAAACCCTTCCATTACTACTGGGTGTTATTATAGGAATATTTCCATCTCATTATAGAATAAATTGACTAGACATACAGAAGGTCTAGAATGAATAAAAATTACATGCAAGGCATCTAATAAATTGCTACTGATTATTAGAAGTTCTGATTTCTAGGCAGGAAATCGCAATATGATTTGTGATTCATGATTCATTTGTAAACTTTTTAAAAGACGGGGTACCTATCTGATGGATAAAATTCAATTATTCCTCAAAGAATTCTATCTTTTCAGCAGCCACTCATGTTGTATTACTGTAATTCTCCATTTTGTGGTTGACAAAACTTAGGTTTTGCGAAGTCATTGCTAATAGTTACAAAACTAGTCACCAAAAGTCCTGTCCTCATGGGCTAATTTTTCACTAACACCTCTGTCTAATTTAAAAAAACAGCCTCAATACAGGATTTCAGAGCCCTTGTCAAAAAGAACATGATAGCCAAAATTTATGTATTTCCAGTTTATCATCTTTGGCATACCTACCTGCCCAGACTTCTCTCTTAAATTGTAATACCTGCTCCTGATATTTGAAATGACAATTCTGACTCGGGCTTCTTCTCTTTTCTCCCATTATCCTATGAACATTCTTTCCTCAAAATTCTGCCTCACTGTGCCCTCTGTAGTGGTATCCATACTCTGATCTTTATTTATAGCTCTTAAGGCCATCTGTGGGTCTTGTCCAACTCAGATCTCTAGAGAAGTTCTGTGCACATGTGCTTCCCAGTGATAAGAGTCCAAAAGGTGTCTCAAGAGTTCCCAAGAAAGGCCCAGAATCTTTTGAGGCTGAACCCAAGCTTGAGGCTCAAAAATCTCAACCAAAGTGAACTGTTCCTGACAAGCTTTTGGTTTCTAAACACTTCCTTATCTCTCAGAGGCAGCATGTGTTTCTCTGGCATTTGGTTATATGCCTTTCGGCTGATGCCTTTCTTAGTCATCATGTTTAAAACCATATGTCTGGGAAATCTCAGACTCCAAATGGCCTCTGAGAGAGGTGGCACACTGATCTAGAATCAATAAAGGGTACAGCTCTGTCCTCCACAGAGAATTCACTTCTGTGGGATGATTTATAGATTCCTTCAGCTTCTCCAGTCTGATAGATCAGCCCCACCAGCCTTTCAGAGGCAGCTTACTTCTTTCTAGAGAGACATATGCTCATCTCAAGATTATAGCTGTGGGTACAGTTCCCCAAGCAATTCATTCCCTTTAAACAATGATATTTATATATTTGTATATTTGTTTGCTTGCATTTTCACTCATCTGTTCATTTCCTCATCATTTACTTATTTATTCAACAAATATTTTTGAGACGCGACTAGAGACCAGGTGTTGAAAGGTAGCCTCCCTGAGAACGAGGGCCTGACGGTTTAGTAAACAGTGATATCCTCAGAAACAAATGTGGCAATAAATTTAGCAGCTATGCGATCCCTTACAGAATGCATTTCTTTCCTTTATTTCCCCGCATGTTATGATCTACTCTTCAAATTTATCTTTGCCGGATACTCTTTTTTCCTTTTTCATTTATGTTTATCACATTATTGTGTTTCTGCTGCAGTCACCTCACATTCTTTTTTATTTTTTTCCTTTTTAGAATGAGTCAGGGCCTACTACTGTGGCCATCACAGAATAAATATTTGGTGAATCTAATACAGTATCTATTATGGCAGATTACTAGTTGCTTATACCAGCATCCATTCTTCCCTTCCTTCTCAGCTTACAGAACCATGTTTAGGAGCTAGGCACATGGTCACTTGACCTTCCTTGATTTTCACCATGGAATTTCATTCAAGCCCGTTGCATTTAAGGTAAATGCAGTGTGACACTGGGAAACTTCTTAAGGGTTAGTTGAGCAGCAGAGGATTCTCCTTTTGTCTGTCTTTTTACTTCCTCTTCTAGCTTGCAACATAGATTGTCATGTACTGCATGAAGGAGAAAAATTTACATAGAGGAGGTGCACCAACATTAATCATGTAGGTCAATGGATTCTCACATATATGTGTACTTGTAAAATTCTTACACAGATTAAAATAGGAAATATTCACAGAACATCAGAAAGCTCCCGTTTGACTATTATTTTCAAAAAATTTTCCAGAGGTAACCCATGTCACTTGATTTGGAACTTTGAATTAATACAGTCAACCAGCCAGGGTCCTATAGTAAGTAGCCTGCCTGCAACAAGAGGAACTCGCTTCAGAGAACACAGCTCCAGAAGGGAGCACTCCTGTGAGCACTCCCAGGCCAACCTGTGCCAATCTGCCAGCTGCAAGCACACCAAAAATAGTATCTGGGTGCCTGTAGGCAAGCCCCCTCTTCCTGCTACAGATTTGCAGTATTCCTTCAGAGCCATTTTGACAAGCCTAATGGTAAAGAAGAATGTTACAGGGTCAAGTGCAGTAAAGTACCTTTACTGGTAAAGGAGAATGTTTACAGGGTCAAGTACCAGTATCACAAAGCAGGGCAAAGTGTAGGTTTGGAGCAGAGAAGCAATAAGTTGGTAACTGACATATATCTGTATATAATCTCTGGTCTTTCACTGATAAAAAAACTGAATTTGATAGCTGGAGCTACAGCAGTTGTCTGGAACTACGAAATGATCTTGGGAAGGGAAGCCACAGTACCAGCATGGTAAGCGGAAAGATAGGTACCCGAGTTCCTGGGGACAGGAATGGAGCAAAGTCCTGTACCAGCCCAGGACTTCTTACATGCAGGTATTTTTTAACATGAGAGGGAAATACTATTTTCTCTTGTTTAAATCATAGGATCTTTTTCCTTATTAGATATAATGGAACACAATGGCAAGTTTCAAATTGTTTATAATCTGGGTGAGATAATCATGTCAACAAAACTAACATCAAGATTAGGAAGACAAATGAATAAATGAGTATTGGGCATTTCCTCTGTGCCCAGCCCTGTGCCAGGGACTTGAGTTACTGGGGAGATTCAGATCTCCCTAGCATTTTACTTTGTGTCTATTCATCACATCAGCCATCGCAAATTAATTTTGGATCTAGTTTTTTGACTTCTCATTCATTGCTTTATTCTTTAATAACGCAAAAGTCACCTGGGATCACTCTACCTCCTAAGAACTAAGATTTTCTAAATATCCAAGTTCTCCCTAAGCCAGGTAGTCTAAATTTTTTTCTAAAATTTTTGTCAATTTAATAGTTAAGAGGGAGGAAAGGGAAAGGTTTTTGAATAACAGGTTTAAGTTCTTACAATTACCTCTACTTGTGAACTGGCCTCCAGTTCACAGATCAGCTTTACGTATTTTTCATGCATTAATTTTCAAGCTGTTATCAGCTCTACTGCAAAGCTCAACATGGATCAGTTTCTACCAAAATACTCAGTTGTACAAGTCAATATCTACGTGTAATGTGCAATAGTCTTTTTTAAAAGATATAACCCAAGAGTAGTCAAAATGATCTCTATTTTTAAAATTTATATTTTAAATCTTTGAAAACATAATATTTGAGATGATTGAAAAATATTAAAGTGGAAAATGATTTATAGACCACCCAATTTTCTGCTGGGGGTGCTGGTCCTTTATTTATTGGCAAAAGCTCTTAATATGTATGTTCGATGAGATTTGTAATGAAATTAAATTAATGTATTTTCCCAGCTTGTTGTTTTCCTTTTGATTTTTTTATAGTGAGTGTGCCATGAATATTTATTTTCAATTTTTATATAGGCAACTTTTTTCAATTTTTTTCTTTTATTTTGTGGCTTTAGGATATTTTACCTTAATTAGATCTTTCATACTCTGTGATTGTCAGTAATTCTCTCATGATTTTTTTTTCTAGTGGTTTTAGGGATTTTTCTATATTTGCATTTAAATCAGTGATCTAGTTAGAATTTATTCTTATATGTTTTGCTGGTTTAGATCCCACATGGCTACCCATTTACCCCAATAGTTTTATTTAATTCTTAATATTTGTCCTATTGATTTAAGATTCCACTTTTGTTATTTATTAAATTCACATTTGCATTTGTTTACATTAGTGGATTCTATTTCCTTGCATCAATGTCTACTCTTCAGCACGTAACACATTGCCATATCTATTTAGGTTTCCAACATATTTTAATATCTGATAAAGTTGATCCTTCCTCGTTACTCTTATTTTTCAGAATGCTTCTGACTACTCTTGGCTTGTTCATGTTTTCATATAAGATTATAGTCACCTTGTCCAATTGCAAGAACAAATTCTTGTTCATGTTTACATGGGAGTCATGTTAGGGCAACAGGTCAACCTTGGAGAATTTACGCTCTAGGTGTTTCATCTTCCTATTCCACACGTTCTATCTTTCCATTTGTTTATGATTTCTTTGTCCTTCAGGAATGCTTTAAAGTTTTGTTCTCATGGTCCTTATACATTTCTTGTTTTTCAGTTCATTCTCATGAGTATCTCAGAATATTTAATCTTATCTCTAATTAGTGATACACTTGAAACTTCTTTAAATTAACAGTCTCAAGTGTTGGCTGTGCCAAGACCGAAAATAACCCTGCACTACTCTATCCTGCCTTCCAGTCATACCAGCCTTCTCTTTGTTCTTCAAATATGCAAAACTTCTCCCACCTTAGGACCTTTGCTTTAGCTGCTGCCTCTCCTAGGAATATTCTTTTCTCCAGATTTTTACCTAACTGCCTTTTTCTTGTCATTCAGATGTCAGCTCAAATACAACCTCTTTCGACAGACCTCCCTTGGCCAACAGCCAAGGAAGTTTCTTTGCAGAATTTATCACTCCTGATAGGATAAAAATTGACTCAATAGTAGCAACTCTTCTGTTATTATGTGCTACTGAATCCCTAGTGTCTAGCAAAATTCAGAATATAGTTAAATTCTGAATAAACTAGCAATTCTATCATCTCCTATAACTTTTTTCCTCATTTCTCCTTTCCTTGACATCACATCTTACTTCTGGTTATAAGCTTCTCAGTTTAGGAAAATCTCATCCTGCTAAGAAATACAGTAGACTCTCTCTAGTTGAACACCTCCACATTGACCACCTCCTTAAGTTAACCTCATTTTAATAGACCAGACATGGATTACATGTAGAGATCAGTACAGTTGGTCTAGTTCCTTATGTTGACCACTTTAGCATGTTGACCAGTTTATAACAGTCCCTTGGGTGGTCAACTTACAGAAGCCCTACTGTATAATAGAAAGCTCCTATAACTCAAATGAGAGGGGAAGACAAGGCCTGATGTTCCAACAAGCCCTGCTGAAGTCCCTCTGCTCTTCCTGCCTGAGGTCTGAGTGTTTGTCATGGCAGGTTACCTATACCTGGTGAGAGAACCTGCCATTCTCTTTGTCCCAGGGTAGATGGGTTATTCCTTCTTCCAAGACAAACCACTTTGAAGAAAAGATACAGTTTATTGGCATAAATGGCTGGGATTGTCCTAAGGTGGTTCATTGGCTCAGAGGAATTGCTGCAACAACGAGAACTTTAGACCGCCCACCACCAGGACTTTCCTCTCTTCTTCATGCTGCCTTCTGTCTGTGTGTCCCTTGCTGGCTTCATTCTTCAGAAGGGTTTCTCCAGGTTTCTGGGAAGATATGGTTGGTTGCCTCCAAGCTGATTAACTGTAACTTACAGGAAACTTTATTCTCCAAAGGGATTATATAAAAAAGAAAAAGATTTTTATTGGTTCTTTATATATATTGCACATCCATCCCTGAGCCAGCTAGTGCATGGACAGGAGAATGGGGCACTCTGATGGGCCACATCCTTCTCAGGTTCCCCTGCTGACCACAGTGGTTGTTTCTGATGCTGCTGGAATTTGAGTATGGGAGAAATGAATGGAAAGCCCAAAAAGGTCTCCAAGCACTTATCAATAAGCCACTGAAATTAGACAATTTTCCATTGTGTGTTTATTATTTGAAATAAAATTTATTGTACATGAGACCTGAGTTATATAAGAAGAAACTGAAATAAGTCACACTTTATGTTTTGATATACTTGTCTTTATTTTAGTACTTTTTATTTTTTATATTTATGATGCTATGAGAACTTGACCCAGATTTTCAGTATTATTTACCTTACTTAAATTTTGTAACATCATTATTACAGCTTAAAATCCTAAAGCATAACCAATTCATTACCTTCCCCCCAGAGGGATTAGTTTGATATGACTCAAGTCTGGGACCCTTTGACTATTATGAGGAACTGTGAGACTCACGCAGGATGGAGACTTGTCATGTGAGTATATTCTTTACCAGGACGAGGTGTTTTATCACTTTCATTGCTTGAATTTCAACCTTGACACCAAAATTTCAGAGAGATTCACATGAAATTTCTAATATGTAACTGAGAAAAGACATGGCTAAATCTATTGCAGACTCCATCTGCCATTCTCTATAAAACTGGGAAACCATGTAAATGTCTCAGCCCCTAAGGTTGTTTTCATCTGTTAGGGATTTTTTTAATGCCAAGTTCACAAAATTGTGAGAATAATGTACAGATAGCCCTGTGTTTACAGTGGATCAGTTTAGAATTCAACTTGGCAATGATACATTAGCTGTATTCATTCAGTACAAAACAGTACAGTATGCTTGCAATGCTGGTCTTGGCAGTGAGCTGCACCTCCCAGTCAGTAGGCTGAGGGTAAACAGTTGACATTCCACAGTGTGCTGTGTTGTCAGATAATTTTGCCCAATTCTAGGGTAACATAAGTGTTCTGAGCACATTTTAAGGTAAGGTGGGCTAAACTATGATGTTTGGTAAATTAAGTGTATCAAATACATTTTCAACTTGTGATATATTTAATTTACAATGAGTTTGGCAGGATGTAACTCCATCACAAGTTGAGGAGCATCTTTATTTGAATGTACTCTGTAAATTCTAAAGCACTGTATATTTTTAAGAATGATAAGAATCAAGCTGTTTTAAATCTTTTACGTAACAAAAGAAATTATAATCAACATTGCAATCATGAAGAAAGAAAGTTCTAACAAAATACAATGCATTTATATCCTGTGCTATTCATTTGCTAACATTCTCCATTTCACATAGAACTTGTCTTGTCAGGACAGGTGCGGCAGCTCACACCTGTACCCCTAGGACTCAGGGAGGCCAAGACAGGTGGATTCTTTGAGCTCAGGAGACTCATATCACCCTGAGCAAGAGCAAGACCTCCTCTCTACTAAAAAAAAGAAAGAAAGAAAGAAAGAGAGAAAGAAAGAAAGAAAGAAAGAAAGAAAGACAGACTAGCTATGCATTGTGGCAGGCACCTATAGCTACTCGGGAGGCTGAGGCAAGAGAGTTGCTTGAGCCCAAGAGTTCGAGGTTGCTGTGAGCTATGACACCACGGCACTTTACCCAGGGCAAGAGGGAGACTCTGCCCCTCCAAAAAGAACTGCAGAGTACTTCCCACTTTACTGTCCTTCCTTCTCTCTCTCTGTCTATCCCCTTTTCTCTCCCTTTCTCTCTAACACTCTCTGCTCCTCTCTTTGTTCCAAATCTCAGAAAGGGAAATATGGGTAACAAAAAAGGGAAAACAACAGCAGCAAAGATCAGAATAAATAACACAAAAGCAGAAAGAAGAAAGAACATGGAAGAGAGAGTCACATGTAAATGAGATCACCCATGTTTATCTTTCTGTTCCCAGCTTACTTCACTTGGCATAATTAATGTCTTTCATCAGGTGCATTCATGGTGTCATAAATGGCAGGATTTTCTTCTTTTTAACAGATGAATAGTATTCCATAGTGTACACATATCACATTTTAAATCCACTTCCCTCACTGGGCACTTAGGTTGATTCTATATCTTGACTATTGTGAATAATGGCAGAGTGTACATGAGGTACAGACATCTCTTCCACATCCTGATTCCATTTACTCTAGATCTATATATGCCCAGAAGTGAGACTGCTGGATCATATGACAGTTTTATTTTTAATTTTTGGAGGAACCTTTATAGTGTTTTCCACAAAGGCTATACTAATTTACATTCCCATTAACCATGTACAAAAATCCCCCCTTTTCATCTCAGTTATCTCCTTTTATCACCAACATTTGTTATCTCAATTTTTTTTATAACAGCCATCCTAAAAGGTATAAGTTGAAAGCACCTTTTGGTTTTAATTTTCATTTTCCTGATCACCAGTTATATTGCAAAATACTAATAGAGCTAAAGAGAGATAAACTGCAATATAATAATAGTAGAGAACTTCAAATCCCACATTCAACAATGGACAGGATATCCAAAAAGAAAATCAATAAGGAAATGTTTAACTTGAACTACACTTTAGAACAAATGGACCTAATAGATGCAAACAGAACATTCTATCTAAAAGCTGCAGAATAAACATTCTTCTCAAGAACCCACATAACATTCTCCAGGATAGATCATAAATTAGATCACAAAAAATGTCTTAACAACTTTAATTGCACTACAATGGTATAAAACTAGAAGTTCTTTTGGGGGCAAGACACAATCGTAAGAGGGACTTTACCTAACAAATGCAATCAATGTAACCTGGTTTCATGTACCCTCAATGAATCCCAACAATAAAGAAAAATTAGAAGTTAATAACGGTGACTTATGAAAATTTCAGAAATATGTGAAAATTACACATCCCTTTTAATTTAATTTTTTTGGTGATAATTTTCAGAAAAGGCAAAGAGGCTTGATGAAAGATGATTGACTAAAAGTCAGAGAAAACCTATGCAACTTTCTTATTCTGATTTCCTCCACAACTCACTGGGCAGATGATCTCTCTGACTCTTAAAAAGGAAGCAGATGAGTTTTACACTTCCTACATGAGATCAGTAAAAGTGAGAACAGATTCTAAAAGGCATTTTGCACTTTCCGAAAACAGATTCTGAATTAGGTGTATTTAGTAGGTGGATCTGTTTACTGTGTTGCCTTGTTAAATGCAATGTTATTGCTAATACCTCCTGTGAATTTCAATACTTGATGCTGGCTATGCCACTTTATGTTGACTGAAGATGGAACAAAGAAGACTTAATGTGTTTCTATGGCAATAGATTCTCATGGAAGTACTAAGGACCAGAATAAGTAGTGAGGCTTTTTTTTTTCCTCCCACTACTACATTCACATTACCTTGTTTTGTCTCATTTCACTTGCCCTATGTATTTACCAGTCATGGCATGAAACTTTATTTAATTGCAGCGTAGCTTGTTGTCTCCCTATGAAAGACACCTGAAGCAGACCACAGGGCAGTCAGCCAGAAACTGCTCTGTTAGGAGATGTCCACTAAAGCAAAGAGAAGGTGCCAAGCAATTATCTGGTGAGTAAGATCAATGTAGACAGCAATACCAGGTAATTCATTCCTCGTTCCTCAATCTTCTTGTTCCATTTTTAGACCACAATTACCAGTGAACACTGCAAAATCTTCACTTTGTGCAGCACTTACAGGTTCTGTGCTGAGCAGGCTCACGCACTAGGGCCCAAAGACCTGCTTCTGTATTCTTTACTGTGCCTGAACACCTCTCAATGTCAGAAATCCTTTTGATTACAAACTATTTAGGGTTTACCAAAATCATTATTCAATATGTTTTCTAGTGAGCC
>NW_003852501.1:74595-75068 GCF_000181295.1 Otolemur garnettii
ATCTTCTCTCCCCACAGGTTGTCTGGATAAAGGGCCTGGAATCTGAAGGAAAGGTTGAAATTTAAAAATTTGATAGCAGTAAGTGTATGAAGACCACCAATTCTCTCATCCAAGCCTGTGTGTGTGTGTGTGTGTGACATCCAAAAAATATCTTCACAGTAACATCTGGACTGGTGTATGACCAAACTATCGAGCACCAAAGTGTACCCAAGTATATAAGATTCACATCACAGGAGGTAATTGTTGAGACTCCTTAGTAAACTAGCTACATATCTGAAATGAGATGGAGGAGGAAGAAAAGAATGACAGAGATGCACAGTGTTGACTTCCCTAAAGAAAACTGTTCCAGTGGTTTACAGGTCCATGCAAGTTTGCATGTTTAAGTATGTATGAAACAAAAGGTACAAGTAGAATTCTATGCAGAGGGGGCCCCAAAATGTATATACATTTTAAGAAAGGAAAACAATGTATTA
>NW_003852501.1:75155-76529 GCF_000181295.1 Otolemur garnettii
TTTTTTTTATACCTCCAGATTTTTCTCTCCTATGAGTGTTACCTTCAAAGACCTGACAAAGTTGTGCAGAGACACAAAGGGTCTTGTGCATTCTAAGTTTAATTAACTTCACTGATTCACATTTGGAAGTAGAATAGAGCACTGTGAGTGGGTACCAGGCATCAACCACAAACCTAGGAAGATAATGATGATTGTGATAGTGATAACTGGGAAACAGTAACTGGGGAGAGAAGAGACTGAACCTCTGTTTGAATTTGGATCAGACAGGGTTTTGATTATGAATATAAAAACAAGTGACAGCAATACAATTAGACTTTTTATTTTAATACCGAGACTATGAGACCTAATTTTGATATTATATCTTGGGCAAATTTTCTTGATCCCAGAGCATTTTTGAAGAAGACAGTGTGTGAGAGTGTGTGTGTGTGTGTGTGTATGTTCATGAGCATATAAGAAAAAAACATTAAATCTTTAATGTTAGGCTAGGTGGCCTCCCCATATGAGTTTGAGGTTGGGACACATTTCACGGCCACTCTGCCTTGCACACATCTATTTCTTCTATTATGTGTTGCCTGTCTCTATCATCTCTAGTGTCACCAGTATCCAAGTGTACTCTTCTATTTTGTATGAACTTAATGTCTGAATTGTTGATACGCTTTACAAGCTATTTATGAAGGTTGATTCACAAACCACTCTGTAAACAACACTATAGATTGGACCACTATAGATTGTAGGATCAAATGTAGAGAACTCTGGGTTAAATAAAATTATTAAAGTTATTTGCCACATGAAAGATTGCCTACTTCATCCCTCCAAACCAGATACCATCCAGCAGGGAGGTTATAATACAATTACTTTTTCTTGATGAATTTATGCTAAAGCATTCTATTACCCTTTAATTTGAGAAATTACCCTGAAACTCCTATTACAGAGCCAGAATAAATCCTTGAATAAACAGCAACAAAGTATTAAAAGTTGTGATAAAGCAAACAATTAAAATTAATTCAATTAAAATAATTAAAGTATCAATAGATACATTTCTTATCTTAAAACAAACCTTTAATGCCATGTGATCAGCAGTATTATCTGATTCTCCATTATTTTAATTTCATTAGGTAAATAACAGAGAGAATGTTAGGTTTCATTTTTCCTGAGAAAATCCCAAATGGGAATTAATTGCAAATATCTATTGCATACTGATTAACTGCCAACTCCTATGCTTATCCCAGAGGAAAACTTGAGAGACAGAGAAGGAAGCACAAAAGAAGACAAAAAATGGGATGAGACAAAGAACTCAAAATTTTGATTGAAATGCATACATCAGCACACCAACACCTTTATAATAACTTGACAGACAGGGAGATATGAACCATA
>NW_003852501.1:77461-79887 GCF_000181295.1 Otolemur garnettii
GAAAGGAGAAAGGTGGCATTTGTTGCATAAAAGATGTGACTGAAGAAAAATACAGTTCAGCAGGATTTTCTCAATCTACTTTGAGATTCTGATGCCGCATAGTGTTTGATAGGAAATGATTGATAGTCACGGTGCTCATGTTGCTAAAATCAGTGATTGTTACTAAAACTTTGATTCATGCAGCCCCAGAAGACTGAAGTAAGGGATTTGGGCAATCGAAATCACAGCAACCTAGTGATATGCTCAACAGACCAGGAACCAGAGGACATGACCTGAATCTTGCTGCCAAGTTGTGTGATCCTGGGGAAACCACTTAACCTCTCTGAGTGAGTGTCCATGCCAAGAAATGAGAGAGAATAGTTTTTCTGTCAATAAGAAAATTAAAGTATTAAAGTGATCTACACAACATATGTGCTATGCAAATGGAAGTGTTTTAGTTTTTCCTTACTGATTCATTCTGCACTTACTGCTAGAAAGAACTGACGGCAACTTTCAACTGTGTGATGAATAGAAAACTAAAATAAATACACATAATAACAATGGTAGCTTCTAGTTCTTAAACAATTACTATATGTTAGTCACTGTGCTGTGTGTGCAATCCTCTCTTAGTAATCCTCAGGAGAAGGCCCTATTTTTGTAATAATGTGGAAGATAAGGAAAATGAGGCCGGGAGAGGAAATTAAAAGATCAGATAGCAACGGTGAAGTCACAATACTGCAGATAAAGCCATATGTGTCAAAGAGTTAGCTCTGAACAATATGTTAGAATGCCTGTCAGAACTCAAATTGAAAAATCAAAGTAAGACAGGTATTAAAAGAGACTTGTGCTAGGTAATGAGGTTATACAAAATTTTACCACATAGAGTCCTGTATGCTTGATATCAGCAAGATATATCAGCAAGATATAAATTAGGCTCTGAATTTTACACAGAAAGAAAAATAAGATGAGCTATACAATTCAGTGTCAAGATAAAATCAGACACAAAAATAGTTATTCTAATAATAAAACTAGAAAGAAATGTCTCCCAAGGGTTCTCACCATAATATTACACATATCTTACTCAATGAGATCCTTAATGTAGACACAATGAGGAATATCAGATAATGTGATAGTATTAGCATTGCTTATGCAGCAGGATGATAAAATGAGTTTTAGCCAAGACATAACAATAGCTGAACATTTCCAAAGCTAGATGGTATAACACATGCATACCTATTCTGCTACTTTGAGTTGTCAGCTAGATCATTTATACAGCTTGGCAGAATGAAGAAAAGGCAGGTGTGTAGAGTTGTACCTTTGGAAGATCTACTGTAGTGTCATGAGTCCTACCTCCACCCAGGGGGATAGGTGGAGGAGGGGTTCTGGGCATGTAGGAGGCATTGCCTTCTCTCCCTTAAGCATAGCAGGAAAGACGGGTTTTAGTGTAAGCAGATGTGTCCTTGTCCAGTTGTCCTTGGTCCTGGCTTTCTCTCCCTAGCAATCTGATCTGCAGCCTAGAAAAGAAGAATTGTTTTTGCTCTACTTTTTCAAGAATACAGAGCAAAGAAATGAGAGTAAGCAGAAATGACAGGGAACAAGGATCAGAATAAAACCAGTCACCTCGAGGGGCAGAAGCCTGTGAGCCAGGGGCTCCTAACATCACCTTCAGGGATTAATGAGAAGAAGGGTTCTGATAGCCAACCATAGAATATATGCATGTAATAGAATTATACTTATGTGCTATAAATTTAACAGATTTAAAAAAAGAAAAAGAAATTAGGGGGAGGAAATAACTAAAAAATAAATAATCCTCTTAAAACAGTATGAAAGAGAAAAAAAAGAAGTGCTGACACATAGCAACCTGTGACTTGGAGGTCTATCTGGCTGTTGCCAAGAGCCCAAGAAGAGGAAGATGTCTCTTGGTCAGAAGAACCCTGGTAAAGAGAACGTATGTGATGTGTCCAGAGCACTTCCTAAGTCAGGCAGAGCACTGTGAGGAAGACCAAGCTGGGGAGATGTTACTGCGGTCTGGGGAAACACATATTCATTACATTTGCTATTATGGAGAAGCTTGACGTCTAGATGCCAATCATGCCTTTCCAACCGAGAGATGTGTCCCCACATGCCCTTCTCAAGTAAGGCTTTAATCAATTAACAAGCACTTAATGAGCACCAATTAGTGAAATAGATTCCCTGGGAGAGATCTAAGAACAAGACAGCACATGTTTCAGTTCTAAATGAAGAAAATGAAGGGAAAGAGAGGGATCTTGAGATTTACCAACTGTGTCAAGCAGCCAGAACTAAAGGTCTACAACCTGCTTTTCCATCTTGGGCTCATTTACATATGTGTGGTGATTTTCTGCTATAGATGACCCCAGGACTTAAAGGAAATATCTTTCACATGTTAAAAGGTAATCTGAGGCACACAAAAAATATTTAAACAGTTT
>NW_003852501.1:79975-81801 GCF_000181295.1 Otolemur garnettii
TAAGATGCAGACTCTATAGAGTAAATGTGGAAGTAATAAAATGAAAATATTTGATCTGATACAGTGATAAAGTTGCTTTATTTGGTCTGTCCTGCTAGAAAGTCACTATAATTTTTTTATAAGCTCATTAGTCACTTTTGATTGATTGAGCTTAAGTTCTATTTTCTTTAGCATGAGCTTTTACAAAAACTAGGCCCAAGTTGAGTTTTCCTTATATTTGCAAATCAAGAAAAGTTAAAGTCATTATGGGGCCTAACTGGCTTTTTCCACTCAGGGATTCTTCAGGCCTACCCTCCACTTTAACATATTTTAACACCTATAACCAGGCCTGGTTCATCGGTGGAGGTACAGAATTATTATGGTTAAAAAAGCCCTCTCGCCTGTAAAGCTGGGATATAGTCAGAGACAGTCCATCAGTCTAAGCTCACATGGAAATACCACACAGTGCCTGCCCTCTGTGCTCCACAATGACCTAGGGGCCTCCTCCTGGATTCTCTCTCCTATAATTGTTTGTCTGCTTCTTCCTTTTCACATTGCAGAATCATGTTCTTGATACTTCACCAACTTACCCCCAAAAGCAGGCATTTTCTTTTTTTTTTTTTTTGACCTTTTTAATGTGTGGTAATTGAATTGGTTGGATGTTCTGTCTCCATTAAAATCTGCCTTAGAGCTGATCCTTCTTACAGGGCAAATGAGAACTAAGAGAGCTTTAAAAGAAGCACTCTAACACTCATCAATTTTATCTCTCAATTTTAAGTCTTCTGCTCTATACACAGAGTGAGAACAGCCTGCCTTTTTGTGGAAGGCACTCAGCTCTCTATTATCCAGGGCCATGACTAAGGGCCCATGACAGGGCTTATTGTTAAACCCTTCACCTTGACTAAACTGAGCTTCTGTGCATATATCATGGGCCTGATGTTCTGGAAAATCTCCCATTCTCACTTTCCCTTTACCTAAATGTTCCCTTTATCTGTACGTTGAATATTCTGTCCTCCTACTGATTTCTCTCTTCTGTTAATTTTTGTTAGCTAATGTAAGGAAATGCCATCAATATTCAGATGGCCCTCTTTATTTCTGGCCTACAGTTTACAGGAAATTAGGCTTATTATGAGAATGAGTTTGTATCACTGCCCAGTGACATCCACACACCAGCATGGAAAACTTAATCTTCTATACCATTGTCCTCCATGTCCTCCCTCTGAAAATCAAGGATCACACCTTTTCCTTTTTCAGGAGCAAGGGACTGACCTAAGCCATTGAAAAGAATCCAGATGAGACTCAGCAAAACTTCACTGCAGGTCATCTGTGGACAACACTCTCTGTTGGTTGACCTATGGATTCCAGGTTGGCAGATTTTGTTGTAGCTCAGCCTGGGGCCGGGGTTTCAAATTGTCCAACTTCTTAGTTTCTATATGTTAAACATGCCACTGCATCATGATTTTAACTTTTCAAAAATGGCTAATTATATGATCCTGTGTTAGCAGGATTCTTGTGAGACAAAAAGGAAAAACCATCAAGATCAGAAGAGTCAGACCACAAAAGTTCTTGCCCAGCTCATAAAGAAATAACTGCGATGAGAATTTATTCTCTAGTCACCTGATCTCTCTCAATTAATAACCATATCCCTGTCTTCCACAAAGGTGAAATAAAAATTTAATAAGAAATATGTTTTTCATTTTTGATCCAGAAATATGGCAAACATCAAGATGGTTAGTGATTTGTCTTTTTTTTTAAATTTTACTTGACAACAGAAAGGATTTCTATAGCTTTCATTAGTTAGGACAACATGTGTACATTTTCTATGATTTATTAGAGAATGGAGCAAA
>NW_003852501.1:84345-87064 GCF_000181295.1 Otolemur garnettii
CCAGAAGAAAAGTTCCAAAATTGCTTTGAAGAATGGACTAGGTACTGATGTTGATGTGTAGCTTTCCCAGGGGTGTACTTTGATGGTCACCATAGTGATATGCTATGTAGCACTTTTTCTAGGATGAGTTCACAAACTTATTGTCAGACTTTCATATTATTTAGTCTGTAGTAAGTGATTGATCAGGATAGACAAGAATCACCAATGGGATGGATGAAAATCAAGAGTAGAGGGCTGACTCTCAGAAATACTGAACAAAGAGCAATGCTGAACTGAGGACCAGAAGGTGCCATTGTAAATAGTTGGTAATCTAATTATAATGAGGACATCTGCATAAGTCTTTTGGAAACATTTTCTTATATATTCCAAACAATTTTACACCCTGATTCTTATCCACTACTGCAATGGTTTGGATATATGTAACTCTCCAAAACTTGTAAGTTGAAACTTAATCCTCAATGTGATAATGTTAAGAGATGGTGGTCTTTGGGAGGATATTAGGTAATGAGGACTTTGCCTTCATGAATGCAATTACAATTCTTATAAAAGGGCTGGAGGGAGTCTATTAGCTTTTCCCACCCACTACTTGAGGACACCGTAAGAATACAACCTAAACTAACACCAGGTCTGTTGGCACCACGATTTTTTATTTCCCACCCTTGAGATCACTGAGAAGTAAATTTCTATTGTTTATAAATGACCCAGGCTAATGTACTTTTTTAATAGCAGCAGGAATGGGTTAAAACAAGTACTAAATTCTTTCAATATATGAAACAAATTTTAAACATAAAAACAGGAAGGTTATAATTGGACTATAGTGAATCTTTCTAAATGTAGAATATAAATGTCTTAACACAGTAACTAAGAAAATGCCATGAAGTCTATGTTAACAAGTTTGGTGAAAATATTTCAAATTGTGTATAAAACCAGCACACTGTACCCCATGATTGCATTAATGTACACAGCTATGATTTAATAATAATTAAAAAAAAACATGGAGGGATACTAAGAAATACTAAATAGTAGTACATTAGATCCTCTTTGAAAACAGAAGGCTTGATCTAATTTCAGGCTCACACATGTTTGAATAATTGCACAATTATTCAAAAATTTTCTTTAGATAAGATGGCTTATAATTACTTTTTAGTGATAAGAATTTTTTCTTTTTCTCTTATTTAAAATTGAGAACAGGTGTCTAGAGTTAATAAAATGTTAGTATGTATGCTAGGTGACTGGATGTACATTTGGATTAAATAGTCCTCAAACCCAAATTTCAAAAAGTGAAGTATCTTACATAAGTTAAAAATTGCAGCAATTTCTCTGTCATATTCTAATCCTCAATTCATGTCTATATTAAAAAGTGTTAATTGAAAGCTTTCATATAAATTTGTTACATATGCAAATATATCATTATTAACCAAATAGAGAAGAACTCAGGGGAAACAGGAATAGTTGGAGTCAGAAAAGAATGTTGAATAAAATAATTCAATGATCATGAAAATCCTTACAGAGGAAAGAGGACATCTGTACTATAATCCCTGTCACTGTCCTTGGAATTTTCAGTTTCTTTTAACCTTTGTATATTCCATATTTAGGACAGAGTTTCAACAAAGGCTCTTTTTTTTTTTTGAGACAGACTCCCATTTTGTCACCCATGGTAGTGTGTGGTGGTATCATAACCCACAGAAACCTCAAATCCTTAGGCTCAAGTGATTTTCCTGCCTCAGCCTCCCAAGTGGCTGGGACTATAGGCACCTCCCACAATGACCAGCTAGTTTTTCTATTTTTTTTAGAGACAGGGTCTCACTCTTGCTCAGGCTGGTCTTGAACCCCTGAGTTCAGGCAATCCACCCACCTCGGCCTCCCAGAGTTCTAGGATTATAGGCGTGAACCACTGGGCCCGGCAGAGGTTGTGTTTTTCAATGCATCATTTTTGGTAAAGTTCTCCATTTTGTCATCTATATTCTCAAATTTATACCAATTATCATCATGTTCTTGCTGGATGACTTTAATATCTGGGTCATCTGCCAGTCTGTTTGTATTATTGTTTCTTTTTAAAAATTTCTTTTTTAAAATCTTGTTTGAGATTAATTTTATTTAATTGAGTAAATACCAGTTACTGGTTTTAAACTTTTTAGAGAATCTGAGTGATTTTATCTTTTCCAGAGAAGGTTATTGTATTCTCTAACAGGTAATAGAAAGGATAAGTTACAGTACTACCATCAGAGACAGAGCTGACTCAAGACTGTGACCTTCTTTCTAAGTCTCTTTATTTCTGGATAATACAGGTACCCTCTCCTGGTTTAATACCCAACTGTCCCATCTAAAAGTTCGGATTATTTGTCAAACTTTTCCTTTGTGCTGTCTTCTAAACTCTAATTTTTGTTTCCTTGACCCCACAAAACATAAAACTCTGTCCTATTTTCTTCACAGTTTTGCTTTTTAGCTTCTTTGCTTCTTGCCCTCTGCAGCTGCAGAATTCAATTAATTCCTCATGGAGAAAAAAACACCAAGTGTGAGAATCACTTCTTTGCACTTCTTTTCATTCTTGGAACTTGGCCTCTTTATTCTGGCTGCTTTGGCTTCTGACTTTTATTTCCTCAGATCCATGAAATCGTGAATAACTATGCTGACTGCTCTACGTTTTTACCAGCAACCCCTCTGGTTGATTCTGTTTCTCATTTGAGGCCCAAACCCAGAAAATGCCTAAATGGGATCA
>NW_003852501.1:87141-88531 GCF_000181295.1 Otolemur garnettii
CCTTGCAGCTTTGGCAACTCTCTTGTGCCTTCAGACCAATAAACAGTATTTTATCTGAGTTTTATCATTGCTATGGGTAGCAGCATTCACTTGCCACAACATTCCATAATAGCCTTAAACACAAAATATAGTCAGTGGTTCTTATATGAAAAATCATAAATAAAATACCAACATGTATAATCCTTTGGTAACACAAAAATGTATATTAGCCATTTATTCACTGTTACTGTGATCTATTGCTACATCACAATATTAAGTGATTTAGAGCAAAAACAATCATTTATTTTGCTTACAAACATACAATTTGAGAAACACTTGAACATTTTTTCAGACTAAATAATATTTCATTTCCCTCACTTGCTATGACAATGCGTGTTGTCACTGTCGGAAAAACCAGTGTTTACAATTTAGAGTTTTCAAGAATTCTTAATCCAGCTCTCAACACATTATCATGCATATTGTAAGTTGAAGTGGATAATTCTTGCCATTTGAAGGCCATCTACTTAATCTGGCCACATCTGTGGCTATTTGTAGTTAGGAAGAGAGGAAAGGCTCCTAAGCCCCCTTCTGAAGGACGTCCCTCGTCCCTCCTTTACTGTCACAGTGGCAGCAGGAAGGCATTTTCCAGAAATACCACCTCAGCTCCCACCCCCATGCTTTTCTTTTATTCCTTTTTTTAAAAAATTTCAGATTGATATGAGGGTATAAATGTTTAGGTTACATTACTTGGGAGACTCAACCACAACTTGAACTTCACCTTAGAAACAATTATTTTTGTTCCATGACACATGAGCTGAGGCATTTTGGAGGTGACAGTCATTCTGAGTAGGCCAGAATCATCTGGAGGCTCACATACTCACTTATCTTAGAAGCTGATACTGGCTATTGACCTCAGGCAGGGCTATTGCCAGGACAAATACATGTGGTTTTTCCTTGCGTCTGTTTGTTTTCTCACTGAATGGTGTGTCTGGGTTCTGTGAATATTTCAAAAGGTAGAAGATACAGGATTTGAACTCAGGCGTCTTAAGGCCTGAGTTCAAAAACTAGCACAGCTCCATTTCTGCTGTATTCTAGGAGTCTAGATCCAGAACTAGGTGTAATAGGTCCTATACTCTTAATGGGAGGAGTGTCAAAGATTTGGAGGTTATGTTTTAAAATCTCTATGTGCGTTGATTTGAGAAGGCCAGATTGACCCCATTTTGCACTCCCTCATCCCACAACCCACACTTTCTCAAGACCTGTCCCTGAGCATGTAGGGCTTGTAGAAATGGGACGTGTTAAATAATCGTGAAGATAGGGCAGATTAGCCCAGGATGCAGGCCCTTGTAAAACACCATTTGGCTCCCTTTGTAACCCTTTGCCCCTTAGATCTAACTTCACCTTTTGCTTC
>NW_003852501.1:89522-91723 GCF_000181295.1 Otolemur garnettii
GTGCAGGTAGGGGAGGAGGACACCTCATCAAGGAGGTAGGTCAGGGGCAGAGTTTCCTGCACTCAGCAACAGTCAATTAAATAACATTAAACAAACAAACAACTCCATGAGATCAAACAAGAGGAAGATTAACACAACAACAGGAAGTTGTAGTTAATAGACTTACCCCCACATAAAGCATACACACTAGAAGGGCAACCAAGGGTAAACTTATGATGTGGCCAGTGGCCATATCATTGGTAAACTCATCTACATTGTGACATTGCAGCTTCACCTTCTCACCTGCCACTCCTTCCCCCTTCTCCCATCCCAGTGATACAGAACAGGTGGCACCAAGACCTGTCACCTTAGCTCTGACCATGCCATGTTGGTGCAGCAGCAGCCAGAAGTGGAACCAGCAGGTTGGTGGGTAGGCAGGGAGGCCCTAGGAGGCTCCAGTAGCCAGAGGGGCCAGAAAACTGCAGGGAAGACACCCATGCCTTGGTGTCTCCTTCCCTGTGCACTTCTGGCTGAAGGGGAAACCCCACCTTCTCTAGGGCTGGTCAATTTCATGTCCCAGTCAATTTCACGTATGTTTCCAAGGCCTGAGAGTTCTGGTCCTCTGATGCTAGATGGAAGGCTGAATGATGTCACTTTCTATGACCCATGCCCTAAATGTAACAACTGAGTTTCAGCCCCCTGCTGCTAAATGGAAGGCTGGATGTAACTTTAGAAGACCCATGCCCTAAACATAACCACTGAGTTCTGGCAAAATAACCCCCTGTGACTATATATACTCCTGAGCAAACAACCCAGAGACAGACAGAGAGAGGGAGCAAGAGAGCTTGTTTTTCCACCTGGGTCCTCTCTACCAGGAGCTTTGGCACTTTTTGTATTCTTTGTTTCTGTAAATAAATCCTGTCTTACCACTGATCTGGGGTCCATAGATTCATTCTTCCAATCACTGAGACCAAGAGCCGGAAACTCTGGTATCATATTTGGCGACCACAAAAGGATTGAATATAAAATTCCGGTATCTCCAGCACCAGTGGGTTTTCAGAAAAGGTGATGGGAAACTGTGATTCAGGGAACAGTCTGAAGATACAACCCACCCATTGATAGCAAAAGAAAAACAACAAAGCTTGCATTCCATAGGGTCATCTCCACTTGTAGAGGTTAGCGACCTATCTGTTCTCTGGGACATACTTTCCTTTTGCAACAAAAGGCTACTAGTGTGACTGGTGGGTTCCTGGCTTGCTATTTGTCCTGCACTGTTTCTCCTGGTGCCATACTTTGGGTTGGAAGGTAAGAACTAGTCATAGTCTTGACAGAAGCAAGAAGCTTACAAAACTATTTAATTTCCTAGAAATTTAACCTTCAATCTTGATGGAGATGTTCATGGACCAACATAATATCATTCATTTATTCTATGAAATATATTTTTGTAAAAATACAGAACTTTTTACTTACAAAGAAATGGATATGCAGTTCACAGAGGAGGGAGATAGAATGGCAGTTAAACATCTGAAAAGTCACTCAATGTCTCTATAATGAAGAAACTATAAATTAAAACTATACTGATACCTTACAACACCCATTTAATTAGAATAAATTAAAAAATACTTACAGCGCCACTCATTAGCAACAGTGGGAAAAGCATAAATTTGGAATAATCACCAATGAAGACAAGTTAGCAATACCTAGTAACATTTAAAATGTATGCACCTTCTCATCTGCCAATTCCACTTGGGGATATATCCCGTAGAGCAGTGATTTTCAACCTGTGTGCTGTGGTAAACTGGTGTGCTGTCAAAAGATCTTAGATGTGACAAGAACATTTTTAAAGATCATTAGTGAAATTATTTTTGGAAGAAGTTCAAAGCACACCAAATTAATAAGTATATTCTTTTCTAAACTCCTTTTTAAAAAAAAACAACATAATTTAAGTGACCATGGAAGTTTAACTATAGGTTTAAGTATGCAGGGAGAATAAAAAGGTTGAAAAATGCTGCTCTAGAGGAAATTTTTTCTGTATGCACAGGAGAAATTTGATAGAGTATTCAATGAAGGGTTAGTCAGAATAATGAAAAATTGAAAACAACTTAAATTACCATGCTTAGGGGAATAGATGTATGAAATGTGATGTGTTCAAACTACAGAAGAAGAGGAAGTTGTTGAAAAGAATGAGATATACATATATCATACCAACATGCACAGATATG
>NW_003852501.1:92841-121632 GCF_000181295.1 Otolemur garnettii
CACCTGACTGCCCTGTGCTAGAAGCACAGGATAGGGCCTGTTGGTACTGACATCACCCATCAAATGGCCAGTTGGCTCCTATGGGAAATTACCTTGGTTTTATCTAGAAGTGTGTATGTGGGGTGGAGGTGCTGAAAGCAAATGAAGGAGAGAAATTGTCCTATTTCTAGTGGCTTCTAGATTAATCAACTCTAATTTGATTGTGCAGTCAGGACTCTTGGAGAATTAGAAGTGGCCAGTGATAAAGTAAGATGTTTAGTAAAAGAAACAGACATTTCCAACTACAAGAACTGGATTTAGATATTGAATTTAGACCTGGTTTGCTTATTTGTACAAGCAGAAAGAACGGGTAGTCCCTCAGTTCTAACTCATGATAGCATTGACCAGAGGAGAGGATGACACACCCAAAACATACAGCATCTTTTATCTGAATCTGTCTCCCAAGGACACTGCACAACATGGCTTTCCAAATTGCCCACCTGAGCAAAAAGTGGCTCTGGGATACAAAGGGCTCCAAATTCCTTTTATTTCCAAAGCTACGAAAAGAAGAAAGGGTAAAATTTCCTAACATCAAATCCTCAAATTCACCATTGCAGAGCCACTACCACAATCATTTGTAGCTTTAATTTTCTTTAGTTTGTAATGGTGAGAAAATTGCCCAAGCAAAGTCTCCCTATTCTCACTTCTTGTTATTAGACTACTGAGAAATTGGAACAGTAACTCACACTTTCCCTTTCTTGATAACCTGGCAGCACTGTGTGTAAATGTCTGTGCATATATGTGTGTGTATGAGTGAATATCTGCATATGTGTATGTGTGTATGAGATTTATGTGTACATGTGTGTATCCACGTGTTTGTGTGTGCACTGGAATTTGTGCATTTGAGTGTATGTGTCTATTTGTATGTATACTCAAGTATGTATGTGCATGTGTATTTTGCACATGCATCTATAGATATATACCGTATGTATGTTTGTATGTGGGTAAGTCCATTTAAAGGGAAGAGTTTCAGAAATCTTTTCTACTTTCTGACATCATGAGACAGATACAAGCTCACCCCAGGAAACTTCTTGACAGATGCCACTGATAGCTGTTCTTCCCATTACCTCAAAGATCCTCTGGCAGGACATCGTCTACCACTCTGTGCTTGCTGAGGTGTTCTGAGCTTAGAAAAATTGGTTTGTGTTTTGGGAAATGTAAGGGAGCCACTGCCTGGGAAGCTAAATGCCAGAGAAATTAGATTATACGTTAATTGATTTATGCTTCCAAATAATTCTGTGCCCATGTTGTAGGAATAATTATAACACCCCCCTTACAAAAGAGGAAACAGAGGTCTAGAGAGAGAAGTTACTTCTTCAACTCCTCACAGTTAGTTAGAAACAGGATGTGGAGAACAAAGTCCAGGTCACACAGCCCAGTGGGATGTCCAATTAACATTCAAACCTCCCATTATGTCAGAGGGACCAGAGGATTGAAGTGACTCAGTATCAGCAGCCAGCATCTTCCAAGTAGACTGTAACTGCTTGTATTTTTGAATGGAGGGGAGTCTCATCACATAGTCTGTTTAGAAATTCAGTTTTAAAAATAAAAATAAAACTTTATGCCACCAAAAATAAAAGCCACACATTCTACATTACACTACATGTAATTAACACATTACATGTACATTATATGTTAATTTAAAAGAAGAATAGAGCTTTTTCCTATAAATAATGGTGTCAGGAAGGAAAGTCTGAATCTTCTTTGAGCAACATATCTACCTATAAACCAAAAGTTATTCTTATCTTTAACCTGAAATATGACTCTTTTCTATTTCTCTCATTTTAGCATAAATAAAGCAAATTTCCTTATTTCCTTCCAAACAATCTGCTGAAAATGGATTTTGAATTATCTAAACAAATAAGAAAGAATGGTTTAAGACCCCTTGAAACTAAAGGAAGAATAAAATGATAGACTATGACATACGTACGGTCAATCTGTAGAGCTTACTATAAAAGCAGCAAAAAGATGTCTAAAAGCTACCCCAGGCTCCCTGACTCCCTCAGGCAAGAACAAAATATTTTTCTTCCAAAATTCTAAGCAGAATACTTTATTACATGGTCTTCCTAGCATTAGTGATTGCCAGGGGGCTAAATACAGTAAATGGATCAATGGCCTGATGTTATTAGGCAGCTCCTATGAAGAAAAGAAATAACCCACAGAATTTCCTTGGCAATCAGACATCAATGCTAGATGTCCTTCAAGAAGGCCTCCTGAGCAGAGTGCCTACGCACATTCCTGATCAATAGAGCATTAAACAAGGATGAGAGGTCAGCTCAGCAAACAATGAATAGTCCTGAATCATCTATACCCCCTCTAAAGCAACTGAAGTTTAGAATGTTTTCTAGATGGAAGTTTTAATTAGCTTAGGCCAATCTTGACATCCTTTCTTGCAGGACTCACTGGTTGGCTGTGCTTTTTGGTCAGAGCTGGACTCTAAAGTAGGCACTCCTGCCCCACCTACTTTTACAATGCTGAACAGTAGTAGTAATAATTATATTAAAAGTAATAAACAATGGTAATCATTTCTAAGTGTTGTGCATTCACTTCTTTAATTATCACAATCACATGGCATAGATACAATTATTCTCTCTACTTTAAAGGGAGAAATTAGATACACTTATTCTTTCTATGTTAAAGGGAGAAATAGACCCATAGAAATGTAACTTGCCCAAGGTCACATAACTGGTTAAATAGTAGAGCTACAAATCAAGATCAACAACTTGCTTTTACCAATACTCTATTACCTTGTCTCTGAAAAGGATGTAGAGTTTCCCTTCCTGAAAGAAAGGAGGAAGTTTAGGCCAGTGATTCTGAATTCATTATCTACAAAATTTGAGTAAACATAGAAGATGTGGAATAGCAGTTCATGTGAGAATCTGCCAATGTTGTGCGTCAATCATGACATTTAGACAGATTAAATAATCCTACACACCTATGAGCCTTTCTGGTAAAGTGTATATAGATGCTGTTGGGATTTCTAAAATGCAAATTTATTGCACTCTAGTAATGTTTTAGTCTGCCAACTTCTTGACAGCAAAGACTACATTTATCCAGCGTCATGCCGATCACAAAACATGCACTTCTACATATATGTTAAATATAATTCTTTGAATACTTTCTCTTCTATTCCTGGATACTCTAGCTAGTAGTCTATGAATTTTGTTTATATTTTCAAAGAAGCAATTTTTTTCTTTCATTGATCCCTTGTATTTTTGTTGTTGTTGTTCCAATTTCATATAGTTCTGCTCTAATCTTTGTTATTTCTTTTTTTCACTAGATTTGGCTTTGGTTTGTTCTTCTTTTCATAGTTCCCTAAAGTGTGACATTGGGCTGTTAATTTGTAATCTTTCTGTCTTTCTGATGTAGGCAGTTCATGCTGTCAACTCCCTTTTTAGCACTGCTTTTTCCACACCCCAGAGATTTTAGTAGTTTGTATCACTTTTGATGTTCAATTTGAAAAATCTTTTGATGTCCATCTTGATCTTATCACAGACCCAAAGATCATACAAACAGTAGGTTAGTTTAATTTCCATATGTTTGTGCAGTTTTGAGAATTCCTCTTGGAATTGATTTCTAGTTTTGTTCCACTATGGTCTTGGAAGATACATGGTATACTATTAATTTTTAAAAATGTGCTGAGACTTGTTTTTGTGGTCTAACATCAGCTCTATGTTCCATGTCCTGATGAGAGGGATGAATATTGTATAGTTTGGGGGTAGGATGTTCTGTAAGTCTCCATTAGGTCAATTGGTTCTAGAGTACTGTTTAAGTCCAATGTTTCCTTATTAATTTTCTGCCTCAATGTTCTGTCAGTGGAGATAAAATCTTTGGCTATTATGATATTGCTATTTATTTCCTTCCTTAAGCCTAGTAGTATTTGTTTTATGAATTTGGGAGCTTCTGTGTTAGGCACATACATATTTAGGATTGTTACAGATTCTTGTTTAGTTATATAATGATCATGTTTGCCTTTTTTTTTACTGTTGATGTTTTAAAGACTATTTTATCTGATACAAGAATAGCTACTGCTGTTCTATTTTGGTTTCCATTTTTGTGGAATTTTTTCTATTCCTTTACCTTTAGTTAATGAGAATATTTATTAGTTCAATGAGTTTCTTGAAGATACCGTATGTTTGGGCTGTATTTTTTATCTATTCTGCAAACCTCTATCTTTTAAGTAGGGTGTTTATATCATTTACATTTTATGTTGATATTGATATGTGAGATACTATACTTGTCATCATGTTTGTTGCTATCCAGATAGCAAAATATGTCATTTTTTAGGTGAAGGAGGTAAATAAAACTAAAATTAAAATTTTCAAGGAAATCAAATTTTTTAGTTTAAAAAGTTCTCATGGCTTGGTGCCTGTGGCTCAAGCGGCTAAGGCGCCAGCCACATACACCTAAGGTGGCGGGTTCGAATCCCCAGCCCAGGCCTGCCAAACAACAATGATGGCTGCAACCAAAAAATGGCCGGGCATTGTGGTAGGTGCCTGTAGTCCCAGCTACTTGGGATACTGAGGCAGGAGACTCGCTTGAGCCCAGGAGTTGGAGGTTGCTGTGAGCTGTGATGCCATGGCACTCTACCCAGGGGGATAGCTTGAGGCTCCGTCTCAAAAAAAATAAAAAAATAAAAAGTTCTCATAACTCAAAAATTTGAAAAACACCAACTAAGACATATAACTTTTGTTGGGCTGAATCTTTCTCAATCATTACAACTAGATAAGATGACATTGGCTGTATCTTTTGATGATATGATCCCAGTACTACATGGGAAATATAAATAGAACTGGTCTTCATATCTTTGTAAGACATAAATTGCTCTTTCTCTTTGTATGAAAACCACAGAGCTCATGCTAAAATGTTAGACACCCAGTGAGCATTAGAAAATGTCAATGGTGGAGGGGGGCAAGATGGCCAACTGGAGCCAGCTTTACACAGAGGCTCCCAAACAGAAGGAGAGTTAAAGGATAGAAGTTTATCAAGTAAGCTGATGGTTTGGAGCTGACCCAAAGAGAAGATTCAAGAGTGCACATCACACCTGCTGAGGTGAGCTGCAACCCCAAGAGAAGATTCAAGAGTGCACGTCACACCTGCTGAGGTGAGCTGCAACCCCAAGGAAACAAACCATAGGTACAAAACCTATTGCCAAGTGGATGGGAGTCCCCTCCCACATGAGAACAGCTTGCAGTGTACTTTCTACAAACAAGTGAGCAGAGTTCATATCTCTTCTTTTTCTATTCCAGGGGAGAGAGCCACTAAAACCTGGATCTCCTTCCCCAGAGAGGACCCACTAGTGCAACATGGCACTCTCCTGCCAGGCAGAAAACTGAACATATACTCTACCTGTAATTCTGAACTCCCAGCACTGCTTCTACTTCCACCCCAAGGTCTAGAAGCCTATCCCCTGCAGAGTCCAGACTCGAGCATTTTCTCGAGAGGTATGGACAAGGCGTGGGCTGTTACAAGCCTATGCTGAATCAGCAGCCTGGGTGTAAAGCAGGGACTGTGGTGCAAGGGAGCCATAAGGGAGAGGGAGAAATTGTGCCCTGCAGCACAGCACACTGTGGCAGTGGTGGTGGTGGTGGGAACAATAAAGCTTACACCCTGGTGATATTTTGGAGAAACACTTCCTATCTCTCTTAGCAACCAGAGGGAACCAGTCCTCTACTCTGGTGGCAACCATGGAAACGCAGGCCTTGTGAGCAAATGATATTCCTGAGGCAGTACTTGCCTGGGTGGAGTGCAACAGGGACAGAGACTAGAATATGTGTGCAAAGAGGTGGCATACTCCCAGGGCAGGGCTGAGTCAGAATTCTTGCTTTTGTAAGCCCAAGATGCACCCAGCCCCCAGAAGAGCATAGCTGGGACAAAAGCAGGCATAGAAATGGCATCAGTTTAGGGAGAGGCAGGAACCGAGACCAGTTTGTGAGCTCTAATGGTGCCCATCTGACTCTTACCTGGGCAGAGTGCAGCAGAGACAGAGATTCCAGCTCTGTGAGAATTGGTTCAGTGGCAGCAGCAACAGCAGAGAGCAGGGCTGAATCGCAATTTTTGTGAACTCAAATAGCGCCTGGCCTGTAGTGGAAGACAGCTGGGACAGAAACACAAATTCTGCAAGAATTTAAGTGGCCGCAACATCAATCTGGAACTGAGTGACACTCCCTAGCTTCCATTAAGCACCTGAGGTAGTAAGGTGTTAGCTCCCCCTGCTGACTGGTGGCAGAGTGCGGCAGCCTGGCTGAGAAGGCATAGCTCTCCCTGTGACTCAGGCAGGTGCAAACCTCTGGCGCATCTCCTCATTGGAGGGAACTGGGTCACAGCCCTGGGGATTAACAGTGACTGGGTATGACAGAGGTGCAAGTTGGGGAAGGAGGTATCAACCTCCCCAGAATAACTCAATTGCTGGGAGGGCCCTTCTGACTCCACAGAGCACCAGAGTGAGCCACAATAGAGCTGCCAGTAGACCCCTGCTATTTAGGTGCTGGAGACCTTTTGAACTGTCCCACAGGAGACTTGGTGCTGACGGGACAATTGGTTTGGAACTCTTGACCAGGCCAATCACCTAAGGACCATCCAAGGTGGTACTCTGGTTGTGTTGTTGTGGAAGTTTGGATTTTCCTTTTCTAGTTCTTGCCCATGAGGGGCAGGGTGTCTTAGTTGCTTATGTTTCTCCACAGCTGAGACTTCAACTCAGAGTAACTGACTCACTAGGATTGGACAGAGACCAGCTAAATACAAGACACAGCCACCTAGCCCCACCACAGCAAGCAGGTCCCCAGTGTCTCAGACTGTACTACTGTACAGGTCCTTTGCAAAGCTGCAGGGGAAAAGCTACAGTCATCAGTACCATCTCTTAAGCAAAGGGCTGGTTAATCACTATTCCAGGAGCCCCCAATCCAATTTCACCTTACCTGCTCATCTAGCCAAGTGGTGAAAAATAATCATGGGGAAGAATCAGTGGAAAAATTCTGGTAACATGTATAATCAGAGTAGATCAACTCCCCCAAGGAATGACAAAGCAGACATACCAGAAGATCCCATTCATAAACAAATGGCAGAGATGTCAGAAATTGAGTTTAGAATTTGGATGGCAAATAAGATTAACAGAATGGAAGTAAAATTGGAATTAAAAATTCTAGGAATAATTCAAAAGTTGTTTCAAGAATTCAATGAATTTAAAGACAAAAATCACTAAAGATTTTGACACATTGAGAAAAGAATGTGCAGCCCTCATCAAGGATCTGAGAAATACAGTAGGCTGCCTCAGTAACAGAATGGAGCAGGCAGAAGAAAGAATTCTGACATTGAAAACAAAGCTTTTGAATGCTCCCAAATGCTCAAAGAGGAAGAGAAATGGAGAACAAAAACAGATCATTCTCTCAGAGAGCTGTGGTACATTTCCAAGAAAACAAACATTAGCCTTATAAGAATTCCTGAAGGTGACAAGGTTGCTTTGAAAGTCCCAGATGCTTTACTGCAGGCATTCTCAAACTATGGCCCATGGGCCACATGTGGCCCACCAAGGACATTTATCCAGCCCACTGGGTGTTTTTGCTGCTCCTGCCTGTCCTGCTTAGCAGCCAACTCATCCCAGGGCCCACAGTCCAGCCTCCAACAGTCTGAGGGAAAGTGAACTGGCCCCTGTTTAAAAAGTTTGAGGACCCCTGCTCCACCAGAAGACATAATTGAGGAGAACTTCCCAAACATGGCAAGAGATTATGAAATTCAGATAGCAAACAGTTTTAGAACCCCACCACAACTCAATCCAAATGAAGCATCTCCCAGATACATTATAATTAACTTCACCAAAGTTAATATGAAACTGAGTTTCATTTATGATGAAGAAATTAAATACATCAATGACATTCACATGTTGAAGAAATTTGCCATAACCAAACCAACTCTCCAGGATATTCTTAGACCCAGTCTCCACAATGACAAGCACAATGCTCTACCACCAAAATAAACTCACTCAGAAACTTTTGATGAAATTCCAACTTCCACAGTGGTGAAAGGTCCAAAATATCCACTGGACTTTTGAAAAACACAATACCCAAAATACTACCAGACTTACCAATACTCTCAATTAATGTGAATGGCTTAAACTGTCCTCTAAAGAGGTGCTGTTTGGCCTATTGCATACAAAAACTCAGGCTGGATATCTGCTGCATACAAGAATTTCATCTTATCTTAAAAGATAAATATAGACTCAGGGTGAAGGGATGGTCATCTATAGTTGAGTCAAATGGAAATCAGAAAAAAGCAGATGTTGCAATTTTATTCACAGATACAATAGGCTTTAAACCAACAAAAATAAGGAAAGATAAGGATGGTCACTTTATATATGTTAAGGGTAACACTCAACATGATGAGATTTCAGTTATTAACATTTATGCACCCAACCAGAATCTGCCTCAATTTATAAAAGAGACTCTAACAGACATGAACAACTTTATTTCCTCCAGCACCATAATAGTTGGAAATTTTAATACCCCTTTGGCCATGTTGGATAGATTCTCCAATAAGAAACTAAGCTTAGAAATTTTAAACTTAAACTTAACTATTCAACAATTGGATTTAACAGACATCTCTAGAACATTTCGTCCTAGCAAAACTGAATACACATTCTTCTCATCAGCCCATGGAACATCCTCCAAAATTGATCACATCTTAGGTTACAAGTCTAACCTCAGCAATTTTAAAAGAATAGAAATTATTCCTTGCATCTTCTCAGACCATTATGGAATAAAAGTTGAACTCAGGAACAACAGGAATCTGAATACTCATACAGAAACATGGAAATGATATAACCTTATGCTGAACAATAGCTGCATCATAGATGAGATTAAGAAGGAAATTACCAAATTTTTGGAACAAAACAATAATGAAGATGCAAATTATCAGAACCTCTGGGATACCACAAATGCACTCCTAAGAGGTAAATTTATAGCACTGCAAGTCTCCCTCAAGAGAACAGAAAGAGAGGAAGTTAACAATTTAATGAGACAGCTCAAGCAACTGGAAAAGGAAGAACATTCCAATCCCAAACCCAGCAAAAGAAAATATATAACTAAAATTAGAGCAGAATTAAATGAAGTTAAAAACAAAAGGATTATACAACAGATCAAAAAATCAAAAAGCTTTGGTTTTTTGAAAAGGTCAATAAAATGGATAAACCTTTAGCTAACCTAACCAGGAATAAAAGACTAAAATCTCTAATTTCATCAATCAGAAATGACAAAGACGAAATAATAACAGACTCCTCAGAAATTCAAAAATACTTTAATGAATGTTACAAGAAAATCTATTCTCAGAAATATGAAAATCTGAAGGAAATAGACCAACATCACATTTCTAGACTTAGCCAGAATGAAGTGGAAATTTTGAACAGGCCTATATCAAGTTCTGAAATAGTATCAACTATATAAAATCTCCCTAGAAAGAAAAGTTCAGGACAAGATGGCTTCATATAAGAATTCTACTAAACCTTTAAAGAGATACAAGTACCTGTATTTCTTAAACTTTTCCAAAATATAGAAAAAGAAGGAATACTACCCAACACATTCTATGAAGCAAATGGCACCTTGATCCCCAAACCAGGAAAGGACCCAACAAGAAAAGAAAATTATAGACCAATATCACTAATGAATATTGATGTAAAAATATTCAACAAGATCCTAGTAAACAGAATCCAGCAACACATCAAGCAAATTATACATCATGACCAAGTGGGTTTTATCCCAGGGTCTCAAGGCTGGTTCAATATATGTAAATCTATAAATATAACTCATCACATAAACAAATTGAAAAACAAAGACCATATGATTCTCTCAATTGATGCAGAAAAAGCTTTTGATATTAGCCAGCATTGCTTCATGATCAGAACACTTAAGGAAATGGGTATAGAAGGGACATTTCTTAAACTGACAAAAGCCATCTATAGCAAACTCACAGCCAATATTGTATTGAATGGAGTTACATTGAAATGATTTCCATTCAGATCAGGAACCAGGCAAGGTTGCTCATTGTCTCCACTACTTCCTAACATTGTAATGGAAGCCTTAGCAATCGCAATTAGGCAAGAAAAGGTGATCAAGAGTATCCATATAGGATCAGAAGAGATCAAACATTCACTCTTCACAGATGATATGATTGTATACCTCAAAAACCCCAGGGATTCAACTCCAAAACTCTTAGAAGTGATCAAGGAGTATAGCAGCATCTCAGTTAACAAAATCAATACTCACAAATCAGTAGCCTTTATATATACCAACTATAGTCAAGCTGAAAAAACAGCCAAGGTCTCTCTTCTTTTTACAGTAGTGCCAAAGAAGATGAAATATTTGGAAATTTACCTAACAAAGGATGTGAAAGATCTCTATAAACAGAACTATGAAACTCTAGGAAAACAAATAGCTGAAGATGTTAACAAATGGAAAAACATACCATGCTCATGGCTAGGAAGAATCAACATTGGTAAAATGTCCATACTACCCAAAGCAATATACAATTTTAATGCAATGCCTATTAAAGCCCCACTGTCATATTTTAAAGATCTTGAAAAAAATAATACTTCATTTTATATGGAATCAGAAAAAAACTCAAATAGCCAAGACATTACTCAGAAATATAAACAAAGCAGGAGGAATCACACTACCAAGCCTCACACTATTCTATAAATCAATAGTTATTAAAACAACATGGTACTGGCAAAAAAACAGAGAGGCAGATATATGGAACAGAATAAAGAACCAAGAGATGAACCCCGCTACTTACTGTCATTTGATCTTTGATAAGGCAATTAAAAACATTCAGTGGGGAAAAGACTTTCTATTTAACAAATGGTGCTGGGTGAACTGGCCGGTGACCTGTAGAAGACTGAATCTGGACCCATACCTTTCACCATTAGGTGAAAGTTTTAATAACCAGAATCCACAGAGAACTCAAATGTATTAGCAAGAAAAGAACAAGTGATCCCATCTCAGTGTGGGCAAGGGACTTGAAGAGAAACTTCTCCGAAAAAGATAGGTGCACGGCCTACAGACACATGAAAAAATGCTCATCATCTTTAATCAGCAGAGAAATGCATATCAAAATCACTTAAGTAAGATTAGCTCACATCACAAAATCCCAAAACCAGAGATATTGGCATGGATGTGGAGAAAAGGCAACACGTCTGCACTGCTGGTGGGAAAGCAAACTAATACGTTCCTTTTGGAAAGATGTTTGGAGATTACTTAGGGATCTAAAAATAGACCTGCCATTCAACCCTTCAATTCCTCTACTAGGTCTATATCCAGAAGACCAAAAATCACTTTAGAACAAAGATATTTGCACTAGAATGCTTATTCCAGCCCAATTCATAATTGCTAAGTCATGAAAGAAGTCCCATCGACCCATGAATGGATTAATAAATTGTGGTATATGTACACTATGGAATATTATGTAGCCTTATAAAAAGATGAAAACTTTACCTCTTTTATGTTTACATGAATGGAGCTGGAACATATTCTTCTTAGCAAAGTATCTCAAGAATGGAAGAAAAAGTATCCAATGTACTCAGTCCTACTATGAAACTAATTTATAGCTTTCATATGAAAGGTATAATCCAACTATATAGCCCAAGAAGAAGGGGAAGGAGGAGAGGGAGGAGAGGGGAGTGGGAAGGATGGGTGGAGGGAGGATAGTTGGTGAGAACACAGCTACAGTACATTTTACAAGGGTACATGTTAAATTTACTAAGTGTAGAGTATAAATGTCTTAACACAATAACTAGGAAAATGCAACGAAGTCTATGTTAACCAGTTTGATGAAAATATTTCAAATGGTATACAAAACCAGCACATTGTACCCCATGATTGCATTAATGTATACTGATATTATTTAATTAAAAAAAAGAATGGAAGAAAAAGTATCCAATGTACTCAGCCATACTATGAAGCCAATTTATAAATACCCACACTTCCATATGAATGCTATAACTGAACTACAGGCCAAGATGAAGAGGAAAGATGGGGGGAGAGGGGAAGAGGGGAGGGGGGAGAGGGGAAGAGGGGAGGGGGGAGAGGGGAGTGGGAGAGGATGAGTGGAGGGAAGGTAAATGGTGGCATCACAACTATGGTGCATTTTACAAGGGTACATGTTAAATCTAAGTGTAGAATGTAAATGTCTTAACATAATAACTAAGAAAATGTGGCAAAGTCTATGTTAATCAGTTTGATGAAAGTATTTCAAGTTGTATACAAAACCAGCACATTGTATCCCATAATTGCATTAATGTACACAGCTATGATTTAATAAAAGAAAAAAAGAAAATGTAAATTGAATGATGCCCTTGGTTCTGCTGCACCTATATAGCCCTGACATCTGTGCTACAGCTTCCTTACTTAAAAAATGGAGAGGCTAATTCGAACATCAGTAGAAATTGAAGTCATTTTTATGAGGCAATGAGGTACATAATGAGCAATGAGTGGTGTGTGCACCTTTGAAATGAAATATAACTTTCTAGATATATTTAACCAAATAAATTTAGTCTCCAATATGTCAACTTGAAATAGATATTAATGCAGACTCCTCAGCCTTACATGACCAAAGATTTCTCTACTGCCTAGTTCTGTCTGTTTTCTTTGTAAGGGCATTTATCTCAGGTGGGAATGACATCAATAAGAATTTGACATTCTCAATTATTAAGGCAGCAAAGTGCTTAGGGAAAAGCCACACATAACAATGCAGTAAATAGATGGAAAAGGAACCATTTCAAGAATCTCCTTGTCAAGTAGTAAGTCATTCCTTGAGTCAGAATTAGTTAAAACACTTCACTATCTTCTAATATACATTTGGTCACCTTGGGCTCAGGATCTAATAGCTCTGACAGTCAGCACACAGGCAAATAAACATACTGGAGCCCTGTGATTTAACACTGAACTGGGGTTGCCCGTCATAGGCTAGGGTGTCCTTAAGCAAGGAATTTAAACACTAAACTCTACATTAAAGTTACTACAGTTTCCAGACAAAACAGAGGAAATAGAAGTAAGATGACTATACTCTATTCCCTAGGTTTTGTTTTGCACTACTACTATTTTGCAATTTTTTGGTTAAAGATTTTAGTGTCTCTAGAGGAAAATGTTTATAAACACATTAAATTATGAGTATCATTGAGCCTGCAGGATAGATTTTTTTCTTTTGTTTTTAATGTTAGTACATATTTCTGAAGCACCCAGATGAAGAATTCTCATTTTCACAATGAGAATTCACAGCCACCAACTGTATATCCAGCTGGGGTTACCCTAATTGTTTTCCAAGGGAAGAATATTTAATTTTGAATTTTCACTTTGAATTCAAATTCAAAGAAAGTCATCATGGTAATAAGTTACTTATAATACATATATAGGAAATAAACCTACTTCATTAGTATTAAATAACTTGTTTTATAATTATGAAAGTGAAGCAATTGTCAAAGGGGGCTTAATTCACCCACTGCTTCTGAGGATAGCAACAGCACTCTTCTATGGCAGAAAGAAACGCCTATCAAGAGGTCACACTGCAGTTTCTAAAGACATAAATAGTAACAACTGTCCTGTAAGAGTTCCTTCTGGCTCCTTCTAAAATATTTCCCATTCACAGACTCTAAACAGCTTCTCCTAGATAAGTAAACCATCTCAAAATGTCAGCCACACTGTTTGGCAGGTAAGCGTGTGGGATACTTCAAAGACATTAACATATAAAATCAGGGCACAATTTGATAAACAGGCTGTTGTTCACTTTTAAATGTCACCTTATTATTAGGAATAAGGTATTACCCTGAAATATTTAATTTGAGGCATAGCAGGCCTTGTTTTGACATGTCCGGTCCATTTGGTCCCTTTCTTGGTATTTGTGGTAATTATGGAACAAAGGGAAGGAGAGAGAGACAAAGAGAAAAATGTTACCTTCAGGGTGACTAGAACATATAAAACTTCAGATCTATGAACAGCAGCCAGTTTGTTTTATTAAGATCAGGGAACAGGGTGATAGGTGTGTGAGGACAGAAGCAGGTCTATAGTGAGAAGCAGGCCTAAGAGTGATGCTTCCTAGGACTTCTTTGTCTTCCGCGATACTCTGGGCAGTGATTCTCTTCATGAAACCTGGTTGGGATGCCCAATGTACTTCCAAAAATTTTCTTTTCAGCTTAAGTTAGCTTGGCTTTATATTACTTTCAGGCAAGAGGGTTGAATCAATTCAATCATCATCATTATCAGAATTGGAAGAAGTGAGAGACACCAGGAAAGTATCTTGCTTATAAATACATCAATGATCGGAGTAGATTCCCATCTCACTTCTATTGTCCATTACCACTTGGTTATCCTTGATATTGTAAAGGAAAACTGCTTTATTATTACTGTTATCATTATTAACAAGTCTTTATATTTTAAATAGTCCCTGTTAATGCAATTCTTTATCACAAAACACTTGGTAACTTTACCCAAAGACCTTCAGCTTTATTTGCCATTAAATAAAACCTGCTATTGATAAGGTACAGATGGGTTTTAAAAGGATGGAATCCAATGTCAAAGTCTGAACATCAGAAACAACAAAACAAATATAAAATTTCTTGAAGGCAAATCCTCAAATCAGGAAAATAGAAAGACATAACTGGTGTGTCAGATACTTGATTTTCTAACTTACCTCCCACATTTTCTCTTTTGTCACCCTCTCTACCAAAGTCTGGCCCTTCTCTCTCTGGGTGGATTATCATCTTCCACAAATCATCTGCTTTGAAGGAGGCATGTGGAGAAGTGAATGAAGAAGCTGTCAATAGAATGAAGAGCCAAATATTCTCTGATGGGTTGGGGGACACCTGTGAAAGCCGTATCACTCTTACTTCTAACACTTCAGCATTAGACTAATGTTAATCTATGGGAGGTATTTAAAGTACAGCCGAATGGATACTTGAAGGGATTGTTGTTCAGAAGTTTTAGCATGACTAAGATGAAGGTTTATGTAAATCAACATGAAAATAGAGTATTATGAATATACGGGAAAAGCCTGAAAGTGCTTGCATAAATAATAACACCCAATGTCAGGTATGTGTGCCCCCCAGTGGGCCAGCTGTTTGCCACAATCCTTCTGAAACCTTAGCGCAAGTTGAATTTGCTATGTGGTATACTGATATCCCTAGAAAGACAATAACTTGAGTTATAACAGAAGGACTTCCTAAACAAACAAACAAAAATCAACAATAACAATTTTGCAACATATACAGATGTGTCTTTTTATATTTTCAATACTAGCTAGAAGTTTTCCATGTAGAAATGCTATGCATCTCTGAAGAATCATTTCTATGTATTGCATATTTTGTGTTATCATGTTAACTTTAATTCCCTAATTGTTAATGGTATACAATGGGTATTTGTATATAGAATTCAAAAAATAATAGAATAATGGTCAAGATTTAAAAAATAAATTTAAAAAAAGAAAATTGAGTAAATGAAAAACAGGGAGAAATCAGTTTAAAGGTCATGAACATGAAAGCACCATATGGTATCTCACACCCTACTTGCATCACTACTGAATGTCACAAGAAGCAGAGAGAAAAGGAAACCCAACCACTGACTACATCACATTTGGTGCAATGACAGCTGTACGAAAGCCCATTCTTCCCCTCTGTCCTTTCCTATTGCTTTGGGAAGCTCGGGGCATGCTTTGAGCCCACAAATTGTTTTTCCTTTGTTGCTACTAGTGTAATCACATTACTCCCAAAATAATATTCCATATTTGTCTTTGTTCAACAATTCCTTCCTAGCAAAGTGGCTATTTAAACCAAGGACAAGATTACATTTACTAGATACTTTTTACTTGGCTCTACCAATGAATCCTAATTCTGGTATAATATAAATTAATATTCAAATGTATGATTTACATTAAAGAGCTGAGAGTTGGCATTTGGATATTATAGACCATTTCCAAAGGTATGCCTCAAGTATGACAGCGTTTCTTAATGTTGTTAGATTTAATGAAATTCATGTTAAATATTCATGAGTCATCTAGCTGTCTTCTGGCCTCTTGATTAAATTTTTCCTTAACTGGTCTGAATACCAGAATGTCTGTTGGGTATGTTTATCTTCTCTTTATTTAACCCAATATTTCTCACATTAAAGTATTACGTTTGGAATGTTTCTTCTGACCCTCCAGTGGCTTTTCTATAAATTACAAAAAAGATCCTAATGTTGGCTGGAAAAATTAATTGAAAGGTGAAAGAGCCATTCAAACTAAACAATGTGAGAGCTGTGTATTGTTCACAAGCATAGTAAAAGGGCAATTCCATCAAAAGAAGATGCAGTGGAATTTAATCTCAGAATTTTTATTTTATAGACTTTGGAAATATTCTGAATAAAACAGTGATTACCAGTTGATTAAAATCAACTAATTAATTATTGTTCTTTGTTCACTGAAGGTTCTGGGCTAGGCAACAAGTCACTAACATGAAGAAACTGCTATTTTTACACACAGTAAGCTCACAATCCAGTGATAAAATAGGGAGCAATTACCACATATGAGATTGTGATAAATATTACACAAAGGCATACACACCAAGTCATGGGACTCAGAGGGAAGGGTAAGCAATTCTAACTGGCAGACTCAAGAGTGATAGCAGAGTTTGTAGAGAATTAAAAAGTAAACTGAGTCCTAAAGGCTTAGATTCCTGGACAAATGGAGAATAAGGATGGAAAAGATAATACAAAAGAATGGCAGGAGCAAAGGGTCTGATATCTGGAAGTATATAAAGTTTTTGGAAAAGGGCACAGTTCAGGGAAAATAGAAGGAGGTGTTGTTGAAGACACAGTTTGAAAAACAGGCTCAGCGCCCACAGCACAGTGGTTATGGAGCAGGCCACATGCACTGAGCTGGCGGGTTCAAACCCAGCCAGGCCAGGTAAACAACAATGACAACTGCAACAAAAAGATAATAGCCAGGCATTGTGGTGGGCGCCTGTAGTCCCAGCTACTTGGGAGGCTGAGGCAAGAGAATCGCTTAAGCTCAAGAGTTGGAGGTTACTGTGAGCTGTGACACCACAGCACTCTACTGAGGATGACATAATGAGACTCTGTCTCAAAAAAAAAAAGAAAGAAAGAAAAGAAAAGAAAAATAGTTTGGATGAAGATTTTAAGATACCTTAACAACTCATCTGACTTGAATAGCCATTTGGGGTTTTTCAGCAGAGGAACTCCACAATCAGAACTGTACTTTTAAAAATTACCAGGGTCAGTTTTTGGAGCATACACTGGAAAAGTAGTAGATTATGTTTGGTATTTGCCAAAACAGGAAAATTTTGTGAACTTATACCTTAGTCCAAATCATGCTTTCAAAAATGGCCCTGAAATTAGAAAGCATACATGTATGTGAATACCAAAAAAATCCTCTCTGAGGATAGATATTTCAGCATTCTTGTTAAACCAAAAAGATATGCATTACAGTCTGGTGGGGGACCCATCATCCTGGGAAGCCTATGCTCTGCCACTCCCATTGGGTCACAAGCCAGATGTTCATGAGCCTGGTGGAAGAAGACATGACGTGGCATTTTGTTCATGAGGTGAGTAACTTTTATCAGAATAGCTTGGTAATCCTGTGTGGATACCAGACCTTAGGTGAGACTCTGTTACTAGGAAGGAGTCTGTGTGCACTATGCATAAAATTACTTCATTTTCCTAGTAATCTAATTCAGTTTCTCATGGAAGGAAGTTTCGATTGAAATGTAACATTTCCATTACAGATTCCAAACTCCAATATTAAAAGTTACCATCCTCACTAGTCTGCAAAGCAGTCTATGATGACAGCAGTCAGACCTCAACTTCTATTAAGAGAATAGAGGCTGGTGGTGAACTGCATGAGCTCTGGAGTCTGACCGACCTGGGCTTGCACCCCAGCTTTGTTGTCTACTGGCTTCAGCTTCAGAAACTATACAATGGCAATAGTAGTCCCTACTCATCAGATTGTTCTGAGAGAAACAGAAGACATTTCTTGTAAAACCTTTGGCCCTTCAAAGCATTTGATAGATAATTGTTGTTATTCACTACATAGTTGCTTGCCACAGGGTATTCATACATTTTTATTACAGATGACTTCCGCTTCTGGAGTGACAATTATTTGTGCCAAATATTTGTTCACATTTTTCCCTATCATGCACTCATTCATGATTAGATTTGCCACAAGCTTGACACTAGGAATTTCTGTTTTGATTACCTATATCTCTATTATATGCTTTGCACAGAAAGTTTAGGATGGCAATGCATTCCTCCATCTGGAATCACTGGTATTTTTCATCCACACAAGCAAAAGCACCAGTGCCTTTTTCAGGCAACCTTCCCTACTAGCTATCCCATTTATCCTTATATACCTATGTACATACATAAGTAATACGTACACGTGTTCACATATACAAATGTGTTAGGATGCTCCTTTAGTATTCCTAGGAACTCAAATTCAGCCCGTGAGATGTCCTGGGCTCTTTTGTATGGCAGTGGGAATGGGTCAGTTCCTTGGCAGAGGAGAGCCTATTTATTTATTTAGTTTGCCTTTCGTTTCACTTGAGTTAAAGTGATAAATTTTCCATTTAGTTTCAGTTTTATGAAGAGCCCAAACTGTTTTCATTGACGCTGAAGACCTACTTACATCCAGTGGGCTGAATTCTGATAACTCCTCAGAGGAGGAAATTATGCTGTATAATTTAACTGTGTTGCCCATAGCATTGAGCACAGACTTTGACAAATAGAAGCTGCCAAATTAATATTGTTGGTAGATGGATTAAATTCTGCATCTAAACTCATTGTTCCCATTCTACATTATTGCGTTATATTATTCTTTCCAAATAACTGCAGTTGTGTAAACAAGATCTATAAAATGATTTTTAATCAAAGATAAAACATGTATTCTAACTGGGTCAATAGGGGAAAAAAATGACTACAGTACATTGGCCAGAAGTTTTGCCCTGAGACCAAAAATATGAATAAAGGAAAATGTAGTGTGGGAGGTTGGTAACTGACCGATGTGCTGCATTTGTGGCTTTTAATTCTGAAATTCATTTCTCTTTTCCACCTATTTCTTTTGCATTAAATAAAATATTTTGTACCCTCTCCCACCAGTTAGTTTGATCACAGCTTGCTGCACCGCTCTCTTGTTGAGCTTCAGTGACTCGCTCAACTCCGGTATGGCAAAAGTCCCCAGTCCCACTGAGACCCAGCGGTGCATCGAGTTCCTGATCACTGTGTTCCAGAAGCAGGGTGGAAAGGAGAGCTACAGCTACACTCTGTCCAAGACTGAGTTCCAGAACTTCATGAACACAGAGCTGGGTGCCTTTGCAAAGAATCAAAAGGACCCTAGTGTGCTTGACCGCATGATGAAGAAACTGGACCTCAACTCTGATGAGCAGTTAGATTTCCAAGAATTCCTTAATCTTATTGGAGGCATGGCTGTGACTTGGCATGAGTCCTTTCTCGAGGTTGCCCATTCTCACAAGCAGATGTGAGGACCCCACCTGGCCTCCAAACCCACCCCATTTCCTTCCAGCCCCCATCATCAGTCCCTCCTCAGAGCCCACACACCCCTGAGCCCAGCACACCCACCACACTATGCCTGACTTGCAGGTAGCAATCAAACAGTATCATTTAAAAACTATATATTTTCTCGGATTGGTTGTTGCGTGAAGTTTACTGTGAGTGGTCGATGACACAAGGTGTAGATTTGCATTGAAATTGTATATAATAAAGGGTGACTACCACTCTTACGGCAGATAGCCAAAATCTTTATTTCTTCCCAGCTTAAATAGCCGGTGCTGCACGAACATGTTGTTAATGAATATTCATACCATTACCTCATGAATATATTGTAAAAAACAGACTAACTTTTTTAGTGAGACACATTCTTCTAAATTATCTATTATATTCAAATAGTAGCCGTGAAGAAGCAGCCTGTTAACTCCCTAGCCCACTTCTTGATAGATATGGAAACTGCTAAGGGGAAAAAAGCTGATTGTTGTTCTACTCTTTGCAGCCTCAAGCCATCTGGAGACCGTATCTTAACCTCACAAAAGCACAATTTGGAGATCCTGGCAACATTCCAGTGACGTGCCTACACTCTTCAGCCTCCTGGCCTGAGCACAGGAATTTTACCTCCTTGGTGCCAAGCCAAATGGAGTTCTGCCTCAGTCTCTCCTGAATTGTGCCAGGCAAGATTTTTGCATGCTCACTCTCAGAAACAGCAGAGGCAAAGACATATATGCTTTTCGCCGATAATTGGTGTGCGTTAGCAAGGATGTTTTCCATTGGGCCCAGGCGTGTGTAGGAGTGCTACTCACAGGATGTGAACTTGGGTTGTACTCATATTCTGTTGTTAGATCTTTGAAAGTCCCACTTTGGAGAGAAAAACTAGTAACACACATAGTTCAGGGGGCTAAACTATGGAGAAAGTGGGAACTGATGTTCTCTTTTAAGACTGGACCCTGTCAGTGACAGAGATGCTGCGTGCAGTTTAGCTTTTCTACCTCTTATTCTTTCCATCTTTGATGCAAAGGAAAAGGAAAACCATAATTGGTGCATAATAACAGAATATTTCATATATCAGCTTAAGCCTTACTATATGCCAGCGAATCTTCACTTTAACTTTAGAAGGCAGTCACTCTTATTCTCACTTGACAGATACAGAAACCGAAGTTAAGAAAGGTTAAGTGATCTGTCCAGTGTCACGTAGGTCGTAGGTGGTAGAGCTAGATTGGAAATGCTTGCATTTTAGCACCGGTCTCCACAGTTTAATAACTGTACTGTAATTGCCTCTTTACCTACTATAACCACACTGTTATGTTATTATTTACAATTTATTAATTGGAGAAACATAATTTCTGGAACATACCATGACAGAATAATTGGGTTTCAACACTTTAAAAAATCTATATACAACTCTGTCTTAAGTGACTGGCCACAATCTTCTAAAAACAAAATAAGCTATCAAATGGAACTCAAAGCCTCAAAGCCTGGGAAGAGCCTGATGTTCTGCTTACCACCCATGATATAATACTGAGTTACAACATGCAACTAGTTGACATTTAAATAAGCTGTGACCTAAAGGAGATACTTACTACTACCTGTTTTCCTTGCTATGATTTCCCGGTGCAAACAGTGTGAAGAGCACACAAGTTCCGCAGTTTTTGCTTTGGCCTAGCATATATCTAATATGAGTTCGACCTTTACTTATTGATTGAACATGTCCCATAATGATTACATTCCCTAAAAAAATGTAACGTATCTTATATAAAGGACCTTCTCTGTTCCATTGCACGCTAAATTACATTAGCTTTTCACAGTATCTATTCTTTTGATCTATTTTCTTCTTTGGTTTTCTTGTTTCTTCCCAAACCAATCATCTACCCATTATTATATTTGTTTCAGTTCCAATACTGGATTTCTAACACTTATTCTTATGGTGATTATGGTAAAAATTAGTAAATTAAAGAAACATACAAGGAATATACAAGTATTGAGGATAGTATTTTGACATATTGGTGTACAGTCTATAAATATAGATTTTTAATGTAATTGAGATTAAACTAAATATATGTTTCTATCCTTGTACTTAAGCATTTAATTTTAGTAGCATTTCATAATTATTTACCAAAATATTAATAAGTTTTGAAATAATTTTTATGGCTGAATAATATATTATTGTGTGGCACTTCCATAGTTTATTTAATCATTTCTATTGTTGAACATTTGGCAGATGCAGATTTGCAATTTCTTTTTAAATATTACTGTGATTACTAGTTTTAGACATAAGTAATTGTCGATAATGGTGATTATTTTCCTAGCACTTACAATAAGAGAGATAGAAAAAATCAATTAAAACTTATAAACACTTTAGAAGCTTTTGCTATATTAATAAATTTTTTTAGAAACTATATTTTATCAGTTAATACAACCTCAACAATAGATGAGGGTGCCTCTCTACTGCAACTTACCCACAACTTAACCTAATTATGCAAGTGAGCAATGCTTTCATTAACTTCTAGTTAGAATGTTAAAGGATGAAAAACATCCATGTTTTTATGATAATAACATGAAAATAAAAATAAAATAAAATTGTACTTTTATTGGGTTATCATTTGCACTGTGAACTCAAGGAAATCTAATGACTTGAAATCCAATGAAGGAAGAACCCTTCATAGCTAGGCAGATGGCTGTATGAACCTCCACTCATAAGGTCAACCACTCAATCTGGGTTTTAGTAGGTTGGAAAGCAGGCCTACAATAGATATCATTTCAAGGAAAAGTAACATACACTGAAATTTTAAAATGAAGGTGAGATAGTAAAATATTAATAGATTGAAATCTTGAAAGTTCCTAATACAAAAAATAAATCACCCACCTTAGTAATTATCCCTCATCTATAAAATTTTGCTGAGACGAGTTGATAAAGAAGGTGCTAGAAAGCAGAGGGAATTAGTGGCTCTAAAGCTGTAAATTCTATAACCCTGGTGGGATGAAATCCAAAGATTAATCAAACTTGTCTGAAACTGCAACATAACTTTTTTCCAGCTCCAGTACTGCTGAGAATAAAGAGATTAGTAATGCGAAGGCAGTGGTGAGAGAAGTTGGAAACTGTGTCAACTGGAGTTGAATGAAATCTGTTTAAGATGTGGACCATTATTAGTTAAATTTGATCCTTTTTAATATTTGAATAAGCAGCCCCTAGCCAAGTAGAGTTAGCAGCCCCTAGTCAAGAGCTTAGTAATGTGAAGGCAGTGGTGAGAGAAGTTGGAAACTATGTCAACTGGTGTTGAATGAAATCTGTTTAAGATGTGGACCATTATTAGTTAAATTTGATCCTTTTTAATATTTGAATAAGCAGCCCCTAGCCAAGTAGTCAGAGAGAGGACAGAATTTTCTCCAGGGAAAACAAAATAAAAACAAAGAAAATCATACTTGAGTTTCTATTGTTCTTTAAAACATGATATCCAGAATAAAATTTTAAAAACTACAAGACAGATTAGGAAAAGAAAATGTAACCAATTATCCAGAGAAAAAACAAACAAGAAGCAGGCACGAGAGATGGTCTATTTAGTAGATAAGGTAAATAGATAAATAAGTAAATAGATAATAAGTAAATAGATAAATAACTATTATACAAATTTTTACCAATTTAAAGGACACCAATGGATATAATGGCTTAAGACATAAGGATTTTCAAGGTAGAAATGAAAACTTTTAAAAAGTGAAAGTTCTAGAACTAAAAGTAAAATACCAAGTACAAATTACATTAATTTAAAGGAAATTTTTGAAACAGATAGAAAATTATAAAAGAAGTTATCCTGAAACATCATGAAAGAAGGAAGATCAATGGAAAGGGGAAAATAGATAAATAAATGGACTTTTATTATCCTCTTAAGTCTCTAAATATGGCAATTCTGTCTAAGATTTTATTCATATATATGTATATAGAGAAAATATTTGAAACCATTATATGATAAAAGGGGAAGTTAAAAAGACTTAAAGATAAGTTTAAATTTTCTTCAGACTGGTAAAATATCAACATCAGTAAATTGTATTGAGTTACATATGTATAATATAATAGCTAGATCAAACAATAAAAAAGTATGCACAAGGAGATCCAAAAAATCACAGAAAAAATCTACAGAAAAATTAAAATGAAATTCAAAAATGAAAAATCAAGTAAACTATAGGAAAACAGGGGAAAAAACAGAGAAGGAAAAATGGAGACAATATAAGTAAAATATATCCATAATTACATTAAATGTAAATAATTTAAATACACCAACTAAATGACAAAGATTGGCAAAGGAGTGGGGAAATGACCCATTTTACCTTTCCTATAAGAAAATTGCCTCAAATATAAAATATAGTTAGGCTGAAGCAAAACAATAGGAAAAGATACATTGTGCGAACATTAAGCAAAAGGAAGGTGGAGTCTCTATGTTAATATCTAAAAAGGCAGGATTCACAGCAAAGGAAAGTACCAGGGAAAAATAGGAGCATTACATCATGGTAAGGGAGTCAATCCATCAAGAAATGCAGCCGTGTCCCTATGAGCACATACATATTGGTAAACTAGTTCCAATTTGAGTGGGGGGATGGGAAGAAGAGGAAGGGTAAATTCCCCAGTGGGTACTTTGAATGGGTTCATTACTGACTTTCTGGGTGAGGGCCACACATATAACTTTCACTTAAAATTTCTAAAAGCAAACTATGTAACCAAAACCATAATATACTAAAATAAACTTAAAAAAAAAATGGAGCTGCAAAGAAGGAGGAGCAAAAACAGACAAAACTGAAAGGAAAAATAAACAGATTCCCAATTCTTAAACAAAATAGTTCAACAGAGAATCTATTAAACCTAAAATCAGCTAGGATATAAAAAGTCCATCTCACCATCAACCAAAAGGATCTAATCGATATTATAGAACATTCCAGCCAACAACAGCAGAATACACATTCTTTTTAAGCACTCATAGAACATTTACCAAGATAGAATATACGCTGGACCATCAAACCAACCTCAGCATATTTAAAATAATTTAATTGTTGTGGCAAGGGGAATAAGCCAGACACAGAAATAATTTTATCTTCACAGACAGGTGAGTAGGAAGAAAATTTTTTTAAAAGATAAACTAGGCAGAAAACAACCAGTAAGTTGGTAGATGTAAAACCAATCACATCAATAATTATATTACCTACACCAGTGGTTCTCAATCTTCCTAATGCCATGACCCTCTAATACAGTTCCTCATTGGGGGTCACCACAACATGAGGAACTGTATTAAAGGGTTGAGGCATTAGGAAGATTGAGAACCACTGACCTACACAATGTTCTAAACATCTCAATTAAAAAGACAGACCTTGTCATGCTGGATAAACAAGATTCAACTTTATGTTTTTCCATAAGATATTCTTTTAGAATGAAAGTATGTGTATGTTAAAAGGATGGTGAAAATGTAACATGAAGATACAAATCAAAGGAAAGCCAGAGTGACTACATTATAAGTAAGACAAAGCGGACTTCAAAACAATAAATATTACTAGACATAAAATGTCATTACATATTAATAATGAAGTCAATTCATCAAGAAGACATAACATGCAAAAATATCTACCTACCTAATCACCGAGTGAGTTTCAAAATACATGACACAAAAGAGATAGAATTGCAAGGAAAAGTAATTTCACAATTTTATTTGAAGCATATAGCACCATTCTCTCCATAATTAATAGGACAAGTAAACTGAAAATAAGTGAAAACATAAAAGGCCTGAACAACAATGGACCAACTTAATCTAACTGGTTTTTATAGGACATTCTATCCTACATGAGCAAAATACATCAACACGTTATTTTCAAGCACATGGAGTATTCATAATGACACACCCTATTCCAAGCCACAAAGCTAATCTCAGCAAATTTAAAACACTTGAAAGCATACAAATTGTGTTCTTCAGTTGAAAGAAAAGTAAACTAAATATCAGTAACAGAAAGATATTTGGAAAATACCAAGCATTTAGGAAATAACATTTTTCTTGATAATGCAAAACAATGAACAAGTCATAAGGAAAATTAGAAAATACTCTGAATAGAATAGAAATAAAAGCATAGCATGCCAAAATTATGGAGCATTGCCAAAGTGACACAGGGAAACTTATAACATTAAAGACTTACATAAGAAAACAAAAAAATTTTCAAGTTAACAAGCAAAATGTCTACCTGAAGACATAAAAACTAGAGGAAATCAAGCACAAATCAAGCAAATCATAAAGATAAAAGGAAAAATCAATGGATGAACTTGAAAATGGAAGAACAATAGAAAAATCCAGTAATATCAAGACCCAGGTTTTTGGAGAATATCAATAAAATTGATGAAACTCTATTCAGACACATCTGGAAAAGAAGAGAGAACACATTAATCACTAACATCAGGAATAAGAAGGAAATATCTCCCTGTATCCTCTAGACACTTGAAAGTATAGTAAGAGAACATTATAAATAACGTTAGGCCTTTAAATTCAACAACTTAGAAGAAATAGACAAATTCTTAGAAGACTCATGTTCACAACTCTTCTAGTAAATAGAATGTAAGGGAGCACTTTCTTCTAGGGTTTTTAGAGTTCTGTGTCTTTGATTTAAATCTTTTATCTGTCATGAATTAATTTTTGTAAGTGATGAGAAGTGTGGATCCAGTTTCGCCCTGTTACATGTGGCTAACTAGTTCTCCCAGCTCCGTTTATTGAATAGTGATGCTTTTCCCCAGTGTATGCTTTTGTCAAAGATCAGCTGTCAATATGAATATGATCTCATCTCTAGACTCTCTGTTCTGTTCAATAGATCTATGTCTCTATTTTTATGCCAATACCATGTGATTTTCATCATTATAAACTTGTAGTATGAGCTTAAGTCTAATAAAGGGATGCCTCTGGGTTTCTTCTTATTTTATAGAATTGCATGAGCTATATGGAGATATTTTCTGGTTCCATATAAAATGTAGAACTATTTTTTCAAAATCATCAAAATATGACATTCATATTTTAATGGAGATAACTTTAGTTGGTATAGACATCTTAACGATGTTGATTCTTCCAAGCCATGAATAAAATATGTTCTTCCATCTGTTAACATCCACTGCTATTTCTTTTCTCAGTGTTTCATACTTCTTTCTGTAGAAATCCTTCACATCGTTTGTTAAATATATTCCAAGGTGTTTCTTTCTTTTTTTCGTTGATGCTACTGTGAAGAGTACTATACATGTATCTTTGATTTGATTCTCAGCTTGACTATTGGTGATATATATGAAGGCTTTGTGTACATTGATTTTATATCCTGAAATGTATTTCTTGATCACTTCCAGGAATTTCATGGTTGAGTCTTTGGGCTGCAAAGTTCATATCATCAGCAAAGGGTGATAGTCTGACCTCTTTTGTCCCTATTTGGATACCCTTGATAGTCTTCTCTTGCCCGATTGTTTTGGCTAAGACTTCCAAAACTAAGTTAAATAGTAGTGGCAATAGTGAATAACCTTGGCTGGTTCCAGTTCTAAGCAGGAATGCTTTCAGTTTTACTCCATTCATTATGATGTTGGCTATGGGTTTATTGTAGATGACTTCTATGTCTTCTAAGGAATGTCCCATCTATGCTAACTTTCTTAAGTGTTCTTAGCAAAAAAAGATGCTGGATTTTGTCACATGCTTTTTTCTGCACCTATTGATAGGATCATATGGTTTTTGTTTTCACTTCTGGATATGTGGGGTGAATTACATTTATAAATTTGCATGTATTGAATCAGCCTTGCATACCTGGAATAAAACTCGTCTGCTTGTGATGAATTATTATTTTTTATGTGTAGCTGAATTCTGTTTGCTAAGATTTAATGGAGTATTTTTGTGTCAATATTCATAATTATATTAGTCTGTAGCTTTCTTTTTTTGTTGTGTCCTTTCTTGGTTTTGATCTCTCATAGAAGGACCTGGGGAGGGTTCCTTCCTCCTCTATGTTTTTGAATAGATGCTGCTTTATAGGTACAAGCTCTTCTTTGAACATTAGGAATTCTGGTGTTAAACAATTTTGTCTGGGACATTTTTTGTTGGAAACTGTTTATTAGAAGCTTTTTTATTATTTCAATTTTGGTGCTTAATATTGATCAAGAGATCTATTTCTTCCTCATTGAGTTTAGGGAGGTAGTGTGATTCCAGAAATTTGTCCATTTACTCCACATTTTCAAATTTCACAATCTCTTCACAGAGATTTTTGTAGTATTCAGTGATGATTTTGCATTTCTGCAACATCCATTGCTATTTCCTCCTTTTCATTTCTTATTAGAACTTATTAGAGATGTTTTTAGAATCTTTTAAAGAACCAACTTTTGGCTTTATTAATATTCTGAATGGTTCTATTGTTCTTGATTGCACTTAGTTCTGTTCTGAAATTGGTTATTTTTTTTCTTCTGCTGGTTTGGGATTGAATTACCTTTTTTTTCTTTCCAGTTCCTTGAGATGATTCATTAGATTATTGATCTGCACTTTTTCTGTCTTCTGGATGTGGGCATTTAATACAATGAATTCCCCTCTCAGGACCACTTCTGCAGTAAGTATCCCACAGGTCTTGATAGCTTATAGCCTTACCGTCATTTTTTTCAAGGAATCTAATGATTTTCTTCCTATCTCCTCCTTGACCCGGTTATTGTTCAGCTATAAGCTGTAAGCCATAGACTTTTGAAGGGATGAGTATTTCTGTTGGAATTGATTTCTACTTTTATTACACTGTGATAAAGATACATGGTATAATTTCTATTTTTAAAAAATTGTTGAGAATTGTGTTGTGACCTAAGATGTGATCATTCTTGGAAAATGATACATGAGCTAATGAGAAGAATCTATATTCAATAGTATTGGGGTGAAATGTTGTGTAGATGTCTGTTAAGTTCATTTGTTCTAGACTTGAGTTTAAGTTCAACATTTCTTTGCTTGGAGGATCTGTCCAGTTCTTTCAGTGCAGTGTTGAATTCTCTGACTATTACAATGCTGTTGATTATCATATTATTTAGGTCGAGTAAAATCTGTGTTATAAATCTGGAAGTATCCAAGTTGGATACCTAAGTACTCAGGATGAATATGTCTTCTTGTTGAATTGTTCCCTCGATCAGTACAAAATATTATCTTTGTCTTTCTTTACTTTTGTTGCTTTAAAAATCAGTGGGCATTTTTTCATATATCTGTAGGCCGTG
>NW_003852501.1:123177-126151 GCF_000181295.1 Otolemur garnettii
GGATAAAACCCACTTGGTCGTGGTGTATGATTTGCTTGATGTGTTGCTGGATTCTGTTGGTTTTTTTTTTAATCTAATCAGCAAGCGTGTATCTCTTCAGTAGGGAATTCAAGCCATTCATATTTATGAAAATTTATAAGGGAGGATTTCTGATCATCCTGTTGCAAGGGATTTTGTTGCTTTGCTTTGTCACTTGGGCCACTGTGGTAGCTAGGCTTTGTCCTCAAGTTGCTGGGTAGGTTTACTTTGCTGCAAGATCATTATTTTGGTCTGTGTATAGTACAGGTTTGAGTACTTCCTACAAGGCAGGCCTAGTAATGACAAATTTCCTCAAAGTTTGCATGTCAGGAAAATATTTGATATCTCCATCAAATATGAAACTTAGTTTTACAGGCTATAGAATTCTAGTCTTTAAAGGGTAGGCTAGTCTTTAAAGGGTAGGCTAGGCACTGGCATTGGTGCCTAACTTCCCATAGGGAACACTTCAAAAGTGACCATAATCATATTCAGCACCAAAGTATAGGTATGTGGCAGTTTTTCTGGGATGAATTCACAAACTTAACTGTTTAACCTTATACAATAACAGCTCTGGTGGCTATTCTAGAAAAAGAGTTCAAAAACTTCTTTGAGAGGTGGACTAGGTTCTGGCAGTGACACATAGATTCCCAAGGGGAGTACTTCGAAGGTGACCATAGTGATATTCAGCAATTAGGTGTGTAGCACTTTTTCTAGGATGAGTCATGAACTTGTCTGACCTTTCATGTGCCTCCCTAAATTGATTTTTTTGGTATAATATGAGGTAGGGTCCAGTTATCATCATGACCTTGGGGATAGGGAAGATATCTTGTCAGAAAAGAAAATGCACTACTCCTAAAGGAAACATTTATGAATTACATTCAAACTGAAAACCTCTTATTGAAAGACACTGACAGAATAAAAAGTAAAATCATGGAGTAGGAAAGAATTGCCAATACTTAGATATAGAAGAGAATGTGTTTATAGAACATAAAACCACTTTTGCAAATTAATAAGAAAAAATTATCTTTATAAGTTTTCTGTAAATCCAAACTGCTCTAAATATTAAGTATATTTAACATGCATAGAAAAAGGTGCTCATGCTTAATATCATGATGATTTGCAGACCACTTACCAGAATTACTAAAATTAAAGACTATATGAAATATTTCCAATATACACATTAGTACTCTCATACACTGTGAGACTTAATTTGTTCTCAGGGGTTACATGCATTCCACAAGAGAGCAAGGCTTGGATATTTTTTATCCAATCAGCAAGCTTATATGTCTTCAGTAGGGAATTCAAGCCATTCACATTTATTGAAAATATTTGTAAGGGAGGATTTCTGATCATCCTGTTGCGAGGGATTTTGTTGCTTTGCTTTGTCACTTGGGCCACTCTGATAGCGAGGCTTTGTCCTCAAGTTACTGGGTAGGTTTACTTTGCTGTAAGACCACTATTTTGGTCTGTGTATAGTACTGGTCTGTGTACTTCCTTTAGTGGATTTGACTAATCCACTAAAACTGGAAGTATGCATATTCTGTCACTCCATGATTTCATTCCTAGAAGGTTATAATACATTTCTAAAAACATATATGCTCATTGAATAATGGATGTAAAATGATATTTCTGGCAGAATGAGTCTCAATAACATAAATGTGAAAGCAGACCAAATGTAACAAGAAATACATAGTGATGTAGCGATAAACTAAAATGTTAGCAATTGGAATGAATTAATTATTGGTACATGGTGTGTACCTCTGAGGGGGAGAATCGTGACAGAGTGAAGGCCTAAAGGAATTGTGTGGAGTGCTGCCAATATTCCACTTTTGTAATAGTGGGAGGCAGGTACATGGGTGTATTTGCTTTTTGAATATTCATCAAGCTGCACATTTACCATTTGTGCCCTTTCCATATAAAGAATCTGTCTAGCAAAGACTGACCTTTCTTTAGGGGATAACGGGTGAGCCAGAGGAAAATAGATATGGCATAGATATCAAGCCAATCTGTGGTTTCCATTTTAGTAATGAAAGATGTCGTCATATTAATTTAAGTCCACCATACCAGAATCCTTCGAAATTTTTTTCAGAATTTCTTTCTCCTGTAGTTTCAGTGTGTGCTGGTATATTGATTTTTTTTTTTGTTTTGCTAATACACAATAAAAAGTCATTCTTGTATCTGGTCCTTCATGATGCTAGCAGTTCCCACATTCCAGTTCCCTGTCTGCATGAGTCCTACATGGACAATCTCCTTTGACCATTCTCAGGTCCCATTCACTTTGGAGAGTCTCTTCAATGTACTTGAAAGATCCAATTTTACTTTGTCTATTATTCTTTCTCCCACTCCTACCAGAGGTTTCTTTAAGGAGAAGAAAAAAACCTCTTATCTTTCCTTGCCATTTGCTTTGTTCTCCTAGGAGGAAATTCCCTGTCTTTATAAAACATTCCCAACAAAAATCAGAAATGAACCACACAAGAGACTTGAACAGAAATTTCTCTGAAGATGACAGATGAATGGCCAACAAACACATGAAAAAAAGCTCATTGTCCCTAATCATCAGAGAAATGAAAATCAAAACTACTCTGAGATATCACCTAACTCCAGTAAGATTAGCCCATAACACAAAGTCCGAAATCTGAAGATGCTGACATGGATGAGGAGAGAAGGGAACACTTTTGCACTGCTGGTAGAATTGTAAACTAACACAACCTATATGGAAAGAAGCATGGAGAATTCTCAAAGAACTAAAAGTGGACTTTCCTTTTGATCCTACAGTCCCGTTACTAGGTATGTATCCAGAAGCAGAAAAGTCATTTTACCACCAGGACATTTAAACCAGAATGTTTATTGCAGCTCAGTTCACAATTGCCAATATGCCAATATGTGTAAGCAACTCAAGTGCCCATTAACCCATAAATGGATCAACAAACTGTGGTATATGTGTACCATGGAGTAC
>NW_003852501.1:128846-142611 GCF_000181295.1 Otolemur garnettii
AAAAAAAAAAAAAAAAAAAAAATGGAGACTTTCCATCTTCCGTGTTTACCTGGATGGAGTTGAACCACATCTTCTTAGTAAAGTATCTCAAGTATATAAACAAAAGTAGCCAATGCACTCAATACTAATGTGAAACCAATTCATAAACAATTACACGCCCAAATACTAATATGAAACCAATTTATAAACAACTACATGCCCAAACACTAATATGAAACCAATTTATAAACAACTGTATATCCACATGAAAAAAAAAAAAACACACACAAGTGTAGTTTAGCGAGTGGAAGGGGAGAGGAGGGAAGGCAATTGGCAGGATTTCACCTAAAGGGGACAATGTGAGGGTGTTTAGCATGGCCCCTGGATGAAGGACTCAACTACAACTTGAACTTTACTTAGAAATTGAAACAATGTAACCTAAACATTTATACCTCATATTAATCTGAACAAAGAGCATCAATAAACCATTATTCTTTTATAAAAAAATTACTTTATTGAGGTATGACTAACACTCAAAGCCACACATATGTAAGGTATACAACGTGATATATTTGGAGCTAAGTATATACCTGTGAAACCATCACCACAATCTGTATTATAAATATGTCCATCTCTTCCAAAAGCTTCTTCTCATTCTATTTATTATTAATTTTTTGCATGTGATGAGAACACAGTCTAAGATCTACACTCCTAGCAAAGTTTTTTATAATACAAAGTCTGACAATTAAGTTCATGAACTTTCCACCTGCACTTTCATTGGTAGCACTGCACAAGCAACTCAGTAAGATTTCATAACCCTGGTTGCTAGGAAAGTTTTGAGACAATCTGTTTTATGGCCCATCATTTCACTTCCAAGAAATAGTCTATAGTGTCCTTTCTGATTCATCTGTGTAAGTTTCAACTTGTTCCTACATGGATTTTATGTTTCTTGATTTTTGTGTATCTCAAAACTTTTGTAATGACTCATGTATCAGTGTCTCACAGCTATGTTTATATACACGTGTGGTGGTGTCTTGCTGAGTGGCAGTCATTATGGTGTGGGTTTTTTTGTGCCATTGAAAGAATGTTGGAGCTTGAATTAGAGCAATGAATAAACATTAAATTTCTTGTTAAACTTAGCAAGGGTGAAAGTGAAATCAGGGACATATTAGTCCAAATTTATGAGGATAATGCCATGAAAAAAATGGCAATGTACAAATGGATTAAACATTTGTCTGATGGGAGAGAAAGTATCACTGATAAAAAGAGGTCAGGGCAGCCAGTAACAAGCAAAACTAAGGAAAACATTGCAAAAATTCATCAAATTGTGTGTCAAAAATATTGGCTGACTATGGGAAACATAGCAAACCAAATAGACATTGATAGAGAGACAATTAGGAAAATCTTAACCAAAAATCCTGGAGTGAGAAAAGTGTGGCTCTTACATCATGACAATACCAGCTCACAGAGGAAGGGAGTGTTCAACCAAATAACTGTATTGGAACACCCTCTCTACTCACCTGATCTGGCTTCAAATAACTTTTTGTTTCCCTGAAGACAAAGAAAATATTGAAAGGAAAATTTTTTGATGACACTCAGGACATCAAGGGTAATATGATGATAGCTCTGATGGCCATTCCAGAATAAGAGTTCCAAAATTGCTCTGAAGTGTGGACTAGGTGCTGGCATCAGTGCATAGCGTAGAGTACTTTGAAAGTGACCATAGTGATATTCAGCAATGAGACATGTAACACTTTTTCTAGAATAAGATCACAAACTTAATTTTCAGGCCTCATACATATTAGTTATAGGCATTGTGCTTTATGGTAGAACTCCAGGACTTACTCATCTTGCATAAGGGAAACTTTGCACCCTTTTAATTATATCTCCCTGTTCTCCCCTCTCCCCAGTCTCTGGAACCACCATTCAACTCTGCTTCTTTGAGTTTGACTCTTTATTGTGTATTTTATTGATTTTTTATAGTTGTACATATTTGGGGGGTACATGTAATATTTTGATGTAGGTATGAAATGTGTAATGATCAAGTGAGGTTAATTAAGGTATCTATAACCTCATTTATCTTTTCCTTGTGATAGGAACATCAGAATTCTTCTCTCCTACCTGTTTTGAAATATAGTGAAACTTGCATCATTGGCCACCTCTCCACATTGACCACCTCCTTAAGTTGGCCTGATTTTCATAACTAGATGTGTGCCACATGTACTCAATGGAAATTCCTTACATCCACCAGCTTGCTACAGTCCCTTGGGTGGTCAGCTTACAGAGGTTCTACTGTATATAATAAATTATTGTTAAATTTTCTGATAGTATTATCAAATGCTAGAACTTATTACTTCTAACTATACATTTGTGCCCATTAGCCAACTTATATTCTTCATATAAGAGATATCAGGATATATTTGTCCTTCTTAAAAACTGATGTTATTTTATTATTATTATTATTAGAGACAGAGTCCCACTTTATTGCCTTTGGTAGAGTGCTATGGAGTCACAACTCATAGCAACCTCCAGCTCTTGGGCTTAAGCAATTCTCTTGCCACCACAGGTGCCCACCAGAACATCTGGCTGTTTTTTTGTTGCAGTTTGGCTGGGGCTGAGTTCTAACCCACCACTCTCCGTATATGGGGCTGGCACCCTACCCAGTGAACCACAGGCACCGCCCCCCCAAAACTGATGTTATTAAATTTGCTAAAGAGTATGCAGATGTACATTTCTCCTGAGGGAAATTATTGATTGGGGTGAATTGCTATTTTACTTTTAAAATGTCATTGCTTTGCTTCACTTTAAAGAGGATGGGGAAGTAGAGAAATAATTGTGGTTTTCTTCAAATATACAGTGTACAGTGTTTTCTGCTGCTTATGTGAATGTAGACTATTTTAACAGTATTATTGCTCTCTACCTTACAAGGGGATCTAATCTTCTGAGCAAAGCATATAGGTAAATGAAAACTGATACATTCTACAACTTGACATAGATATTGTTTGTATAAGCTCAAAAGGCAAAAGATTTTTTTTTCTTTTTTACCTTTTCCCTCCCACTTTTCTTTCCTTTATTTCTTCCTACTTCCTCTTTTTCTTTTCCTTCCTTTCTTATTTTCCTTCCCATTTCCTTGCTATCCAAGTAGACCAATGTCTAATGCAGACTAGTACATTTCTGATTTAACCAAGGAATTGAATAGCCAAAAATGAATTTGAGAAATAGTCATATTTATAGGCACATTATTTCACTGAGACCTCAGGTCCCGGAATAAAAATGTGAAAAATTTTCTGTTTTAGTATTTGTATTGGAAAAGGAGAAATTCAATACAATTATCTTAAAAATCCATTAGCTAATGAACAGTTTTATCAGTGTTCCCATAAATGTTTGGCTCAAGTGCTGTGGTGGGCAACTACTCAGTTTAGACAAGATCAAAGAGAGGCTGTACTGGGAGACATGTGACCTGTGGACATTGACATTTGGTGGGGAACATAAGAGAATTGGGCTAAAGAAAATGTAGCCATAAAATCTTCTATGTGAACACAAGTCTTCTGAATTCATAATACTTTGCTTTGAAAGGTGAGTAGGTTTTGCAATCATAAGCAAAAAGAACAAATCTGGAGACATCACATTACCAGACTTTAAACTGTACTGCAAGGCTATAGTAATAAAAACAGTATGAGTTTGGTACAAAAACAGAGACATAGACCAATGGCACAGAACAGAGAACCCAGATATAAAACCTTCTAACTATAACCAACTGATCTTCAACAAAGTAGATAACAAAGTATACTGAGGAAAAGAAGCCCTATTCAGTAAGTGGTGCTTGAAAAATTGGAAAGCTACACGTGGAAAAATGAAACAGGTCCCCTACCTCTGCTGGTGGGAATGTAAACTAATACATTCCTTTTGGAAAGATGTTTGGAAAGCTGAAAAAATGGTCAAGGACTCTATTCCATTCACAGTAGTGCCTAAGAAGATGAAATATTTGGGAGTTTACCTAACAAAGGATGTGAAAGATCTCTGTAAAAAGAACTATGAAACTCTAAGAAAAGAAGTAGCTGAAAATGTTAACAAATGGAAAAACATACCATGCTCATGGCTAGAAAGAATCAACATTGTTAAAATGTCCATACTACCCAAAGGAATGTACAATTTTAATGCAATCCCTATTAAAGCTCCACTGTCATACTTTAAAGATCTCAAAAAAATAATACTTTATTGTATACGGAATCAGAAAAAACCTCCAATAGCCAAGACATTACTCAGAAATAAAAACAAAGCAGGAGGAATCATGCTACCAGACCTCAGACTATACTATAAATTGATGGTGATCAAAACAGCATGGTACTGGCACAAAAACACAGAGGTAGATGTATGGAACAGAATAGAGAAACAAGAGATGAACCCAGCTGCTTACTGTCATTTGATCTTTGATAAGCCAATTAAAAACATGCAGTGGGGAAAAGATTCCCTATTTAACAAATGGTGCCGGGTGAACTGGCTGGCAACCTGTAGAAGACTGAAACTGGACCCACGCCTTTCACCATTAACTAAGAAAGACTCTCACTGGATTACATATTTAAACTTAAGACATGAAACTATAAAAACACTAGAAGAAAGTGCAGGGAAAACTCTTGAAGAAATCGGCCTGGGAGAATATTTTATGAGGATGACCCCCCCAGGCAATTGAAGCAGCATCAAAAATACACCACTGGGACCTGATCAAACTAAAAACTTCTGCACAGCCAAGAATACAGTAAGTAAAGCAAGCAGACAGCCCTCAGAATGGGAGAAGATACTTGCAGGTTATGTCTCCAACAAAGGTTTAATAACCAGAATCCATAAAGAACTCAAATGTATTATCAAGAAAAGGACAAGTGATCCCATCTCAGGGTGGGCAAGAGACTTGAAGAGAAACTTCTGTGACGAAGACAGGTGCACGGCCTACAGACATATGAAAAAATGCTCATCATCCTTATCAGAGAAATGCAAATCAAAACTACTTTGAGATATCATCTAACTCCAGTAAGATTAGCCCACATCACAAAATCCCAAAACCAGAGATGCTGGTGTTGATGTGCAGAAAAGGGAACATTTCTACACTGCTGGTGGGAATGCAAACTAATACATTCCTTTTGGAAAGATGTTTGGAGAACTTGAAATGAAAATTAAAACTACAATGAGATTTCACCTTACCCCAGTTAGAAAGGTTTTCATTAAAAATTTCAAAGGAAGCAGGGAGAAAGGAAGATTTATACACTGTTGGTGGAAATAGAAACTACTACAACCTCTATGAGAAACAGTAAGAAGTTTCCTTATAGAATTAAAATTAGACCTACCATTCAAACCAGAAACCTAAGTATTGGGTAGTTACCCCCCAGAAAATAAGACTTTTTATCAAAAGACACCTGCACTTGAATGCTTATTGAGCACAAATCATAATTGCAAAGACATGGAATCAACTGCAGTGCCCATCAGTTCATGAATAGATTAATAAAATGTGGTGTATGGATACCATAGAGTACTACTCAGGCACAAAAAAATAAAAATGAATTACTTCCTTTTCAACAATCTGGGTGGAACTAGAGACCATTCTGCTAAGTGAAGTATCTTAAGAATGGAAAAACACCACTTGTACTCACTATTAAATTGGAACTAACAGATGAGCACAGGTACACAGATGAAAGTGAAATTCAGTATGAATCAAGAAGGGGTTATGGGAGGGTTAAAAACCTATCTAGAGGGATCAATGAATACTATTTGTGTGATCAGCACACTTATAACCAGGACTTAAGCATTACAAAAGCAATACATGTAACCTAAAATATTTGTATCCCCTTAATATTTTGAAACAAACAAAAAGAAAAAAAAAGTGAGTGGGTGATTGAATTCAGGGAGAACCTATACAAGTTACATGCTTTGTGAGTAAGTAATGTAAGAGTGGGCTATTTATTAAATCTACAAATGCCTGCTTCTCTAACTTGTAGGTAAGGCTCACATTAAAAACTCCGGAAGGGCAAATTCACAAGGGCCATCTTATTGAGGGCTCAAATTACACATTCCTTCTCTGAAGATGTCTTTCTTAATAATCTCAGGAATGAAGACTATTCCTAGTTTCCATTCCAACTTAATTCCCTGCTTTTTTCTATTTATTGTGAGTGTACCTCCACTAGAATGCAAGTTCATTCTGTTTGGGGAGCAGGTTGTCTTATAGCTCCATGACACATAAAAGGATCCAGAATATACAAGTTATTCAATATTTAACTGAATGTCTATCACACTAATTGCCAAACTGAATCATGGGTAGTGCCCGTAAAGGTGCGTTTTTAGATCTCCTAGCACTAAGGATAGAGGCAGTCACAGATAGATGAATAACCTCTAAAAAATTAGTGACTGAATGAATAAATGGCTGAAAGAATGAATGTGTGCAGTTATGTGGTCAACGTGAAAGTTCAAGTATGGGCTGAGTGTAAAGTAATGAGTCCGTTTTGCTTTTCTGTAAAGTGACAGTGACATGTCTCAGCGGTACTTCTATCTTGCATACCTGAAATATGCACTTTGGACATCTGAGGTTCTGTCCCGTCCTGCGGGACACAGTTATTCGTGGGGCGAGGGGGACCCAGCCTGTAAAAGAATAGGCGAGAAAGAGGAACGAGACCAAGCAGATTCCTTGTCAAGGTCTGTTTTAATGGAGGTAATAGGTCAGTTTTTAAAACACTCAGAGAAGACAAGGGGTGGGGTAGAGGAATGCGGGAGTTAGAGCTTGCATCAATCTCCTGCTGGGAATGTAAACGATGTGTCTGAAACATTTTATGGCTTCTCTGGGAAGAACAGCTCCTTGTCTGATAAGGGAAAAGCAGCTCCTTATCTGATAAAGGTTAGCATACTCCCGAGGGTGGGGATGGGCGGCCATCTGGCATCATTTGGCTCCTGACAAGGTTCTAAGTTAAAGAAAGAAGATAATGCCAAGCGCCCAGTTCCTTGATAATTATCAGAAGTTCCTGGAAGCTCCTTAGCTTACTTTTCTCTTTTCTAAGTAAATGTGTACCAAGCGGCCCTTCCTCACACACCTTTTTAGTTTATACACAGCTATGTAATTTATCTTCTTCTCTGAATTCTCTGAATAATCAATACAAATTATTTTTACCTCCATCATCCCAGTCATCGTGAGCCCTTATTTACCGCCCTCCCTGTGACAGATGGAGGGACTGTGTCAGACCCAGGAAGATCCGCATTGTCATAGGCAGAACAATGAGCCCCCAAAGATGCCTACGTTCTAATCTCAGAACCAGTGAATATGTCACTTACGTGGCAGAAGGGACTTTGCAGGTATGATTAAGTTAGGCATTTTGAGATGGGAGGATTATCCTCAGTTACTAAGGTTGACCCAATGTAATCACCAGGGTCTCACATGAGAGAGACAGCAGGATGGAGTCGGAGCAGATGACACAACTGCAGATGCAGAGGCTGAAGGGCCACAAGTCAAGGAGTGAGTGGGAGCAACTTGAGAAGCTGATGAAGACAAGACACAGACTCTACCTTAAAGCCTCCAAAAAGAACTCAGTCCTGCTGATGACTTGATGTGAACCTTGGAATGCCATTTCAGACTTCTGATCTCCAGAACTGAAAAATGCTAAATCCAGGTGGTTTTAAGCCATTAAGTTTGTGACAAGTTGTCACAGCAGTAAAAGGAAACTAATTCAATAAAAGAGCATGCCAGGAGGCCTAAGGTGGAGGAGCTCACAGGACAGTTGACCTTGACCTTTCACATGGAGTAGGTTGCTCAGTCCTGAACATGCATACATGCTCCCCTTACGTTCTCTATAGAATGTATTACAACTTTTATATTCCCACCTAGGTCTTTGCCCTTCCTTTCCAGGTAACATTTATTATTTCACAACTTAGCTCCTCACAGAAGATTCTCCTTATTTCTAATTCTTTCACCCTCATGGACCAACTTGATTAATTTTCTTGCCAAACCACCTGATCACAAAGTTAGAGTCTCAGAGTTTATGGGCCGAAGAGTGCATCTATCATAACTATTACTTAGTGCACCAGCAGAGCATTGGACCTGCTTGGAAACATTCTGTTCTCCCACATTCCTGCCACACACAGCTGTCCTGTGCAGGCTGTCACATTGTAAGCCTTTTGTTATATTAATGCTGCCTTTCTAGTTATATCTCTCTCCACTTATCCTCCAAAACTGAACTAAATGCTTAAGCACACTTATTCCACTTTCCTATTTCTTCCTTTTTCATGTCACTTCTGTTCCTAAAATGTGCTTCTCTCAGTGTTATTATCAGAATTTTACTGTCCCTCAAAATACAGGGCAAAAGCCATGTCCACAGAAGGATGTCCCTGTCACATTACCTAGAACTGGTCTCCCTCTCCTTCAGACTCTGTATTGATCCATCCATTCATTCAGCAATATTTACCAAACACTTCTGTGTGCTATCTACCTTGATGGTGATAAGAGGGGTAAACCAAAAGAGATAATGGTGTGCTCCTTCATGCTGTTCAGTGCAGGAGGCAGATATTAGAACCACATAATTAATCATTGAATTATAATTGCTCAAAGGAAAAACAAACAGTGCTATTACAGCACACAACTTGTCCCATTAACCTACTTGGTAAGACCAGGGAAGTCTTCCCTGGCTGATCAAAGATCTCAGTGTTGACCAGGAGTGAAGCATGGGCGGGGGCAGGGAATAGCCTGCACAGAGGGTACAGCCTATGCAAGGGTATGGTAGCAAAGATGAGCATGGAGTACTTGAGAGAATGCAAAAAAGCTGGTGTGGCTGGTACAGTGCGCGAGGTCATCCTGGTATTAGAGACCTTTGCAAAAAACAATTTTTTTTTTTTGCAGTTTTTGACCAGGGCTGGGTTTGAACCTGCCACCTCTGGCATATGGGCCTGGTGCCTTACTCCTTTGAGCCACAGGCACTGCCCACAAAAATCAAATTTTTCAGGGTGTATTGGGGCATTGTATGAGTTTTAGTGTTTATCATAAGACTAATAATTGAAATGTTTTAAGCAGGAAGTTGCAATAATCACATTTGCCATTCCCAAAGCTGAGTATAGGGTGGAAATTAACTGTAAATGATTATGACAAGAAAGGATGAAACAGATCCACTGAAGTAGTCTACCTCGAACTGATGGTAGTTTGGGCCCACGTGCAGACTGTGATGGTGGAAATGGAGAGGTAAGCAGAGTTGAGAGAAAGGTAAGAGGTGACATCAATAGGACATAAAGAAGGGCTGTATGTGAGGACTAAGGGGGAGAGAGAAGAAAGGTGCCTCCTGGATTTCTGTCTTGAATAATAGAATAGAAGGTAGTAGAGGGCACCAGGTCTGAGGCTTTGGGAATGTAAGATACCATCTCTGTACTTGTCTGTCATGTGTAGGGTGACCAGACGGCCAGATTTTGGCGGGACAGTCCCACTTTTCAACAATGTGTCCTGCATCCCACGGCCTTTTAAAAATGTCCCGATTTTTGGAAAGAATGCACGAAGGGGCTGGGGAACAAGAAAGGAATATACAGTTTTCGGCCGCCATATGGGTATGAATATGAATTTTATATTATTTTTGTTTTTTTTTTATAAATAAAATTTTTATTTTATATTATTTTTGTTAATTTTATAATGTTAAACTGTAATAAATAATTGCTGAGAAGTGATTATCGAGAACTGCTTATCAAAGTTTGCCTTGTGGTCAGGCCCTGCCCTGCGCCATCCCGAGCCCTGCTCAGTCTCCTGCCCTGCGCCCCGCCTCCCATCCACCCCCCCGGCCATGTTGTCCTGCCTTACAGATGTTAGAATCTGGTCACGCTAGTCATGTGGCACCTTTCATAGTCAAGCTGTGTTATTTTTTTTTAGTAAATTTAGCATCCCTATCATCTGGTACACACTACAGAGCACCTAACTACATGCTTTGCACCTGGTAGATATCCACAAAACACTGATTAAAGAATTAATTCACAAAACTGCTGGCCAATTTGCATCACACTTGCAAAGGCAGGTGAGATCAGTGTGAGGGCAACTCACAAATATCAATAGTAAAAGTACAAGAAACAAGTTGTGCACCTGTACCTTCAATTTTTGTGCCATATTAAAAGACAAATTGTAAAACTGATTTCAAATACTTAAAAAATGGGTCATCTGTTTATAATGTCTCCAGGGTTTAAGTTTACTGACAGTTTTTATTTAAATAGGTTTTCTCAGTTGTTAAACTTGGTATAAGTCCTGAGAGCTGAAGTTTGTGGTGAGTACGACATTGGCTGTGCAGTATCTGTACTTTTGTTCAGGCCACACATATTTTGATATGTTCCATGAAACTTATTTCCTAATGGACTAGCTTTGTCCCTCTGTTGTGCTGAGGGCACATCATGGCTTTTTAGTGCATCTTTCTTACCTATCTCCTAGGTGTATGCCTCAGATGCTGAAATGAATGAGAGAAATGGGTTAAGTAAAGGAAGCTCTGGTCTAAGAGCAAAAATATCCCAATTCTTTGTCTTGGCTAAGCCAGTATTGAGCTACATAACCGCATCGAGTCTCTGGGCTTCCTCAATCTTTAGTTTGCTCACATATGACTGGGATTACTCCAACCACAAGAGAAGCCCTGGAAGTAGAGACTCAAATGGCCGTGAATGACTTAACTCCAAGTTGCTTCACGTGACTTCTGTGTAGGGCCCCTGGTCCTGGGTTTCTCTAGTGACGTTCTGTTTCTATGCTCAAAGAGCATCCTTCTGTTTGTGGGGATGACAGTGAAACCTGCCCCCTTTCCCTTGGTTGGTTTGCTGAAAGATCAACTCACAATTATGGTAGATTAATCAGAGAAAGGTTTATTTCCAAATACCATGCACATAGTAGCTGGGGTTGGGATTGGGGGTAATCACAAAAATGATTACCCAATGTCTCAGTGATGATCAGAGATTTTTATAGATGCCTTTTAGAAAAGAGGTGGGGAAATGTGCCAAGTATTGGCGCAGCAAGTGGTTGCTGGGAGCGGGGATTTGAAGATGGAGGAAAACAGGTTGGCTTGTAAATTAACCTGGGAGACAGGTAGTGTGTTTTAAATGATTTGGAGCCAGGTCTGTTAGCATTGAAAAGGAAGTCAGCAGCCCCTTTTGATTACCAATCAGGTTATGCAGGTTTTATGTAGATAGAGGAAAGGCCTCTTCCAATGCTTCCTGATCAAAAATGGCCTTTAATTCAAAATATTCTTTATACTGAGGAGTCATATTTTGGGGTGAAATTTCCTCACCTCCTTCATGATACAGGCAGTACTCAGGACAGTGGCAGCTTGGGGCACTGCGTCTTTGTTGTTCCTCCTGGAAAGGAGGAATCTTGATGGAAAACTTTCAGAGGCAGCATCATATTCTTCCAGGCTTGCTTGGTCCTAATCATATAATATCTAAAATTTGCATCTGGAGAGTAGAGAGCAGAGGATGCAGCATTGTAGGGAAATGGAATGGAAACTGAAGCCTAAGAATGAATCCAGGAGTGACAGATAAGTCAGTCCATGAAACCTTGCTTTTCAACATAGTCTTCATGTCACTCCTAAACAAACACAGAATTCATTTCTGTCAATTGAAAGAACTTTTTATTTTTATGATTATTTATTTTTATTTCAGATTAATATGAGAGTAAAAATGATGAGGTTACATTGTTTGCATTTCTAAACTAACGTTCAAGTTGAGCCCTTCAAGTTGTGCACATTAGTTGAGAGCTCACCAATCTCCACCCTCCTCCCCTTTTCCCTTCTCTTTTCTCCCTCTTCTCTCTTAGAATATAATGGTGTTTATCTCTCATGGGATTGTGTAGTTGTTTTTCTATCAGTTTCATATTTGTATTGAGTACATTGGATACTTGCTTTTCCATTCTTGTGATATTTTACAAAGAAGAATGTGCTTCAACGGCACCCAAGGAAATACAAAAGATGTAATGTCCCATCTTTTTCTGGCTGAATAATATTTCATGGCATACATATACCATAGTTTATTAATCCATTCCTGGGTCAATGGGCATTTGGGTTTACTTCCACATCTTGGAAATTGTGAATTGAGCAGCAATTTTTCTTCTGGATAGATACCCAGTAATGGAGTTCTAAGCTCAAATGGAAGGTCTACTTTTAGCTCTTTGACTAACCTTCATACTTCTTTCTATAGAGGCAGTATTAGTTTACAATCCTACCAACAGTGTAAAAGTTTTCTCTTCTCTCCTCATCCATGCCAGCATCTACACATTCAGAACTTTGTGTTGTGGGTTATTCTCACTAGAGTTAGGTGATATCTCAGCATGGCTTTGATTTGAATTTTTCTGATAATTAGAGATGATGAGAATTTTTTTTCACTGTGTTTCTTTTCCAAAGGAAAACTTCTTAAAGAAGTTTCTGTTGAAGTCTCTTGACCACTTATAAATCAGATGGTGTGCTCTTTTCTTGTTGATTAAGCTGAGTTCTCTATGAACTCTAGTTATCAGAGTCAGATTCATAACAAGTAAATATCTTCCTCCAGTCTGAAGGTTGTCTGTTTGCTCTCTGAAGGTTGTCCATTTGCTTTAGTTGTTATACCCTTGGTTGTACAAGTTTTTTAGCTTGATCATATCCCACTTATTTATTTTTGGTGTTGCTATAATTGCCAAAGGGGTCTTCTTCATAAAATCTTTTCCCAGGCCAAGAGCATCAGGAGTTTTTCCCATACTTTTTTCTAGGATTTTTATTGTTTCGTGTCTTAAATTGAAATCTTTTATCCATCAAGAGTCCATGTTTATCAGTGGTGAGAGGTGCAGGTCTAGTTTCAGACTTTTACATGTGGCTAACCAGTTCTCCCAGCATCATTTATTAAATAGGGATTCTTTTCCTCAGTGTATACTTTTGTTTGCTTTGTTAAAGATTAGATGATGATAAGAGACTGGATTCATCTCTAAGTCATTAACCATGCTCATGACTAGAAAGAATCAACATTATTATAATGTTCATACTACTCAAAGTAATCTACAAATTTAATGCACTCCCTAGCAAAGTCTAAAGCCATACTTTGAAGAACTTGAAAAAATGTACTTAATTTTGTGTGGAACCAAAAAAAAAGCCTGAAAAGCCAATGCAATTTTAAGGTCAGATCAATGGAGGGTGAATGGTGGGATCACACCTATGGTGCATAATGCAAGGGTACATGTATTAAGTATAGGGTATAAATGTCTTAACACAATAATTAAGTAAACAAGATGAGGAATATATTAACCAGTGTGATATAAGCATTCCTAATTCTATATGAAATCAGTACCTTGTACCCCATAAATGCATTAATGTATACATGATCTATGTGTTTATGATTTAATTTAAAAAAAAAAGAAATAAAAACAAATCTGGAGGAATCATGATACCAGACTTCATATCATACTAAAAGGCTACAGTGATCAAAACAGCACAAAAATAGAGATACAGATCTATGGTATACAAGTTTTTCTTTTACATCAAAAACTGGAAGAAATCCTATAAAATCTTAATTTTCATACTTTTCCTTTGGATGGATACACTGTCATTTTATCGTTTTTGCATATGATTGCATCTTTTTTGCATATGATTTCATCTTTTTCATCATTTAATGGAATCATCAATCATAAATTACTTGCATTTACTATCTGGCCACATCTCAATGGCTTTTCTTTCTGTCTGTCTTTTTTTTTTTTTTTTTTTTGACAGCATCTCACTTTTTCACCATGGTAGAGCACTATGTCCTCATAGCTCACAGCAACCTCAAACTTTTGGACTCAAGCAATCTGCTTGCC
>NW_003852501.1:145173-147322 GCF_000181295.1 Otolemur garnettii
GTACCATATTTTCTTTCTCCACTCATCAGTGGGAGGGCACTTAGGTTGATCCCCTATCTTTACAAGTGTGAATTGTGTTGCAACAAACATTCTAGACCAGGTATCTCTTTGATATATGACTTCTTTCCCTTTGGGTAGATACCCAGTAGTAGGACCACTAGATCAAATGATAGGTCTACTTTTAGTTCTTTGAGGAATCTCCATACTATTTTCTATAGGGGCTGCAATAGTTTACATTCTTACCAAGAGTGATTAAGCATTCCCTTTTTAACTGTATCTGTACCAGCAACTATTGGTTTTTGATTTAAAAGAAAAAAAATTCTCATTGTAGTTTTAATTTGCATTTCCCTGATCATTAGTGATGCTGAGAATTTTTCAGCCAGTTGTCTATCTTCTTTTGAAATAAAATCTGTTCATGTCTTTGCCCACTTTTTAATAGAGTTATTTGTGTTTTATTTCTTGCTGATTTGTTCAGCTTCCTTGCAGATTCTGTCAGGTGTATAATTGCCAAATATTTCTCCCATTTGGTGAGCTGTCTGTTTACTCTGTTGAATGTTTCCTTTGCTGTCCAGAAACATTTTAGTTTCATTAATTCTCATTGATTTTTTTGTTGTTGTTGGTGTATTTGCTTTTGGAATCTTAGTCATAAATTCTTTGCCTAGGTCAATGTCCAGAAAAGTTTTTTCTGCATATTTTTCTATAATATTTCTGATCTTGAGTCTTACATTTAAACTTTTAAACCATCTTGAGTTAATTTTTATATATGGCAAGACTTAGAAATCCAGTTTTATGCTTCTGAATATTGTTATTCAGTTTTCCCAGAACAATTTATTGAATAAATTCCTTCCTTTCCTCAATGTATATTGTTGTCTGCTTTGTCAAAAATCATTTGGCCATAAGTAGATGGTTTTATATCTGGGATCTCTATTCTGTTCCTTTGATCTATCTGCCTAATTTATAACAGTGCCATATTGTTTTCATTACTATAGCTTTAAAGTATAATTTGAGTTTGGGCAATGTGACATTTGTTTTTGCTTAAAATTGCTTTGGCTATTCAGGCTCTTTTTTGATTACATATGAAATTTAGAACTGTTTCTTCTAATTCTGTGAAAAATGATGTTGATATGCAAATAGGAATTGCATTGAATCTATAAATTACTTTGGGTAGTGTAGACCTTTTAACAATATTGATTCTTTCAGTCCATGAGGATAGAATGTTCTTTCATTTGTTTGAGTTGCATATAATTGATTTGTTCTTTTCTTCAGTGTTTTATAGTTCTTATAAAGATCTTTCACCTCCTTAGTTCAGTATATTCCTAGCTTTTTTTCAATATGTAAATGATGTTGAATTATTGATTTGATTTCCAGCCTGACTATATCAATGAATACAAATGCTCCTTATTTGTGTATATTAATTTTATAACAAAAACTTTATTTTTTTTATCAATTTTATCAGTTCTAGGAGTATTTGGGGGAAATTGTTAGGGTTATCTAGATATGATATGATATGATTGCCAATCAGGAGTAGTTTGACTCCCTTTCTTCTGACTTGAGTGTCCCTCATTTTTTTCTCTTGCCTTACTTCTATGACTAGGACTTCCAGTAGTATGTTGAATAGAAGTGGTGTTAGTGGGCATCCTTATCTTGCTCTGGTTCTTGGGGGAATACTTTCAATTCTTCTCCATTCAGTATGATGTTAGCTTTAGGTTTGTCATATGTGACTTTTATTATTTTGAGGTATGTTCCTTCTATCCCTAGCCTGTTGAGCGTTTTTGTCATGAAGTCATGCTGGATTTTAAAGAATGTTTTTTGTGCATCTATTGAGATGAACATATGCTTTTAAAGCCTCTATCAATGTGGTAAATCTTATTTGTTGTTTTATGTACTTCGAACCATCCTTGCATCCCTGGAATGAATTCCACATGATTATATATTTTTAACATGTTATTGTATTCAGTTTGCCAGAATATTCTTGAGCTTTTTTGTATCTATGTTTGTGAGGGATATTTGCCTATAGTTTTCTTTTGTTGTGTCCTTTCCTAGCTTTGGTATCAGAATGATACTTAGTTCATAGAATTAGTTAGGGAAGATTCCCTCCTCCTCAATGTTATGGAACAGTTTCAGTATAATATGTGCCATTTCTTCCCTG
>NW_003852501.1:147723-155051 GCF_000181295.1 Otolemur garnettii
GTCTTTTTGATATAGGCAATTAGTGCTATGAAGTTTCCTTTACTTTTACTGTGTTACTGTATTCCAGATATTTGGGTAGCTTGTATCACCATTGTCATTCAATTTAAAAAATCTTTTGATGTTCATCTTGATTTCACCACTGACCAAGGATTGCTCAGTACCAGCTTGTTTAATTTCCAAGTGTTCATGTAGTTATAAGAGTTCCCCTTAGAATTCATTTCCAGTTTTATTCCACTGTGGTCTGAGAAGATATACATGGTATTATTTTGATTATTTTTAAATTTTCTGCTTTTTATTTTGTGGCCTAGCATATGCTCTATCTTGGAAAATGTTGCCTGCGCTGGTGAGAAGAATGTACATTAAGTAGTTTTTGGGTGGAATGTTCTATAAATATCTGTTTCGTCCACTTCTATTAGGATCCCATTTAAGTGCAATATTTCTTTGTTGATTTTCTGCCTCAATGATCTGTTTACTTCTGTCAATGGAGCATTTTAAATCATCTAACTGCTCCCCTGAAAAGATTTATATTGGTAGACTGGATTATAAAACACAACCCAGATATATACTGAGTCTAAGAAATCAACTGAACTTGTAAAGATTCTCATAGACTCAAGGTAAAGTGGTGGAAAAAAAAAATATTCCATGCAAACAGCAAGCAAGAAGAAGTAGAGGTAGCTATTTTCATATCAAATAAAACAGACTTTAAATCAACAAACATAAAACAAGACAAATATGGTCATTATATAATGATAAAGGGATCAATTCAACAAGAAGATATAACACTCCTGAGAATATGTAGATCTAACATGGGAGTTCCTTAATTCATAAAACAAATATTACTAGGCATAAGAAAAGAAATAAATACCAACATATTAATAGTTGGAGACTTCCTCATTTTTCAAATAATTGTGTGTAAGCAAGTAACTGAGAAACAGGTATAGATATTGTATTTGAAAACAATGTGCTAGAGTTCTTTAAATGAAATTGAGAGACCAGAAGAATTTTCAAAAGACAATTCCTCCCGTAGAAGTGACTCATATGCCAAAACTATCTGTTTTGTTTTAGTTAATGTCAATTATATGCTTTGTATGCTCCAAAGGAATAAATTCAGAATTGAGGGCTATGTCAAGGTTACAGCCATGGAGGAAGATCTAATTTGCAAAGGGAGGGAGATAACTGAACCCTCTCACCTCTTGCTCTTTTCATTTCTTGCTACAAACTGGAGAAAAAATGATCTGGTTTTGCCCATTAGTGTAATGGATGAAGTAGGAATAAAAGTCAGCTTTCCTTTCAGCACCTCTGGACTCTGCCAGACAGAAATCCTCCTGAATAAAGCAGTAGGGACTTCTGAATCTGAGAAAAGACAACCTTTTTCTTAGCCTTTTTGTGAGGGTTAAGGTGGAAGTAGTGGCTATTTTACTCATTATAATTCTATTTGAGACAGATTTATAGTTGTTTAAACATTTTATTCCCCCAAACTGGTAATCTTGGTATAAAAATTATCTTCTTCAAACTTACAAAGCAATGTTTTCAATATACAATCTATAAGAACTCTTGGCAAATAGACATTCTTAAGTTTATTTTTCTTTGGTTTGGCAAAGCTTTCTAGCAAATTATCAAAAGTGAAAGACCTACAGAGAACAAAGGAAATGTGTATTTAAAGACAAGGTGCTTGGTTACTCTACATATTGGAAGCCTTTGTTTTCCCATGTTTCAGGATTAGTTTAGGGGAAGGAATTTAAATTTGTACATACTGATTCCATTGCAACTACAATATACTTTTTGTGGCAATGAAGAAACAAGATGGTTTTGAGTTTATTAAGGAATAACAGCTTTTTACTTTTAAACATTCCAATATGATTTTTTGTGAGCATGCACACATACACACTATTCAGAAAACAAAAGAAGCATCAGTCCTCAAAGACTGTCATCCAAATAAGAAATTTATACTGCACATGAGAAAGACACAGTAATGCATACTGTAATGTATAAACAAAATGATACCATGTTTAAATGATGCAATACTAATTGCAAATACATACACCATTTACCCTGCAGTAGGAACCGTTTGAAGTACTTCACATGCATGGATAGAGTCCTTCCTCATAACAGCCCTATATGGTAAGTACTTCTGGTCCATGAGTTGGGGCCAAGTGGAAGGAACATGTACTTCATTTTCCATGACCACAGTGTCAAGGTTAAGGGAGCAGTTTGATATTTAAGATCTTTTACTTGCAAGAGATTGCCTTATTCCAGCAAAGGCAGTGAGTAGCAAGGGCTTACAGTTTACTGTCTAACTAAACTGTGAACTATTTAATATAAGGTGCCTCTCATTTTAATGAATACATTGTAATAAGTTAAATTAGTACATCTTTGATCCCTTATCAAGTGTCCATATGAAGTAAACACATAGTTATAATCAAAGAATGAATAAAAACTTAGTTCTGTTGCAAGAAGAGAGGTAAGGAAGAGAGGAATGTCCAAGGATATATTCAATTCAAGGAGTAATTAGTGCAGACTAAACTCCATGTGGGATGTTAAATTGTGTAAAGATGAATCAGGTAGCACTTAGACTGAAAAAATCTGATGGAGGTGGAAGTGGGAAAAGAGCACTAATCTGCAGGACTGTGCATAACACATCTGTTGAGATGTGAGGAAAGGGTGAGAGAAAATGGGGAAAGGCCTAAGAGAATTCAGAAGAATTAGCTGCATGTGGTGACATGCAGCGACCCTTGGGTGCCATCTCTAATGAAATCTTAGAAATAAGGATTTAATGACTATAATGGGTTAAACTCAAGTAAACCTTGGCCCTGAGATTTAGGTTAGAAATGATATCTTGCTATAGCTTTCTTGCCTGTCATCTTCTATCTTCCTTTATGTTTCTGAAGAACTCTGAACTGAAGGCATAGATTTGCTCCTCTCTGTTCCTGTGAAAACTGTGCTTCCTCAGTGGGGGTGGAAGTCACCGTTAGGGGACAGGACCCCCTTAACTATATACTTCTAATGTGAACTTCAATATACAGCTGTCTCCATGGACAAGCTCAATTTTTGTGTGCTTATTTTCAAGATTGACTTTACCAATGTTTGCTCCACAAGATACTAGAGACTCTTAAGATGTTAACCAAGTTAAGTAACTTGATCAAGTTCTTTCTCTCTCTCTCTCCCTCCCTCCCTCTCTGTCTCACTTTGTCTCTCTCTCACATACACATGCTTATGCTCACACATGTTACACAGTTCTGTCCTAGGTCCAAAATATTATTTCTAACTACTTCATAGATTTTTAGTGTTTTAACTAAGATATTTATGAAGCTTCTTCTATGAACTTTATAATATGTCAGATAGTGCAAAAATATACTGGTACCTTAAAATCTAGTTGATAAGGACAAAAATATGTAAATTTTAAATGCTTAATGGACTTGCCATCTTATACTAGTGTATGTTGTTGCTTTTAATGAACTTTCTTGTATGCTATCTGTTTTGACACTTAAGCAAAGGTTGAAGGGAGGTTAAGGTTGATGGGAAAGTTAACAATATCCCTCTTCTAAAGATGATAAGCTGGTGCAGGGAGTTAATGACCAGCCTGTGATTACACAAGTGATAAGTGACATGGTCAAGAACAGAAGCAACACTTAAAATCCGATCTACTGTCTGACAAATGCCTCATTTATCCTCTGAATAGGACTAGGTTAAGGCTAACGTTCACATTATAAGAAAAATATTCTGGATCATAGGACTCGAAACTATATCATTCTCCTGGGAGAAGAAGGCAAACTAAAGTCTAAAAGTGAATGGGGCATAAGTCCAAACTGGGAGAATGGGTGAATGGGCCTGGGGCCATACAAGATTGAACAATGCTGAGTGGACGTGGGACAGGGACCAGCTGGAAAAGCAAAAGGCAAAATGAATAGCTACTCCTGCCAAATTGGCATGCGATTAAAGCAGGATAAGTCAGTAATTGCAAGATGAGACTTTCTTCCAGGAAAACATTTCACATTTCTGTCCTACCAGTATGACCCAAGAGGGACCAAATATTAATTATATGACTATGTATATGCTATCTGCCTAAATCTCAGGCAAGCCAGGTTTAAGGAAAAGGAGATAACTCTCCCTAAATATATTCAACATAAAACCTATAAAAATTCTGGTAGAAATAAAGAAACAAACTCTGACATTTATATAGAAATGCAAAGAATCCAAAATAGGCCAAAAAAGTTTTAAAAAGAAAATCCTTATCTCAAAACTTTCTATAAAGCTACAGTAATAAAAACAATATAATCCTAGAATGATGATAGACATATAGATTAATAGAAAAGAACTGAGAGTTCATGAATAAATTCTTATATTTATGGTCAACTGGCTTTTGGCAAAAGCACCAAAGCAATTCATTGGGGCAAATGAATCATCGCTTCAATAAATAATGTTGAGATATTTACATATCCACTTATGATGAGATGAACTTAAATCCTCACCTCACACCTTACACCATACACAAAAATTCCACCAAACAGGATAATAGACCTGTATAAAGGATAAATCTACAATACTTTTTAGAAGAAGAGAAAATCTTTATAAACTTAAATCAGGCAAAACACTATTGATATGGTATCAAAAACATGATGTGACACCAAACATATTTTTGGATTGTATTTAAGCACCCGAGTGGGAATGGTATATATTGAATGTATGGTTACTTCTTGACGCTGGTAAGCTTGCTCTTCATCATCTACTGTGCTCTAGGTGAAAAAACAATAATAGTAATTATAATAGTTTTCTGTGGCTACTGTAACAAATTATTGCAAAACACTAACTTAAAATGACACAAATACATCGTCTTATAGCTCTAGTACTCAGAAGTCCAAACTCAGTCTCACTGAGCTAATGTCAATGTGTTAGCAGTCTAGAAGTCTGTAGTGGACTATATTTTTTCTTGCCTTTTCCATCTTCTAAAAGCCTCCTACATTACTTGCCTCATGTCTGTTTTTCGTCTTCACAGCCAGCAGCACAGCACCTTCAAATTCCCTCTCTCTAACATCTGCTGGCACCACCACAGAGCTTCTCTCTCTCGCCCTCCTGCCTCTCTCTAACAATGATCCTGTGATTACATTGAGCCAACCTGAACCATCCAGGATAATCACATCATCTCAAGATACTTATTTTAAATACATTTGAAAAATCCCTTTTGTAATGTAAGGTAATTATTTCACAGGTTCCAGGGATTAGAATGAGGGCATCTTTGGGGCAGGTGAAGGGGATGTTATTCAGGCTACAGTATCACCAAAAATATCAGCATGGAATTACCCAGAGTATTTACTCTTTTAGATGATACAATGGAACTACATGTAGTAATAACATTTTGATATATACAATGTAGTCCTAATACACTTTCTATTTAGAAAGAATTGTGTGTTTATGTAACAGTGTGTGTCTGAAGGAGATTGTCAAATTTGAGAGCTGATTCTGCACTTTTACTTTGATACTAAGAGACTAAAAATACCACTAACTACAAATTACAGATGTAGGGATCATGGTATGAGCAGACCATCACATTTCCAGTTCTCTGTGTTTTAACAAAAGGGTATACTTTTGGGTAATTGTAGGACACCAGCTGGTAGAATATTTAGAATGATGTTATTTATTTTTTTATTTTCTTAAACATCTGGTCTCTTCCAGTAGATTTTTGTCAGAGAAATTTTAATTTTCTCTTGAGTTCTTGAAATAATCACTCCTGTCATACTTTCAGAGCTTCAACTAGATTTCTTTGCTAAAATTTAAGATTATTTTAAACCTTGTGACTTTCTCTGATACAATAGTATAATAATGTATTGATTACATTTCACTCAGGTTAACAACTTCATAGTATCTTAACAGAATGGGACCTATCATGGAAATATGATGTCTGATGGTTTGAGAAACTTGGTATTTTTAACATCTGTCTCCTTGCATTGCACTTTATACTTAGGGGTAATTATTATTCTCTAAGGAGAAATAAATTCATCTATTCATTTTTATTTATATCCCTCTTTGTTCTAAAACAGGCTTAAAGAAATTTAGAGGTTTTTTTTTTCTTTAAAAATTAGAAAATATGTGTCTGGGCAACTTACCTTGATATAAAATTTCAGTGATGCTTTAAAGTTTCTCCTTGAAAGCCTCCAGATCAGAGAAAAGGTACCAGGATTTAAGAGCCACATTTTTTACAGTCAAGTACCTACAGACCATCTCAAGCAGTGGATTGAAGTTGGCACACCAACAATAGCTAATATGTTGAGTGTTCTGCTGGACACTCGCCTGGGACAGTGTGAACTCCCCCCAACCCCTGAAATCTGTGTTTCCAGCTGGATTCCAGCATGCTCAGTGCCAAGGGAGAGTCTTTGGCTAGGGTGGGTGCAGGTGCTTTCAGCAAATTAAGCCTGTTCAGATTGGTGCTGGAAGGTTGACACCCACTTCAAGGCTAGGGGATCTCACATGGCTCAAGTGTGAAGTTCATCTTAAGGAAAAGTACTTTGCAGGTACACAAAGTCCCCAGGTTATAAACAAGATAGGCTCTTTAGGTTTGTTCTTAAGTTGAATTTGCATGTACGTTGGAACAGGTACATTTACCTATTACCTATAATAGCCTTTGCTTGTAAGTGTGAATCATATGTCAGTCAGATGTTTGTAACACAAGGATGTACTGTAATAGCTTCTGTTCATAAATGTGCATTATATGCTAGATGTTTGTAACTCAAGGACTGCCTATATTGTCTTGGTTACTCTCATGACATCCTTATGCAATAGGCATAATAGGTATTTCCCTTTTACAAATGAGGACTCTTGAGATAGACCTTAAAATAAATTCTCCATTCTCTTGATTTCTGTGGCATGTTTTCTTTCTTTAAGATACTGTTTAAAAGCATGGATTTGGGGGCTTGTCTACTGGATTTGAATCCTAAATGGAACCCAAAATAGCTGAGTAGCCTCGAGGAAGTTGTTAAATTACTCTCTTCCTCAATTTCCCCATCTGTAAAATAAAAAAGTTAACAGTCACTTTCTCAAAGGATCATTATGAGACTAAGATAGAACATGTAGATTACTTAGAACAAAGCTTGGTACATAGTAAATTTTAACTAACCCTTAGTTTTTCTTTTTATTTGATTTTTACCTTATTCTTCATATGGTAGTATTTTGTATGCGATTTTTTTTTCCGGATGTAGACAGGGATTCTGCCTTATTCATACTGAATCTCTTGGAGTACCAAGCACAGAGAAGTCCTTCAATATGTATTTAGCTTGCAATTTACTTTTTTATTCAAGTTATGGAAAACAGTTTCTCTCCACATTAAATTTATTATC
>NW_003852501.1:155383-163903 GCF_000181295.1 Otolemur garnettii
GAAAAATCTTGGTACAAGAAGCAGAACACTTAGAAAGTATTGATTTATAGCTTGCCCCATCTGAATGGTATATATTTTTTTAAAAAGCTATGAAAATTCACTAATTAATTTGTCAGGTTACTGCAAGTTGTTTTCTAAGGTCAACAGAAAATTAGGAAAGTGTTGTAAGCATTTGAACTGAATCAAGTCTAGTGCTAACCTATGTCCAAGATAAAAAGTTAATCCAGGTGATTGCTTTGGTATATGAGGCCTTTTGGAACATTTTGCTTGCCCTGTAAACTGGAATGAGATAAAGATGTAGTATTTAATTTGATGCTGCTTTAAAAAGTTGTTGTATTCTTCATATGTAAAGCATTGTTAACATTACTAGAAGAAATCAACAGAAGTATTAACAATGATGAAACTGACATTAGGGACATGTTATTTAGTCATCAGGATTAATTGGAAAATTTATAAATTCTTTCCACCTGTGGTTCTATATTTTGCCCATAATCATAGTAGTAGTTATAATTTGTTGAATACTTGCTCTGTATTGAATACTTTGCATTTTGTATCTCATTTAACTTCCACGGTATTTCTGAGAATAATTTCCATTTTATAGATGAAGAACTCGAGGTTAAGAAAGATAAGGAAGCTTGTTCAAGGTCTCACTTCCCAGAAGAAGCTTATGCCTCATCGACATTCAAACCTATGTCTAATTGACTCTAGAGTCCTGCTCTTAAATTTAAACCACACTATTTCCTGCTCTTAAATTTAAACCATACAGATATCCCTGCTGCTGTGGATTTACTATGTTGGTCTTTGGATCTCTGCAATCCTTGTATACTCTCCTTATGTTTAGTACTATACAAAGTAATTTTTGTTTAGAAGAATCAAAGTGACCTAACTATTAGGCTTTTAAAAATGGGGGATAAAGCATAATAATATTAATTGTCCAAAACTTAATCATACTAGTGTTAAGACATTTAAAGCCAATGTAGGGATAAATAGTACTTAGCACTCAGAGTAACTGATACTTAGTGTTTGATGGAAAAGCAACATTTGACACATTAACTGTGACACCAACGTGTCACTTCTCTAGTCTCTGAAAATAAGGATCACTTCTCAAAAGAAATCAATAAATATCACCATTTTTATTATTTTTTATACAACATGGATATCTAATTTTAGTACTTAATAGGATGTTAAAGGTCATACATAATCTTGTTAAGTTTAAAGATAAAGCACAAAAGAGTTATACAAGGTCCAAGTTCAGAGAAATGCCATACAGGTGCATTCATGAACATCTTCATCAAACAACCACCATTATATTATGTCTTCCATTTGTCTGCATATTGCTGTGTTAACTACTTTCTGGCTAAGTGTCATGCTCTATTAAAAGTTCTAAAGAGTTGATGTTTTACTTCCGAAATGTTTGGCACCGAAGGAAAGAATATTGACAAGAGAACAGTATCAAATCTGCCTAATAAGTAATAAGCAGAAAAGTACAGGGTCCTTCAGGAGTGAACAGAATGGATATCTCATCCACTTATAAATGGTTACGTCAAAGCCAGCCCCGAAGAATAAGTGGAAGATAGCCAGGAGGACACAATACCAAATACATGCGTCTGATACCCAGCAATGGAAACTCTGGCTCAGAGAAGAGACAAGAATTATTCCTTACTTCTGACCTTGAGGGGTGTAACAAAAAGATTCTATGCCTGCTGAAAATGCAGACATCAGTAAAGAGAAATCTTTTGAAAGGATGCCAGGAGTTATAGCATTCGTTTTGAGATGATAGTGAGAAATCCAGGCAAGAAAAGCTTGATAGTCTTAGACTCATATTTCCAGCAGATGGTGTCTTTGTCCATTTGTGTTGCTATAAAGGAATACTTTAGGCTGTGTAATTTATAAAGTTCATTTAGCTCACAATTCTGCAGGCTGTACAAGAGTGGAAAATTGGTACTAGGGGTCGGGTGATCTATAAAAAGATTTGAAGATGTAGAAGCATCTTTGGAATAGGGTAATGACTAGAGGTTGGATGAGTTTGGAGGCCTCAGAAGAAAATAGAAAGATGAAGGAAAGTTTGGAACATTTTAGAGATTGGTTGAGTAGTTGTGAACAAAATGCCAATAGAAACAGAGACAGCAAATCCCATGCCTCTGAGGTCTCAGATAGAAATGAGGAAGTGATTGGGAACTGGACCACAGGGCACTCTTATTATGCCATAGCAAACAACATGGATGCATTCGATCCATGCCCTTGAACTTTGAGGAAGGCAAAGCTAAGAATGATGACCTAGTGTACCTAGTGGGAGAATTTCTAAGCAGCAAAGTCTTGAAGTGACATGGCTACTTTCAACAGTTTATAATCAGAGGTAGCAGGAATGGAATGACCTCAAGGTAAAATTTATATTTAAAAGAGAAGCATCTGGATTAGGAAAATTCACAGCCCGGCCATGTGGTACATAAAAGAGCATTTGCAGGAGAGGAATCCGAGGTGCTGCAGGACAACCACTCGCTAAAGAGATAGCATGACTAGAGGGGGCCAGGTACTAATGGACAATAGAAAAACAACACCAAAAAAAAAAAAAAATCCCTGAAATCATTTCAGAAATTTTCAGGGCTTCCCCTGCCTTCACAGGCCCAGAGGCCTAGGAGGACAGAGTGGCTGGGAGAGAACCGTGGCATTGCTACCCTGTGTTACTGCAGTATGCTGCTCCCCACCTCACAGCCCCTTCAACTTCTGCTGGCTCAGAAGTACTCAGATGGCTCCAGGTACTGCTCAGGCTGCTTCTCTGGAGTGGGTAATGGTAACTCTTGGTGGCTTTCAGGTGACGTTAAGTCTGCAGGTTCTCAGAATGCAATAGCCATGGAGGTTTGGCATCTTCCACTCAGATTTCAGAAAAGATATCAGAAATCCTAAGTGCCCAGGCACAAATCTGCTGCAGAGAAGAAGCCACAGCAAAGAGCCTCTACTGGGGCAGTGCTGCAGGAGCAAGATTCCTGGGATTGGATAGCCACTGGCAGTTTGCAGCGTCTGCCTGGACTAGCCACAAGTATTAAACTCTAACCCATGAAAGCAACCGTGTGGGCTATGCTAAGGCCTGGGAACCCATCTATCACACAGGGACTGCAGGACATAGAGTCAAAGAATATTCTCAAAGATTTAAAATTTAATGTCTTCCATGCTGGGCTTCAGACTTGTGTGAGACTTGTTACCCCTTTCTTTCGGGTGCTTTCTACCTGTTATAATGAAACTGTTTGCTCAATACTGGCACAAACACATCCCTTTTTTCTTGGAAGTAAATAAACTTGATTTTACAGGCTTGCACCTAGAAGAAACATGCCTTAAGTGTCATCTGACTTTGGACTTTTGAACTTTTGTGTTGATACTGGAGAAAGTGATGACTTTGGGGGACTACTGGGAAATAGTGATTGCATTTTGTAGGTGAGAAGAACATGAGATTTGGGGGGCCACTGGTGTTTAGACCAGGAGGGTAGCTACCTCACGAATAGATTTTCCTCCTAAGAGAGTGAGTTATTGCTCTGTTAGTTCCCTGGAGAGCTGGTTGTTTAAAAGAGTATGGTGTCTTCTCCCTCTCTTTCTTATTTCTTCTCTCAGCATGTGATCTCTGCACATGCCAGCTGCTCTAACCTTCTGCCATTAGTGGAAGCACCCTGAAGCTCTCACCACAAGATGCTGGTGCCATGCTTCTTGTACAGCCTATAGGATTGTAAGACTAATATTTTCTTTCCTATAAATTACTTTGACTCAGGTATTATTTTAAAATAAAATAAATGGGCTGACACAGGTGGGTCCCTTTGATGCGGTGCAGGTGTTTTGCTGCAGGGTGATCTCATCGGCAGTCAAGATGCAGCATCCCAGGATTGGTGGACTGAATGACTGCCGTTAGTGAGTCAAACTTCTCATGGAGAACAGCACTCAAAAGCAAGAGAGAGACTCTCGTGATGGGAATTATAAGCTACCTTCTTCACTGGGAGCCTCCCGGCCTGGTGCTTTTTGCTATAGCAAATGTGTTTGTTATTTGCACATTTGCTTCACCCTTGGATACAGTCTCTTCCCCAGAGGAGGCTGATTCTAAACAGCTGCCTCATTTGAGCCCCTTTCTCTTCATTTTCTGATTTATTTTAGTGAAAGGAAATTATTTCTAGGAGATGAGAAGGTGGGAAGAGAAAGGATTTGGTACATTTTCCCCAACTCTTACCTAGCTTTAGCACATGGGCCCTCTATGAGCAGCATCTAGAGGCAAATCTTCCTTCATGTCTCTGGGTCCCTGTGGGATACAGAAACTGTATTTATTCCCACTACCCATCACTCTTGGGGTGAAAAACTGGTTTTCTGGTGTTCATTACTAGGAGTCAACATCTGCTGCGTATCCTATAACCCTGCTCACTCCTCTGTATTTAGACCTTCATTAAAGTCTCTGTTTACTGCCAGGACCCTGACTGATGCAGTGACTAAACGGTGTTAGCTCTTCATTCAATTTTACTTTGAAGAGTGTGGAAACATGTAATTCTGGGAGGAAATACCAAACGGCTTTCTAAAATTTTAAGCAAACAATTGAGTCTGACCAAAAATGTGATCTCCTAGAAGAGAAGTACACTGAAACCTTATTTCCAGGTGTTATAAAAGATATAAAGAGTTAACTTTTACAACATTGTGCTGTGCATTACATCCACTTTATAGATTATTGCAGTCTTCTTGAAAAGTTAGGAAACTTCTGTAGAATCACACACCTGTTGAATGATAGTGATAGCGTTGAAAACTGGATCTACCTGGCTCAGTAGTCTATGGTCTTTTACATGAGCTGCTCAGAAATAATTCACAAAGTTCTTCTTCTGATTTTCTCATTTGAAATCCTCCTTCTTGGGTTCACTTTCCATAATCATCTACTCCTAGATGTTTCACTGTCACCTCAAGATCAAATCCATCTCTCTTTCTCATCCTTTCCATCTTTCCCAATGTCCCAACCCAAAAGGTTTTATAGAGACTCATTTGCCTGTTCCATGATCTCAGAAGCTCAGATATTTCTGTTTGTTCTCACCCTAGTTTGTTGTCAAGGTCTCAGCTATGACGCCTTCAGCTATGGCTCCTGTCCAAAATGAAGTAAACCTCACTTTCCTAATTCTTATTAGATTTTCTCTTTATATGATTAATTATAATCATAAAATAGATCATAGACTATAAATATAAATGCTAAAGAATACAATCTTTTGTGGACAAAAATCCATAGGAAATATTTTTACAGCCCAGTTTAGAAAAGATATCTTGTGAACCAAAAGATATTAACCAAAAAACAAACAAATAATACATTGGACTTCTCTAAATTAAAATCTTTGCTCTTTAAAAGATATGGTTAAGAAGCTTAAAAGGCAAGCTACTGACCCTCAGAAAGAAATAGTTGTATATGACAGAGGGTTCATATTCAGGATATATGGACAAAATCTACAAATATTAAAACTATAAATTTCTCAATAAAATAAATGGCAAAAAAATTGAATAAGCTTTTCTCAAAAGATAAAGAGCAAATAAGAACCTATAATATCATCTGTGTTATGAATCATCAGGTAAATACAAATTAAAAAGGTATGAGATATTAGTTTCTATGCACTAAGTCTAAAATTAAAAAGATTGACAATATCAAATTAGGGCAAAAATGTGAAACTCTCATGTTTTTCTGGTTTGAATGTAAATTGTACATTTTGAAAAATATTTTGACATTTTCTTATAATGTTAAATATGATCCAGCACTATGACCTAGCACTTACACTCCTAAATATTTATTCAAGAGAAATGGATACAAAGTTCTTAGAATTAAGTTTGTGAACTCATCCCAGAAAAAGTGCTAAATTCCTCATTGCTGAATATCACTATGGTTACCTTTGAAATACACTCCTTGGGAAGCTGTCTATTGACATGAGTGTCTAGTCCATCCTTCAAAGCAGTTTTGGAACTCTTTTTCTTGATTGGCCATCAAAGCTGTCATTCATCATATTACCCTTGATGTCCTGAACATCATCTAAATGTCTTCCTTTCAATATTTTCTTTATCTTCAGGTAAACAAAAAAGTCACTGGGGGCCAGATCAGGTGAGTAGGGATGGTGTTCCAATACAGTTATTTGTTTACTGGCTAAAACTGGCTAAAAACTATAACACAGTGCAAAAACTATGAGTAGTTAGCCAAGATTTTCAGTTAAAATTTCCTTAACATCCCTACTGATGTTTACTTGGTCTTCTATGTTTCATCACACAGATATGAACACAACTGTGAGACTCTGATATACCAAGGGTATGAAACCTTACTGAATTGTTTTTACAGTTCTGCCAATGCCAGTGCATGGTGGCAAATTTATGAACTTAATCATCAGACCTCATATTTCCATAAGAAGATAAGACTATTCTTACATAGTAGACTTTATTCAAAATAGTTAAAACCCGATAACTATCAAATATCTATCAACAGAACATATACCCAAGCTGTTGTATAGAAGGTATGCTGGAAAGTATCCAGCCACTATTAATGCTATTTTTCTTTTTTTGGCCTGGGCTGGGTTTGAACCTGCCACCTCTGGCATATGGGGCTGCCACCCTGCCCTTTTGAGCCACAGGTGCCACCCACTACTATTTTTCTTATTACATGGCTAGACACTTTCTAGACTGTCCTTATATAGTCCTAAAATTGAATATTTTAAAAAGAAAAGGGAATAAATTACTGATAAATGAAACTATACATATGAATCTCAAAAACATTATATTGAGTTTAAGCAGCCAAATACACAATGGTAAATACCATGTAATTCTATTTCTATAAATTTTAAGGGCAGGGAGTTAATCTGAATGATAAACATAAGAACAATGGTTACCTTTAGTATCTGATAGGGTGAGTATACTACATATTGACTGGAAGAAGAAAGCGAGAACTTTCATTAGTAATCAGAGTGTTCTTTGTCTTCACTGGGTGATGATTATATTCATCAGGTTGTTCATGTAAGATCTAAATAAAATACACCATCAAAAATGACAAAAAAAATATGACAACATAAGACCTTCAATGGGAGATTGGATTTAAAGTAAATGAAGTTTTCAAAAATGTGACAGGACTGAGTTATCACATGACATGACATATTAGAGATACATGGAAATCTCAAAAGAATCAGCCAATGCCCTATTAGTTTACTAAGCTTCCATGTTCTGCATTAAAAGTTGCATGCTATGGTCTGAATGTTTGTGTTACCCTGAAATTCACATATTGAAATCATATCCCCCAAGGTGATGGTGTTGGGAGATGGGACTCTGGGGATTTGATTAGGTCATGAAGGCAGAGCCCTCATGAATGGGTTCAGTATCCTTACAGAAGAAACCTTACAGAGATCACTTGCCCTTTTTACCACAAAGGACACGGTAAGAAAGTGCCATCAATGAACCAAGAAATGGGTCTTAAACAGACACTGAATCCCCCAGCACCTTGATCTGAAACTGCTAGCTTCTAAAACTGTGAGAAATAAACTTCTATTGTTTATAAGCCACTTAGTTTATGATATTTTGTTATAATAGCCCAAATGAACTAAGCCATTGTATTCATCAGCTTTTATTATATGCTAATTAACAGTAAGAGGAGAATTAAACCTAAATTTTAAATGTTCTTTCTGTTATTATATAAATAATAGATTAAATATCTGTGCATTTTTGATTTCTCCTGCAATGTAATTCTCTTTCTATTAATTTCAAGGGTAGTGAGTTAATCTAAATGATAAACATGAGAACAATGGTTACCTTTAGTGTGTGATAGGGTGAGTTGATCTTATTTATTTTCAATGAATTCAACAGCTTTCAGAGTTATCACATGATGGATCATTATAATGTGCATTTGAGGTTTGTTCATTAGCAGTCGCGTATGAAGTCTGGTGATGATTCCAAACAATATGTATATTTCATAGTATGTGTGCAAATGTTATATATGATGTAATATATGGTATGTACAGTAAGTTCTCAATGTTGTTGATAGGTTCTTGAAAACTGAGATTTTAAGTGAAATGATATACAGCAGGTATCCAAATAACATTGTTTCATTCAACATAGTTTCATTATATTATTGACAAGAAAAAAAGATTAGTTTTGTTAAGTCATTTCACTTTAAGTCAGTTTCCAAGAACCTGTTGATAACATTAAGTGAGGACTTACTGTATAATGTATGATATAGGCTATACATAGTCTGCTATAGATGCTATTAAATATACTCTACAGGGTGTTCACAAACTTTATGAACACCCCATATATCAACATGTATGCATGTGTATATATTTATATGTGTGGTGTGTGTATATACACATTGGTATACACATGTGCTATTTTGAAAACAACCTTAATTGAAGTGTAATGAGTCAAAATACAAACAATTATTGGCAATAAAGATTCCCTTTTATCTAACCCAATATTATTTAGTTACATGTAAATAGTTTATATCCTCACCAACATCATTAATTTAATATTGTTGATTTTGAAACTTTTTTTGTATTT
>NW_003852501.1:164443-166152 GCF_000181295.1 Otolemur garnettii
CCCCATCACAGTGAGCAATAAGGTTCAATGTGAAATTTGGAGGGGATGCCACAATCAAACCATAGCCCAGGCTTTTGAGCATCTTATATCTTTAGCTTTATTTAAAGTGACCATTCTCTACATTCAATTTTATTTTGTTTAGTGTTTTATCGTGTTTTTCCCTGGGTCCTAATAGATTACTGACAAACATGATTTTAATTGGAAGTATATGTAATTTATTTAGCCAATCCTAATTAAATACTAGGTATATATTTACTTTTACATATGTAAGTTATATGTCTATGTAATTTACTTAGCCAATCCTAAATCTTAGGTATATATTTACTTTTATTTTTTTCTTTCATTAAACAAAGCTGAAAAATGCCATCATTTTTAGAGAAATAGTTGTACAATTTTCAAGCTTCTTAAAATCTTTCTTACCCTGTGAAAGAGCAGCTCTATTTCCACTTCATCTGCATAATCAGAATGTAACAGTATTTTACATTGATGGGAGAGAGGGAGTCGATAGAGAAATCCTAGTTTAGTGTTTCCTTAGAACTGACCGAAATGATCCATCACGAAATATTACTTGAGCACTTGCCATGTGCCAGTCCTCATATTAATCTCTACTCCAGGTGCTGAAGAAATAACTTAGTGTCTTTTTCCACATCTTCAGCCTTATGAGCAGAGCCAAACTAATCATAGGCCACATTAGTGAGTTAAGTTTGTGCATGTGAAGAGGAGGGATGACAAGAAGATAACAAAATAATTATAGAACTCTAATCTATATAAGGAGAGAGAGGGAGGGGGAAGGAGGAAGGGAAGCTAATTGGGGAAATGCCACTAAAGCAGAACTCTGAAATCCCACAACACAGCCGTCAGTCATCTGCACTTCTGACAAGACAGAAAAGTGGCATTGTTTTAGGTTGTAGGATTAGATGATTCTGTTTATACAAAACTTTCCAGGGCTGAAAGCTGAGTCACCAGGCCCCAACTCCTAACTTGAAAACAAGCACATTTATGACATGGTCATTATCACTGTCATTTACACATTCCAACCATGGAGGGTGAGTTCCCCTATGAAGTAGCCAATTATTAGTTTAAGTGTGTCTCCAGCCTTTCAATCAGAGAGTTATTTTTGCTGTGATAGTTTGTTGCTGACAATATGCTTAGATTCCCTTCTGTTGCAGAAAATGAGGCCCAGAGTAGAGCATTCTTTCACATACCTGAAGTCCGCCATAAGTCACCAAATAACAGGCAGTACCTTTTGTGTTATTCCAAACAAAGATTCCAGCATGTCAGCTCCAGCTAGTTATAGATGCCTTGACTCTAAGAAAGCAGTGCCTGGGGTTTTAAACACATCTACTCTATTTGAAACAGCGGGAGTCCCACAACACATTCTGAAAATGCACCCTGGAATGGTGTCCACTTTTACCTTGAATGGAAACCTATGTGTTTGCCCTACGTGGAAACTATGAGTCTAAAATTATGAAGTGCTCTGGGCACATGAATAAATCTATATATAAATTCAAATTCTACTTTTAATATTATGCCTATGGCTAAAATTCACTTCAAGGGTGTCAAATGAGGTAAACAGGTAAATGGAAATTGTATTTTATTCTTCATAAAAATCACCAAAAGGAGACTGTTTCTCTGAGCTATGGAATATGAGCACAAGAAAAATTGACTGTGATTCTTATCTGTCTATCCTTTGAGAGACTGGCAGCACT
>NW_003852501.1:167259-169944 GCF_000181295.1 Otolemur garnettii
TAGCCTGATTTTACCACTGAAAAGACAGGGAATGGAGATTCTACTCACTTCCCAAATAAAATTAAGGAAAATAGGCCCCAAATCATGGAACTATTGCATGGATGCTTTTGGATTTGCTTGATCATCCTACAACACTGTGTCTTTTCTGGGGGAAAATACCCTACTTCCTCATTGCATTAAGTCTTGATGGAATTTATAATTAAAGAGGTACTTCCCCTACCTGCCCTACGTATGTGACATAAACTTAGTTAATCAATTTCTATTTCCTAGGAATGATGTATCTGAGAAAAGCGTTCTTCCTAAAATCTGGTTATTTAGGCTTTCTTTAGGTTCTCTTTGCCATTCTCTTTCCTCTCGATACAGTCTTATTTTGTTTAAATTAATAGCAACCTATTTCTGTTGCTTACAGACAAAGAATATAGACACACAAAATCATAGAGCATTATTGTTGGCAATAACAACAATAACCAGAAAAAAATCTAAGAAGCCCAAGGAGCTTTGAAAAAAAAGAAGAGAAATTGAGAAAGAAATACATGCATACTTAGTGTTAGGCTCAGCTGGTATAGCAGTCCTTAGAATAGCAAAGGAATGCTTGAAGAAGAATGTAGGGACATATATATTAGAGCAGGAGTCAAAAACCTGAGTTCAATCATTTACTTTTCAACCAAAGACATTAAAGCCAGAGAGAAGTCATTATCGAAAGTACAGAGCCAGGACTAGAATTGTGGTGTCTATAATTCCAATTCCAATTTGCTTATGTTGCAACATATTTAGTCTTCCTATAAATTTTGCTCTCACTCTTTTTAGACCTTTGACTCATTCTAAATTTATAGCTGCTTTCCACAATCTACTCTGAGTAATCAAACATATTTTCTAAAAGTTTAGCTCAGGACTGAACTAAGAAGTTGTGACACTCTGACTTGTCCTTTCCAGCCCTTTGAGCTCCATCCTAGGCACCATTGCATCTGTTCCTTCTTACTTTTATATTTAAATTTGTCTTTACTTCTTCAGAATTAATTCACCATACATTTTTCCAAGAGAAAATGATTGATCCTGGCAAAGGTAGCCTGACGTCCAGGCTAGGGAATTCAGGTCTGTATTATCATGAACTCAAACTTACCTGGAAAAGAAGATAGGAATAAAATAGATCAATCATGGATACTGGATGTTTTTTCCTAATTGGTAGCTGAATTGAAAATCAAATATAACCAGAGTCAACAAGTACTTATGGAGTATCTCCAGTGTTTTCCACACTGTTCAAAGTATTCTGAGAATAAGAAAAACAAACACTGTTCATTAAAGGAAAAGAAAATTTATAAGAAAAATTTGTGCCAAAAACAAAATTCATAAACAAACGATGAATTGTGACATACCACAGTGCTATATTCTCTCTGATAAAGCACCTTTCTGATCCATTGATCACAAAATTTCAGTTGTAAAATGAAGAGTATTAAAAATCAAAGTTGGCCAGATTCCAGTGCCTATAAATTACCATTATGGAATGAAAAAAAAAAATCAACTTGGAGCCAAAAGAAATTTGAAGCTCAAAGCTATTTAGAGATAATCCCTCAAATTTCAATTATATTTCTGTGAAAGAGAATTAAGGTATAACTCCAAACACATATTTCTTTTTCCTCAGAGTATAAATGGAAGAAAAGATTAATTGTGGCTTTATAAGTATTTGACATAATGAAGCATGTCAAATATTTTCCTAAGGAACATGAAATTTTGAGATACATTTCTGGTAGTATGATGGACTAAATAAAATGATCATTCCAGATATATTCATTTCTATTTCTATTTCTATTTCTGGGCTAGTTTTCAAGATGGCCAACTAGAGACAATAGTTGCCAGATCATCACAAAAAGAAAGAAAAATTTTACTGAAAAAAAAAAAGTTCAGGTGTAATTCTAAGGGAAAAATCTACCTACCAGAGATTCCATGGGAAGAAGTTGCAGAGCAGAACAAAAAGGAGCACGTTATCAGTGGAGATAAACCCACAAGATGGTGGGAGCCCAGCAAAGAGGTGTTTGGACCGCAAACTTCATGCTCACCAGTCCTCCTTGGTCTTACTCTTCAATGCTGCTCCATCAGAACAAGACATGGCCCAAAGCAGAGGGACATCAAACCTGCTAGAGTACCCCCATAACCAACTAGAGGCCAGCACGCTCCTTCCTTCCATAGTTAGGGATTTGTCTCTGGGAACATGAGGACAGGCCCACAAGCCAAATCCTGAACCCTCAGGATTCAATTGTATTGCTCAGGGCACAGAGACTTATGAGCTAATCTTGGGAGGTGAGGAAGCCCTCATTGCCTCATGGGCAGAACTGAAAAGAAAGAGCAGTGTGGGTCTAGGCCAGCAGTTCTCAACCTGTGGCTTGTGACCCCTTTTAACTGTATTAAAGGGTTGTGGCATTAGGTAGGTTGAGAACCACTGGTCTAAGCCAAAGCACACTCATAGAGCACCCTTCCCACCAGAGGAAATCTATATGCTCTTAGTCCAGGGCAGAAAGCTGGACAGGGCAGCTCCCAGCAGGGCCATCATTAGGGAGCTGACCAGCAAGCATCACCAACTAACAGGGAGGTGAATATGTGTAGCCCTTTGCAACATTTGTTGATTCAATTATACTGGGTGCAGTGAATTCTTATCCACAAGCAACACTTAACTGCTTCAGAGATTAAAAT
>NW_003852501.1:170432-174178 GCF_000181295.1 Otolemur garnettii
AGAACTCAACAAAACAAATTTGTTATATGGAAACAATTTCCATTTGTTTTATGGAAAACAAATAAGCAAGACAAAGGATCAATGAATCAAACAGTTGATTCTTTGAAAAGATGAACAAATTGATAGACTTCTTACTAGATTAAGGAGCCATAGAAGGAAAAGGACCGAATATGAAGAGAGATTAAAATTGATACCCTAAAAATACAAAATATTATTTGTAAATACTGTGAAAATCTCTACACACATCAACTAAGGTAAAGGTAAAGGTAAAGGAAATGGACAAATTTCCAGAAACAAACAACCTCCCAAGATTCTTTCCAAAGAAATAAAACTCCTGAACAGTCCGATGAAGACAGGCAGATGGAAGCAGTCATAAAAATCTGCCAACCACAACAATAACAAAAAAGCCCCAGACCAGATGTATTCACAGCCAAATCCTACCAAATCTATAAAGAACAGCTGGTAACCATGAGCTGCAGAAACTAATCCATAACATCTGGAAGGAGAGAGAGCTCATTCTACGAAGTGAGTATTGCCTTGATACCAAAGCCAGGAAAAGACACAACAAAAAAGAAAACTACAAAACAATATCCCTCGTGATTATAGATGAAAAAATCCTCAAGAAAATACTAGCAAGACAAATGCAAAATTATACACCATGACAAAGTATACTTAATCCTAGGGGTCCAAGGATTGCTTGACATGTGTAAATCAATAAATGTGACTCACCACATTAATAAAAGCAAAAACACACACCATATGATTTGTCTCAATAGATATAGAAAAAGCATTCACTCTTTCATGATAAAAGCCGTCAATAAACTAGCCGTAAGGAAATATATCTCAAGATTGTAAAAGCCATATATGACTAGCTCACAGCCAACATTATACTGAATGAGGAAAGAAAAGTTGAAAGCATTCCCACTAAGAACTGGAACTAGACAAGGGAGCCCACTGCCACCACCTCTATTCACCACATTCCTTGAAGTCCTAGTCACAGCAATCTGACAAGAGAAGAAAATTAAGGGTATCCAAGTGGGGAAAGAGGAGGACCAATGACACTCTTTGCTGATGATATGCTCTTATATCTAGAAAACCCCAAATATTCTGCCAAGAAACTCCTGGCATTGATAAATAAATCCAACAAAGTTTGGGTTATAAAATATCAATCTACACAAATCAGTAACATTTCTACACACCAACATAGTCAAGCTGAGAACGAAATCAAAGACTCAATACTTTGCACAGTAGTGCAAATGAAGAAAATAAAACACCTAGGAATACATTTATCAGATACACATATGTTTGAAAGATCTCTACAAAGAGAACTATGAATCACCGAGAAAGAAAATTACAGATCCAGGGGTGCCTGATTCTTTTTATTTTCCTGCTGCACATTGGAAGAAGACTTGTCTTGGGCCGCATGTTAATACACAAGCATTAACAAAAGCTGATGAAAAAGAAAAAGGTCCATGCATAATTTTTGCAACATCTGATGGCACAGATAAGCAAAACAGGCTTCAAATCATCTGCATATAGCTCATGGGCCACAGGTTGGGCACTCCCGAATGGAAAAGCATATCATGTTTGTGTATTGGCAGAATCCACATTGCTAAAATGTCCATAGAACCCAAAATGATTTATAGATTCAACGCAGTCCCCATCAAAATACCAATGTCATTTTTTGCAATCCTAGAAAAAATAATTCTATACTTCATCTAGAATCATAAAAGAGCCCACATAGCCAAATCAAACTTAAGCAAAAGGAACATATCTGGAGGCATCACTCTTCTAGACTTTATAAACTAGACTATGTACTACAAGACTATATAACCAAAACAGCTTGGTACTAGCACAAAAGCAGAGACATAGGCCAAAGAACAGAATAGAAAACCCAGATAAAGAGCCATCCACATATTAACATCTGACTTTTGACAAAGTAGACAGCAACATACACTGGGGAAAAGAATCCATATTCAGTAAATGGTGCTGGGAAAATTAGACAGCCACATGTAGATGATTGAAGCAGGATCCACATCTCTCATCACTTTGTAAAATCAAGATGGATTCCATATCTAAATCTAAAGCATAAAGCCATAAAAATTCTAGAAGAAATGTTGAAAAAACTTTACTAGATATTGGCCTAGGCAAAGAATTTATGAAGAAGACCCCAAGGGCAATTACAGCAGCAACAAAAATAAATAAATGGGACTTGATCAAATGAAAAGCTTCTACTCAGCCAAGGAAACAATCAACAGAGCTAATAGACATCCTACGGAATGGAAGAAAATATTACATACTATTTTCTAAGTTAGAGTTATTCACATAGATCAACATAGCCAAATCCTCTGTTCAAGGAATTCTCCATTCCCTTTGTCCAACTAGGAAAACAGATTTCCTGCTCCTAAGAACTGTATTTCCCCTCTACTTGTCCCTGTTCATGGCATTTGACACTTATAATCAGAAGATAATTTTTCTTAATTAAATACTGAGCATTGGGATTAAATTTAAAGAGGAGCCATAACTTTCTCTATCTTTAGGATATATGGCTCCCGGATGGCCAAGGTGCCCCTACCATGTAGGGTAGTGCCATATAAAGCCATTAATTAACACAGTACCAAGCACAAGGTGAAGAACTCTAAGAATCTAAAGAAAATTAGAGGCAAACAAAATGTATGCACGTGCTCACAATGGTTTTACGTAACTACAGGGGAGTTTACAGACTCTGCAGATCAAATCCTTGCCATGGTACCTATCAGGTACCATTTAATAACATCTAACACTAATAGCTTACCAAAGAAATTGGGTGACATTTCTATGTGTGCACAGTTTTTAACTAGGACCTGTTAAAGCAATTCCTTTCCTACCAGAAGGAGAGACATTTAATACCCCTCCCACGACAGCCACTTTTCCAGTCAGAAAACAGCATGAGACCAAAGAGCATAGGCGTGAAGAGGTGAGGATACAGTTAAGATACAGAATAGGGGTGCAACTCTAAGATAAGGGGGAGCAATAAGTAGTAGTAGGCCTTTTGGGTGACATTATAAAAAGATGACAATGGATAGGCAGTAACCATAGACATTCTTCAAAGAGCAGTGAGTCACTAACTAAAGCCGTCATCCCAGTGCAAACTGCTGTCCAGAGAAAGCCAGGCATAAGAATGATAAAACCGACATAGATAGAATGGGAACTACAGACCAGGCTGCCCCAGGCTGCCCAGGCTTGGCTAGAGGCTTTCACACATCTCCAGCAAAGAGCAATTCAAAGTTTGCAACACAGCACATACTTAACACTGGGCACTTTTTATAATTGTACTCAAGTTAATTAAACATTGCTCTCCCTCTAGTGCCCGCGTTTTCTTGGTCTCAACTACCCTAAAAGCTGATATTTCTAAAGCAGCTCCTTTATTTTAGACAGGGTCGTTTGTTTGCTCACCTAAATGTCCCTAGCTTCTCAAGGTAAGCTTTATAACCCGAGCTTATAGATAGAAAGTAAAAGAAGTAGGATTTGAATTCAGGTATGTTCGGCATCAAATATCTGTTGTTGTTTTTTTCCACTGTCCTTGTTGCTACCTTTAGCTTATTTTTTGTGTGTGTGTATTTATAAAGTCTTAGACTAAGAATTCCCCAGTTTTTATTATAAATATCTAGAGTGGATGCACTCAATTAATGAAATAAAAATGCTCATATATCAAGTAGGCAATACAGATAAAGAATGACTCTTCCAGAAGATTAATCCCAGAATTA
>NW_003852501.1:174773-175517 GCF_000181295.1 Otolemur garnettii
GGCATTTCCACGGCATCCCCCCCACACCCTGAACAGTTTGGCGTTGACGAGGTTGGAGACTTTCTCCACTTCTTTATGCTGATGTTCAGATTCTTCCTTCTCATGAATCTGATTCTTACTGAGCCAGTTGATAATTTCATCACACTTGTCAAGGATCTTCTATTTGTTCTCATTGCTGATCTGGCCTTGGAGTTTCTCATCTTCAGCAGTTGCTCTCATGTTGAATGCACAAGGCTCCAGTGAACTCTGGGCTGGCACCTGGTCCCTTTGCTACTCATCTTTGGCTTGTATTTCTTAGCTTCCTGAACTGTACGTTCAATATCCTCCTTGTTCAAATGACCTTTGTTGGTGGTGAAGGTACTCTTATCTATTTCCCTAAACTTGAATCTACAGTAGAGACATTGAGCATGTCCTTGGTATCCATATAGGAAGTGTCTTCAATCACAGGAACACCTCAAGGTGCAGGAGGTATGGGCAGAAAACACAAATCCCCCCTTATTAATACTTGTCTATTTTCTTACGCATACTCTGAATCCCCACTCAGATTATTCATTCCTGAAGGGTGATCTTGCATCTCTTGCTTTTTCTTTTTTTTTTCTTTTTTGCAGTTTTTTGCCGGGGCTGTGTTTGAACCCACCACCTCCGGCATATGGGGCTGGTGCCCCACTCCTTTGAGCCACAGGCACTGCCCCTCTTGCTTTTTCTATTATCTTTGTGGTTTCTCTTATCTTTCTGTCCATTAAA
>NW_003852501.1:177013-178452 GCF_000181295.1 Otolemur garnettii
TTTCTCTATTTCAGTGCCACTATCACTGGCCCAGTCTCTCAAACTGGAAACCTGAAATGTCATCTGCAATTTTAACACTCCAGATCCAGTAAACACGTGGCCAGTGTCACCTCACATAGAGGTCAGGAATCCATCCTCTCACCCTCAGTGTGACCTTGTTACTGTGTTATGGTTCAGACTCCCTCTCTTAGCTGCGCTGCTAACAGCCACATCCCAATCCATTTTCCTCTTCCTAGTCTTATTACGTCTCTCAAGTCCCCAGAGTGACTCACCTAAGACACAGAGACAGCCCTTCTGTGGGTCCCCATTCCCTCTAGGTTAAACTACAAGGCCTGTCATGATTTGGCCTCTTGAACCTCTCAGGCTTCATCTTTGTGTCTGTTTCTACCTGACTCTCTAACCACCATGCTGAGCCCAGTTCAGGTAACAGTTCTTCACTTCAGTCAGTTAGCCCTTAGCTGTCTGAAGGTGTAAACGATGGTATCCAGAGAGGAGGCCACAGAGGAGATGTTTAGGCCGGTTTATTGAAAGGGGACCATGACCTGCCTGGGAAGTGCAAAGATGGTGTCTGTGCTGGGGGCAGTTAGAGAGGCCTTTCATATGGGGTTGTGGAGGGCAGGCACATTCCACAGCTTGCCTGTCAGGGTAGGGTCTTTTTGTAGCAAACTTCTCAAAGGGTGGGTAAGCCCTATCCTTTGTGTCTTTGCCTTAGGAGGAGAGAAGGAGAAGGGGGAGGGGAAAGGAGTCTGTGTGTGGCTGTATTAGGCCCCCAACACTGTCCTTTCAGATATTGTCCAATTGCTTCCTCTTCTAAAAGGTCTTGGCTGGGTGTAGTGGCTCAGGCCTATAGTCCTAGTACTCTGGGTGGCCAACGTGGGTGGATTGGTTGAGCTAAGGAGTTCAAGACCAGCCTGAGCAAGAGGAAGACTCCATCATTGTGGCAGGCTCTGTAGTCCCAACTACTTGGGAAGCTGAGGCAGAAGGATCCTTGAGCCCAGGAGTTGGAGGTTGCTGAGAGCTATGATGATGATGCCATGGCACTTTCTCCCCAGGGCAACAGAGTGAGACTTTGTACCTCCAAAATAAAATAAAATAAAATAAAAATAAAAAGTCTCCTCTGCACCCTATCACCTGACTTGCATTAGGTGCCCATTCTCTATGTTCCTAAGAATGCCCAGACATATATGATATTAATATGTCTGCATTACCACCTCTACCATAGTATATTACAAATATACGTATATTTATGCATTTATCTGTATATATTTCATTTTACTTTTAACCTAGAGGCTGGTAGCAGTGTGATACTCATCTTTGTATGCCCAGTACCAAGCACAGTGCCCAACATATAGTAACTCTTCAGTAAACGTTTGCTAAATGAATGAATCAATGAATAGTAATTCTAAATTACTGTAGTTTTTAATCAAATACACTTGCAC
>NW_003852501.1:178585-211000 GCF_000181295.1 Otolemur garnettii
AAAAAAAATAGGCCCAGCTCTTGTAGCTCAGTGGTTAGGGCACCAGCCACATACACCAGGGCTGGCAGGTTTGAACCCGGCTGGGTCTGCTAAACAACAATGACAGCAACAACAAAATAGCCAGGTATTGTGGTGGGTGTCTGTAATCCCAACTACTTGGGAGGCTGAGGCAAGAGAATCACTTAAACCCAAGAGTTTGAGGTTGCTGTGAGCTATGATGCCATGGCACTGTATTAAGGATGACATAGTAAGACTCTGTCTCAAAAAAAAAAAAATAAAAATAGCTTTATAAGATAGGTCCTAAGATAGGTCCTATTATTATTCTTACTTGTAAGGTCTGAGAGAGGCTTAGAGAGATTTTATTTTACTTTTAACCTTTTCCAAAGTCACACAATGAGGAGGTATTGGATTGGGATTTGAACCCATATCATCTAACTCTATTGTTTCTCCTAGTATCATAAGAAAAAAAAAAAAGCAACAACATTAAGTAGTTAAATAGTCATTCATAGGAATTCAAAGACATTTTCACAGAAAAGATGATCTTTATATTGAGCCTTAAAGATTGAATAGAAACTCCACAGGAACACACACACATACACACACAGGAGAAGGCATCCTGGGCTAAAAAAAATCTGTCTGGGCTGAAATTCAGAGAGAGAGAAGAATATGGAATGATCAGGGAAGTTAGAAGAACCTCTGAACCTCAGAATATGGAAGGGTAGTGACAGGAGAGGGGCTGGAGAGGTGAGCTGGTGCATGTCTCTGAAAGCCTCTAGATACTATTCAAAGTAGTTTAGAATTTCTACTGAATAAGGAATCATTTTAAGTTTTTAATCAAGTATATAATGCCATCAGAAACAATTGTTCAGAAAAGTGAAAGATTGATTGAAATGAGAAAACATTACAAGAAAAGAAGCCAAAATTTGCATTTCTTGTCTCTATTTTAACTTTCCACATTTTAACATATTTATTCACTGATGATTGCTTCAGGTTGAGTCTCTCTGTGTGTATGTAAAATAATATATATATTAAATATATATAGTATATCACCTATATAAGCTCTGCAGCTATATGTGAAATATTCAGAACTAAGGAAAATTTGTTTTCTGTTTCTTTTGGTTATATCACTATGCCTCTCATGTCACTCTGAACAAAGCAAGAGCTGCATAAATGCTCACTTAACATTAATAATTTAATAGTTCATCTTCAAACAAAGTTTTCCAGAAGCATAGGTTTACTGTTCTTGCCCTTTCTTAGTAAGGGAACTATTGAGAAAAAAATAATTATTATTTTTTTTGTAGAAAACATACAAAATACATTTTAAAATCAAGCATTGATCTTTCAGGAAGAAAAAATTAACCATAACTTGAGATTATCATAACTTGAAATATATAGTATATATAAAAGTTAGGCAATGGGGGCAGCACCTGTGGTTCAGGAAGTAGGGCGCCAGCCCCATATACTGAGGGTGGTGGATTCAAACTCAGCCCCGGCCAAACTGCAACAAAAAAAATAGCCAAGCATTGTGGTGGGTGCCTGTGGTCCCAGCTACTTGGGAGGCTGAGGCAAGAGAATTGCCTAAGCCCAAGAGCTAGAGGTTGCTGTGAGCTGTGATGCCACAGTACTCTACTGAGGGTCACAAACTGAGACTCTGTCTCTAAAAATAAAATAAAATAAAAAATAAAGTTAGACAATGTAATCATTAGGGTAGTTAGAAAGATGACATCCTTTGTGCTTTGCTTTAATTTCCAACTTCCATGCAGTATGATTTTTTAAATGTATACATTTCATTCTTTGCCTTTTTAATAACAAATGGGAATGGGGTGTGTGTGTGCATGTGTGCGTGTGCACATATAGTTTAGCACGTGAGTAACATGGGATTGAAGGCTTTTATGCAGAGAGATGACAAACTTGATTGAATTTCATGGACTATAATCTATGAGTTGCTTCTCTGCTTTTAAAGGATTTGGTTATTAAGCAATGAGAGCTTTTAATGCTGAGTCCTATAATTACTGTTATGTCCCATCTACCAGCTGCGTTTTCTATATGTGTATTTTTAGCAAGAGTGATTATAAAACAAACTACATGTCCTTCTGCCCAAAGTCCTCTCTACCTGCAGCCATCAATTTCCCTGTCTTCTTTACCCAGTAAACAGCCATCCCACTTACCTCATAGTGAAATGCTGATTTTAAAGGCTCTCACTTTAAATTGCTGGGTGTATGTACCTTGTTTTTTTAATAAGAACAATTCTTGAACAGGTGTTGCATAAATATTTGACTTTGAATGGATATTCAATGCTGTATAAGTGTTTTTCTTTCTCTCTTTGGGATTGTGATGCTGGAAGATGTCAAGAGGTAACCAGTTGTTCTTCACCTTACCTTCGCTGAACTTTGTCACTCATTTATTTGTCAAGCATTCATGGGATGTCTAATATGCATAAGAAAAAGATTAAGGTTATGAAACATTTTCTTGCTACCTTTACAGTGTAACAAACAAACTAAAATCATACGCCAATACATGGTGAATGTCACAACTAGATATTCACAGGGTTTTGAGGAAGCCAAGAGGCAATCACCTAGCACCAAACAGAAAGTCAGGGAAAGCTGCCTAGAAGAGGAGCCAAATGGGCAGAAGCCGAGAAAACCTCACTGCTCTTAGCCCCCAAGGTCTTCGACCAACCTGCCTTCTCAAAGCTACCTCCAGGCATTTCCACAGTCCATCTCTAGGGATTGCTTAATTTGAATGTGAGAATCTGTCATACTGAGTTCTTAATTAACTGCATTACATTTTATTTTGAATGAAAAGTTAACAATAGTTATCCAACACACATTCATTGAGCACCTATTGCATGCTAGGTGTCTGATATATACAAATGAATAAGGCACAGTTCCTACACTGAAAATTTTTTTTTTAACTCTCAGATAATTAGTAATGGATGGATCAGCACACTAATTATGATATAGACTGTTACTTGTGGGATCACAGAGAAAGAGCATGTCCCAGTAACATTCAAGGTGGGACTATGAGAAGTAAGAAGGACAAGAAATACTCCATGCATGAGGCAACAATTGAGTTGAACAGGTTGAATAGGTTACACTATTACAAGGAAGGGGAGCATTTGAACCCACATCATCTGACTCTACGTCTCAGTTGGCACTATTAAAAAAGTACGGAGTGGCTACATAGGGGTTCATAGGAAGTCAGAAAGTTTTCACAGAACAGGGTATATAGTGAAGCAACCCTGTACATGTGACAAGTAATAGAAGTGCATGGCACATAAACTGTGAGCAGAAAGGAGTTCCAGAAAAAGGAAAACTTGGATTGAACCTTAAAGTCTGAGATTATATTAGTTAAGTGTAAAACGGAGGGAAGGGGGGCATTTCAAGCAAAAGAATTAACACATGAGAAAAAAGAGAGGTGAGAAACCAATTTTTTCAAGTTAAAGTTCTATTCTGACAATTTTTTGTCAGTTTTATAATTATAGACATTGACATTTATCCAATGTGTGTGTGTGTGTGTGTGTGTGTGCTGTCCTTAACAGCTTTGAGAATCAAATTTACACAACCTTCACAAAATGAATCAGGACCATGTGCGGTGGCTCATGTCTGCAATCCTAGCTCTGTGGGAGACTGAGGCAGAAGGATTGTTTGAGCTCAGGAGTTTGAGACCACCCTAATAGGCAGGAGCAAAACCTTGTCTCTATAAGATAATAGAAAAAAATTAGCCAGCTATTGTGGCAGGTGCCTATACTCCCAGCTACTGAGGAGGCTGAGACAGAAGGATCAATTGAACCCAGGAGTTTGAGGTTGCTGTGAGTGAGATTGATACCCTGGCATTCTAGCCACGAATGAGTGAGAGTCATGAATTGGGCAGCTCCCTCTCTCTTTTCCAGAAACAATTATAAAAATGAGAATTTTCTTTGATTATTTTTCTACCAGCATTTATTATTTTGTGCATTTCAGTGTTTGCTGTTTTATTTTTTATTATTAAGTAGTTCCCAGCCCAGATGTTATGTAAAAATCAACTGGGGAACATTGTTTATATACTTCAATTCCTAGGACCTGCCCTAGATCATAGTTAATTTAGAATCTCTAGGGTACAGATTAAGCATCTTTTTAAAAAATTATTTTTAAAATCTCTCCCAGTGATGGTAGTGTATAACCAGGAAGCTCCTTAATTTATTTTTATTCAAATAAAAACCTTATGTAAAAATTCTTGTTTTGCCATTTTTATCTTTAATAATTTTTTCTTCTTAGTTTATTTTATTATTTTTTCTATGTTTTGATTCAGTGCTTAATAATATATATCTATATATGCTATATGTTATTCATATATATTTGTTATTTATGTTTATCAGTTATGTTTATACAATTTATTTAAAGTTATGAATTTCCCTCTGAGTACTGCTTTAGCTATGTCTTACAGATTCTGACCTGCAATGTTTCTATCAACATTATTTTTTAAAAAATATCCTGTAATTATAGTTATAGTTTCTTCCTAGAGTTTTTGATAGAATATTAAAATTTCTGGATGGGAAAAGTATTATATATTCTTATAAGTTCCTAAGTTTTATTACGTTGAGATTAGAGAATGTGGTTTATATATTCGCTATTTTGAAATTTTTGAGCTTTATTTTGTGGTCCGATAATATTTAATTTTCATGAATGTTCCATGTGTACTTAAAAACATGATGTGTTTTATATTTGAAGTGAACAATTTTATACATATGTTGAACCTAGAATAGTGAATTAAATTATCTTACTTCTATTCTAGACTATGGGCTCAAATAGAACTTCTCCTGCAGATTCTGCCTTATAACTGTTGCTGCCATGGTAATTGCTGTTCAGTATTTAAAGCCATCTACATTTTATTTAACAGTTTTTAAGCTTGAGTTCTATATTGTTAACAGTAAAATATTTCCTGCTAGTTTTAAACTTGTTTAACTAGTTTTGCCTATTAAAAAAAAATTCAAACTTGGGTGGTGCTTGTGGCTCAAAGGAGTAAGGCACCAGCCCCATATGCTGAAGGTGGTGTGTTCAAACCCAGCCCCAGCCAAAAAAAAAACTGCAAAAAAAAATTCAACCTTTTAGTTTTAATTATGTCTCCTATATGGCATCAAGGAACGTTCTCTAACTAGAATTAATTTGGAAATCATTCTTAGGAATTTATTTTCACCCACCCCATCACTCTCTTCCTACCCTCACCCTGCAGTTCACAACCAACCTGACAGCAAGCCCCACAGACAGAGAGGTGGAACTCTCAAAGCCACCATTCTCTCACTGCCACCCTTGTAGTCTGAACTAACCTCACTGGTTGTCCAAACATGATTGGGCTCTCCTCCTGTCTGGCCTCCTCTGTCCCTCTTTCCCCTTATCAATTCTTTTTCATTATAGTAGTCAGAATGGTCCTTTATAACACTTGTATTAGATTATGTCATGACTGTCATAACACATAACAAATGACTTCACCTAAAATCTAAACTTTTGAGTTAATCTAGGTGAGCCTCTATGGTCTATCCCCTGACTAATTCTACCTCACCACACAACATTCTGTCCTAAGTGCCAAACATTCTGGCATCTTACAGTTTCTCCACCCAATGCTAATTCCATTCTGGAATATTATCTATGCTGTTCCTTCTACAGGCAACTCCCATAGCTTCTCTCAGTATTTAATTAATTTCTACCCATCTCCCAACTTTCAACTCAAATATTATTTTCTCAAGAGTCTATTTCTTTTTATTTTTTTAATTGATGAAAAGGCATGCAAATTTATCTTAACTTGCATAACACAGGGGAATCACAGCAAAATGATTACTCACTATTCCAATAAGGCACAAATGGTTCTAAACCCTTCTTCTTAGAGGAAAGGGAGATGGGGAAGTGTGTATTATTTTGTCAGGGTAATAAATGATTTTTAGGGGAATACAGTGGCTTAAAGAACATAGGCCTGGGAGAAAGTCTGTTGGACAATGGTTTGCAACAAAAGTCTGTCCAGGTCTTGTGACAGAATTCAGTGTTTCTTCTTCTGATAAGAGTTCAATTACTACAAACTCAGAAAGGGGACCAGAGGTAATCATTCTCTTCTTTAGTAAGTCCAGACTTTAGGCAGATAAAAGAACTTCAGAAGAGTGCTTTGGAAGAGACAGAGAGATGGGAGGTGATTGCAGGGAGGTCAGAGGCTTCTTCAGTTCAGCAGGTCAAAACACCATACTTTTTGGACATCAGTTTCTGAGCCTTAACAGCAGTTGCCCCCAACATTTCCTTTTTCTGGTCTTTCTCTTCTCTAGTCTATATCTTATAATTTTTCAGAATGCAGGGTGCAGTGGCTCATGCCTATAATCCTAGTGCTCTGGAAGGCCAAGGCAGGTGGATTACCTGAGCTCAGGAGTTCAAGACAAGCCTGTCTCTACTAAAAACAGAAAATCTAGCCAGGCATGTGGAGGGCACCTGTTTTCTCAGCTACTTGGGAGGCTGAGGCGGGAGGATTGCTTGAACCCAAGAGTTTGGGGATGCTGTGAGCTATGAGGATGCCATGGCACTCAAACCTGAGCGACTGAGACTGTCTCAAAATAATAATAACAATAATAATTTCAGGTCATTCATTTATTCTATCAATAAATACTTGCCACTTGCTATGTACCAAACTCAGCTCCAAATACTGTGTGGGGTAAAGATTGACATATATAGTTAAATACACAATTTAGGGGATTTCAAATAGGGGGCCTTGCTTTGCAGATAAGCAGGGGTGTGAGAGAAAGTAACCACGGCACAAGAACGGGCCCTCCCAGGTGAGGAACATCACAGGGCCATCATGGAAGCAGAGTCGGCAAAGACAGAGAAGGACGTGGCTAAGGATACTGCTTGAAGTTGGGACCCAGGGAAGGCCTGTGAGGACTGAGGATGAGAATGAGCGCTGGAACCCTGAGGGAGGGGCTGTCCAAGAGCTGGGACAAGACCCTGAGAAAGATTCTAGGCCCACAAAGAATAGTAGGGACAGAGGAGAGAAGGGCGGCAGGGGGATCATGCATGGTGGCCCTGGTGAAGGGTCTGGGGGTTATTCTAAGTGCAATAAGAGACTGTTAAAGGGTTTTAAACAGGGAAGGGACATGATCTGACTTCTCTCTTTATAACTAAACTCACCTAGGGTGTTCGGGTGGGGGGGATAACATTTGGGGGTAGGGTGGCTGGGGTGCTGAGAAGTGGAAATTTTCTTCAGTGGTACAGGAACATTCTGTGGGCTTGAGCTGGGTGTTAGCTGGGTGCAGTTGGAGAGAACTTCAAACCCCTCTTAGGATAGCCATGTATGTCAACCACTGAATTCCAGCTTCCCTTTTCAGCCCCATTTCCCATCACTTCTTACTTCACAACTATGACCTGGATCAAATAAGGAGACTCATGTTGGTATCTATTCATATGATCAAGAACTTGCACATAAGCCACTAATTCTGAATCTAAAGAGGGCTGTTCACGACTAGACTCAGCCTGTGTAACATGATGTGAGCATCTGTAACTTTCGATTATGCATCATACAATTATTGAACATTTACTAAAACCCTGTCCCTGCTTTTTAGAAGCTTTTGGTCCACCTTCTGTGAGACAGAATTGTTAACAGATCTAGGCCAGGCTGAGTGTGGTGGCTTATACCTGTAATCTCAGTACTTTGGAAGGCTGAGGCAGGAGGATAACTTGAGTCAGGAATTCAGAACCAGCCTGGACAGCATAGAGACACACTGTCTCTACAAAAAAATCTAAAACTTAGTTGATCATGGTGGGGAATGCCTGTAATCCTAACTACCCAAGAAGCTGGAATGGGAAGATCACTTGAGCCTAGGAGTTGGAGGTTGCAAGGAGCTATAATCAGGCCACTGCGCTCCATCCTGGGCAAAAGAGTGAGACCTTGTCTCTAAAAATTAAATAGATAGATAGATAGATAGATAGATAGATAGATAGATAGATAGACAGACAGTACAGTACAGTGCAGTGTGATGGGGTTATCCTAGAGATACAGTCAAAGCACTGAAAAGCACAGATTCTCCCCAAAGGGTTCCTGAAAGGCTTCACAGTGGAGGGCGCGTTTAAGCCGGGTTTCAGAGGACGAATGGGAGTTCATCAGAGAGAAAAGTGGGGAAGAGCATTTCATCAGAGAGAAAAGTGGGGAAGAGCATTTCAAAAGGTTAAAAGTTGATTTCTGACCAGTCCATTAATATTGAATTCTTTCCGTGTTTTTTTTTTTTTTTTTTAGCAGAAAACCAATGTTTTCCTTTCTTACACTTATACAATTTCTACTAATATAGTAGCATATTACAGGGGTCCTCAAACTTTTTAAACAGGGGGCCAGTTCACTGTCCCTCAGACTGTTGGAGGGCCAGATTGTGGGCCCCAGGATGAGTCAGCTGCTAAGCAGGACAGGCGGTGGCAGCAAAAACACCCGCGGGCCATAGTTTAAGGACACCTGATATGGGCTATTCATCTATTCTACACTGGAGCCTGTTCCAGTAGGAAGGGAACTCACGTCTATCTTATTACCCTCTTATATCAAGGGTCTAGCATAGTTTTAGGCAAGTAGTAGCTGGTCTACAAATATTTGCTGAGAAGGAAAAGTTTTATATAAGGAAACAGTCTAACAGTCTGTGAGAATTTACGTGACTTTGTCTTTGCACTAAAACTTTTAAATCACCATGCTTTATCATAGTTCTAACTGAAGCCTAAAAGGGTCTTGATATATTTTCAATAAGTTCAAAAAAGTTAAAATAAATTCAAGGTTCAAATTGTCCCAAAACCCCCAGCTGGACACAGGCTCTCCTAACGTTGCCTTCCTTAACCTACTTTATATTCCTTCCATGCAGACTGGGCTAAAAGACCCAGCTGGATACCGGCTGTGCAAACATTGCCTCCCTTAACCTTTTTTCTATTCCCTCCATGCAGACTGGCCAGCTCTGACCATCTCTGCCCCAGGGTCGCCTGGTTGGTGAGTGAGTGAGGCCTTAGAGCAGAAGACATACTCGGAGGGGATCCCATCCCGACCACCAACACAACTATTAGATTTCATCTTTGAGTCACAACCTACGAACCTTAAGAAAATAAGAAGGAGAATTCTGTCAGCCCTGTGAAACTTAAAAACATTAGCCTGAGCAACATCACTGTTATTATACCACGGAAGTCTCTTAAAAGGACATAGAGACGCTCAAAAATCTAAAACTAAAAACGCAGCATTTTCTTTTAGAACAGGAAATATGACGGAGGAAATATGGAAAAGAAGTTAAAAGAGCAGACTTTCAAATTATTTATCATCTTGGTAGGAAAGAAAAAAAAAATCCCTGCGAGCTTTCTCGATATAGGAAGTGTGGATATTCTTGGCCTAATTTCTGTCTAGCACTTCCCTGTACTGCTCCTGCCTCTGCCACACCTCCCCCAGCCCTCTGCTAAGGAGAGCTCATTTGCATAATTGAACTGCTTAACAGGGATGCTGAGAGAGAGGAGCAAGGCAAGGCACTCACGGAGCCAAGTGTTCTTCAAATGCCAAACGCCATCCTCACCCACATCCCTACTATACAAGGGACCCTGCAGCATCAGTGGAAGAGAAAGGGGAAACTATATACCGATACTCAAAGTGCCTGTGAAATCAAGAGGTCTATCAGGGGTCTACTGGCCTGAGGGCAGAAAGAAATGGAACGCAGCCAAGGAGGAAAGATGGGAGGAGAGAGAACTGGAATGGAAAATTTAACTGTATTTTGCGGCCCTTGGAGCTGATCCAGGCTGACCCTATAGATGAGAGGAGTGAGTGCTATCTATGACATAATGCACTAAATTACCATAAGGAAACAACTCCTAAGTCGCACATAAGACATCTGGTGGTTGATGATCCACTAACAAACATATAGACCTGCAAGAATTGATCACGATTTTTTTTTTCATCAGAACATGGAGGAATAAGATGAGGGATTAATTGTGAGGAGGAAGATTTTCTGGATGAGGAAATAAAAGGAAAAGTCTCAAGCTGGTGAAATTTGAACTGAACAGACACGGCAACATAATGCCTCAGGCGCAAAGGTTGCTGAGGGAAGCAAGCAAGAACTTTGCCTCTCTTAGCTTTGCCTTAGGCTAGTTTTGTTAATGTTTCTATCACCAGATGTTCAACTATAAATAATGTGAACAAGGGAAATTGGTTATAATACTTGTCAGTTGAGGGACATGTGGTTTTTGCTGTATCTTAGCTAATGACTGAATAGAGGTGATGGCCAGAACCCAGGGCAGCACAACCATTCTTGATGGAAGTTTCTGGGGCTTCCACCACAGCCCAGACTCAACCCCAATCGTGCTCTGAATCTTTCCTGAGCATCCTGGCTGGCCAATGATCAGAACTTCATCCCTTTCATGTGGTGGGTTAGTCATGCTTTCTAGGGTGAATCTCAGCATCTAGGGGCTACTAGTCCAAGCTGATACCCTCCTGTAGAATATAAACTCCATGATGGCAGCTGCCTCACATGACTTGTTTATTGCTGTATTCCAAGTACCTAAGCCATAGCCTACTATGTGTTTGGCTAGCACTAAATAAATATTTGATTAACAAATGAATGAATGAGGAAACAAAAGCTGACACAGAAGCTCAATGGGGTGGCCAACCTATCTCAGCTCTAAGTTAAGTCCTGCATCCCAGGTAACCACATCAGCCTTGGCCAAGCCAGGATCATTAATCACCCAAACGCCCTGCCAGTCATGCTGCTGAAGCCCAGGGTGGGGGCATGAGAGTTCACCCCTCTAACAAGTGGTTTCTGCGTGTCTGGTATGTGCTAGTCACTGCTCTGGGCACTAGAGCTGGGGCAATGAACAAGACAGACAGACTCATGTGGAGTTACTACTGTGATGTGGCTGTCATTAATTAAACAGACACATACTAGATCAGGTGGTGGGATGCTCTGTGGAGAACAATGAAGATGCATGGAAGAGTGATGTGATGAGCGCATCGTTTGGGATACAGTGTTCTGTACAGCTGTCCCTCTTTCAAGCTGGGGATGTAGTGAATGATATTGAAGCATGAACTTGGAGGATATGTGGGGAATGAGGTGTCAAAGAGGAGAAAATGCAGGCCCTGAAGGAGGATTATACTAAGGCTCTTGGAGAAATCAGACTTTATCTTGATTTGAATTATCCTCAAAGATGTAGGCTTATGGGAAAAACCAGCCTGTGTGACTACCTCTCTTTATCTGTTCATTTCTTTTTTCTCTTATTTCAAAAACATTGTTCCCAGGGCCTACTATGAGCCAGGGGCTATGCCAGGCACAAAGATGGCCTTGCCTTGCTCTTGTCTGTCTTTTCTCCTTAGGAACAGGGTCACGACCCCATATGCTCAGGCGTCTGAGGTTACACTCTGAACAGACTCAAGATTTAAACCAGTCCTGCAGTCTGACTCATTTCTACCATTGCTGTGACTCAGGAGCTCAAGCTGTTAGGTCCCATTCATCAGATTTATCACTGCAACCATTACAGAGTTAAATAATTAAAAAGGATCATGAAACTCCATGGAATGTACTCTGCTAAAACTTTAATAAAGGTGTGGGTATGGTGGAATAGGGAAAATGAAGTACAGACAAATATGAAAGAGGTTGGAGACATAGAGTTCCTAGGCTCTGCTCTCAATAGCATATGCTGCCTTTCATCCTTGGGTTATTAACCATCCAGATACTTGCAAAGACACCTTGGTCTCAGGGAAGCCAAGGCACAAGTTTACTGAGAAAGCTTTGATATTGAATTGACTGTGTGGCTAAAATAAAGCTGTATAGTGAGCAGCACCTGTGGCTCGAGGAGTAGGGCGCAGGCCCCATATCTGGGGGGTGCTGGATTCAAACCTGACCAAGGCCAAAACTACAGATAAAATAAAGCTATATAGCTATTTAAATTGGGGCAAACCCAGCAACCCATGAATGGATTAACAAATTGTGGTATATGTATACCATGGAATACTACACAGCCTTAAAAAATGATGAAGCCTTTGCCTCTTTTATGTTTACATGGAGGGATCTGGAACATATCCTCCTGAGTAAAGTATCTCAAGAATGGAGGAAAAAGTATCCAATGTACTCAGTACTTCTATGAAACCTACTTATATTTACTCAAACTTTCTTATGAAAGATAGAACACAACTATAACCCAGGATGAAGGAGAGAAATGGAGTGGGAAGGGAGGAGGTGCGGGAGGTTTGGCAGAGGGAGGGTAAAAGACGGGATCACACCTACGCATCATATGACAAGGTTACAAGTCAAATCTGTAAAGTGCAGAACATAGATGTTCTGGCCCAATAATCAAGTAAATAAGGTGAAAGTTATGTTGACTAGTTTAATGTAACCACATCAGATTGTATAAAAAAAAAATCAAAATCAGCACATTGTACCCCACATATGTATGAATGTATTCATGATCTACGTGTATTTGACTTAATAAAAAAAAATAAATTGGGGCAAACCACAAAGCTATACATTTTCAGTAAAGAATGCAGAGAAAATAGCACAAGGTGCATGCCAGGGAGTTTGGTACTTCTGTCAGCAAGTTGTAAGTCACCAGCAACTACCTTTCATCCATGTATTTGTTGAAGGTCACTATCAGAGTTCCAGGCATCCCAGCCGTGAAGCGCAGGGCTACCACGCACCAGATATAGGTTCACTCAACCTTTGCATAGTTACCGACCTCTTCCAATGAAGCCCACCCTGGGTCACTTGCACTTTGCCTTTCTTTCCCATCTCTAGTTCATAGCAGATTCCTCAACATGCTGGGACTGTGGCCTCCCTGCACCTGTGCCACTGTGACCACTGCCAGCCTCATCGCTGAGCTGCCAGCCATGCAGAACTCCATTCATGCCCACCTTCTCTTCTGCTCACCTCCTGCTCATCTCACCCAGTATCAGTATCACCTGATGACTCAAAGCTTCTGCCCAGGTATCTGACTCTGCACTTAATAGCTTAGGTTAGAAATCTAGCAGGCATCCCCAGCTTGACATGTTCAAAACAAAATTTTTATTTTTCCCTCCAATCCCTCTGCATCCCAAATATCCCCATCTTACTATGTGACATGAAAACTCACATCCCCATCCAAGGAAATATACTTTTTTAAATTTGTATAGATTTACAGGCCACAGGTGCAATTTTGTTACATACATAGATTGCATAGCAGTCAAGGAAGAGATTCAAAGTGTCCCTTACACAAACGATGTGCATTATATGGTACCCATGAAGTAGTTTCTCATCCTCTACCTGCCACCCAGTCTCACCCTTCTGAGTCTCCACCGTCTGTCACTCCACTCCCCACTTCCATGTGTACATATTATTTAGTACCCACTTCTGAGTGACAACATGTGGAATCTGTCTTTCTGTGTCTGGCTTGTTTCACTTAAAATAATGACCTTCAGTTCCATCCATGTTGCTTCAAAACTTGATTTCATTCTTTGTTATGGCCAAAGAGTATTCTATTGTATACATATACCACTTCTCTTTATCCAATCATCCATTGATAGACAAGTAAGATTCAGCTTGATTTCATATCTTTGCTATTGTGAATAGTGCTGCAATAAACATTTGAGCACAGATGTCTTTTTTATTAATTTTTTTTTCCTTTTGGTAGATACCCAGTAGTGGAATTACCAGAAAAAATGGAGGTTCTATTTTTAGCTTTTTGAGAAACACTAAACTATTTTCCATACTGGCTGCGTCAATTTATATCCCACAGTATATGAGAATTCCCTTTGCTCCTCTTCCTCATCAACATTGCCATTTTCTGACATTTTAATAATAGCCATTCTGACCAAGGTATGATGACATCTCATTATGGGTTTGATTTGCACTTCTCTGATGATTAGTGATGTTGAGCATTTTTTTCAATTTTTGTTGGCCATTTGTACGTCTTCCTCTGAAAGTCTCTATTCCAATCTCTATGCCACATTTTAATGGCATTATTTTGTTTTAATTCATTGAATTGTTTGAGCTAAAAGCATACACTGATGAAGATGCTGATGTGCCTTTGAGCCTTATAGGAAAGTGGCCCTGGACAGTTGTTTTGTTTCATTTATTTATTTTATTTTTGCATTTTACCTAAACATGGCTATTGCAACAGAAAAGAGAAGATTGTGCATTATCAAACTTTTAAAACTGTGATTTACTAACTACCCTACTAACTTAAAACATTTCTAAAAGAGGATCGTGGAGACAAAATATAACTTGATTACATGCACTTTTTAAAATGTTTGGAGTGGGATAAAATGTGGATATTTTAAATGGACAGTATTATATAAACGATAATAAATACTCAGCTATCATACACTTCTGCATGTGTGTGTGGGTTAGTGAAGAAAGAAGAAAAAACCTGCCAAATATAAAAAATCTGAGATGCTGTCTACTTATATTTATGTTATCAATTCGTGGGAAAGTAAATATTCATTGGTAAGAAAATCCACTAAACCCCAAACTATCTAAGATAGTGAATTGTGAAGGCAGAATTAAACTGAATTTTAAATGCAACTTAACCACATATCTAATTTCTTTTTCTCGGATGTTAATGAAATGTAGTCTTTTCCTGCATAAGTACTTTAGCTCTGTAAGAGGCCTAAATATATTACAACACCACAGCCGAAATGAAAAGAACTGTTTCCCTGAGCCAGGAGACAGCCCAAATGGCAATGCATTCAATCATTTCAGATCAATCTCAGAATACTTTTCTGCCCCAAAGCAGAAAACTACAACCTGAAGATGAAGTTAGAAAAGGCTACAGACAATGCGAAGGACCGATTCTGTTCTCTGTCAGCTTTGCCAGCTTTTCTCCATTGCAGAATTAAATGACTATTCCGTTGAGGAGCAAATTGCTTAGTCTTCAGTTTAAATACAAGAAAGAAGGCAGAATTATTTACATTCATAAGCAATCTGATTTTTTTTTCCATTGAAGACCAGTTGAAAATTCTATTGGATACAATTTACAGAGAAATTGAGGGAGAAAAAATACAGTCTTAGCTCTATGTATTATACATTCAGATCCCATAGTGGAACAGACAGTTTTGTCTTTGAGCTTCTGTGCTTTTCAATGTCATCCAGAGAATGCACAGTCAACATTTCTTCATCGCAGACTGAGCCTGTAGCTAAGCTTCCAGAGTACAGTGAAGAAGCAAAGCTTTTCATCTACATAATTCAGGACCCCATGAAAATCAGACACGACTTTTTTTTTTTTTTTTTTGCCAGTTGACCCATCTAAAAACTGAAATCCAGTGTCAAAATTGTTTTTGACAGAATCTGAGGAATATTAGAGTTCTTCCATGTTCTCAAAAAGAACCCCAACTTTAGGTAATCTATCTCCAAAAACAGAATTATCGGAGTCTAAATATAACATGGCAAAAGAGTGACACATGGAATCATTTCCCTCATTCTCTGAAAATGCTGAGTCATTTCAATTATTATCGCTTCAACTTTAATTTAGTCAGTAAATTATATCGCAATATTTTCTTACGTTCTCTGTAATACTTCTTAACAGAAATGTGAGCGTAAAGGGAAAATTTCGCCTTTTCCCTGAGAGTTCACTGAAAGATCCAGTTACATTCAAGGCAGACTAATAAGAGGAAGAGGTTTATTTACTACGTGCAGCAGGAGATTCACAGAGTGATTACCCAGTATCCCAGTGGGATCCAGATATTTTTATACTCTCCATTTAGAGGGGAGAGAAAAATATAGGTAATTCTGTTTGGGGGCAATAAATGGTTGTTAGGGAGAATGAATGGGTGGGTTGGGAACAGATTTACTTGTAAATGATTCTCTTTGGACGTTAAATTAACCTAAGAGACAGGAAGTATATTTAAACTGATTTGGACCAGGTCTGGTTGCATTCTTGAGTTTCTTTCCTGCAATATAGTGAGATAACAAGGAGGGAAAGTGCAGCCAATTGTTCTTTTGATGGATCTGTCTGGTTTATGCAGATAGAGGAAAAGCCACTTCCAAGACGTGTTGACCTCTAAGGGCCTATCATTCAAAATATTCTTTTTTATTGAAAAATCATATTGTCTTTCTTTTTTCTTTATTTAGGACTAAATGTCAAATGGCATATGGGTATGTGTCAACATTAAATTTAATATATTAAAACTTATAATACGGGATCTCTAGGAGCCAGCTGAATTCCTGGGTTTGAATTCTACAAATGGAACAATGACCATTTTTTATGTTCTTCTTCCTCTTTTTTTTTCCTACTCACTGCACCACAGGTACCACCTTAATAAGTGTTCTTCTGTATCTACATCAACACGTAAATACACATTGTATTTGTGTGTGTGCATAAACCCTGTCTCTATATATGTTACATCTATATCTTTACTTTTAATCATGTTCTCATTGGCATACATTATACTGTTTTGAGGTAACTAACTTTAAAATTCTTCAGTATGAACAATAATTTATGTGTGTATAATTTAATTTTGAATATTCACCCAAGAGTGGCCAAAAGTGTTTCCTTAACATATTAAAAACTCATTGTTAAAGATCTGCAAAAAAAAAAAAAAAGAAAAAGAAAAATCATATTGTCAACAAAAGTTCAGTACTTGTCTCTAAAGCTAAATGAAGAACAAGGACAAGTGGTTTGAGGAGAAGGAAAGAGAAGTTTATTAATTTGCCGGCAACTGAGGGGCTTGTCAGACTCTCATCTTAAATTACCATTGTCCTAACTATGAGTAGAAATGTAGAGCTTTTAAAGGGGGAGGTTTCAGCTTCAGCCTGCTGCAGTTTAACTATAGTTCATGGTCCTGATCAACCCATCTCCAGGAAAGAAAATACTCCTTTGAGCCCTCTCCTGGGGTACAAAGAACAAAGGATACACACCGGTCCCTCCAATTACCAGCCTTGGGCAGGAATGCAAGTTTAATTCTCAAAAAGGTAGAGGGAGTCTAATGTGATAACTTGTGATACATTTTGTTCTTTTTCCAGGCGTTACTTCTGTTACCATATTGTGGGGTGAAATTTCCCTTGCTGCTTCAGAAACTTTTCCAAGGACCATCCGAATACTTTCATCTAGTAACTTATTGAGAAGATTTTGTATAAATGGTCCTACTGCTCTTCTTCTTTAAAATGGATATCTGTTCTTATTTTTAATGGGTTTTAAGTTTCACAGCCCATGAATAAATTTCAACTACATCTTGTTGCTAAGTGTTCAGGAAAATATAAGAAGGCTAAAATAAAAATTTGGGAAATAAGGGGGGGAAACACCAACATTCTCAAAAGCTTTGCAGTGAAAAATTATGCCTTCTTGCAGGAGGCCTAGACAGACAGAAAGCCTGACAATTTCAGTCCGCAAGCTGTTTTCTATAGCCACACTGAAACTTAAATTTACATTTAAAGCACGTTGTGGAAAAATAATTTGAATAAGTCTTTGTCATTAAAAAAAAAGTTTGTAAAATATGCCTAATGCTAATCCCTGGGGAGGAATAAAAGTGCCCCTTAACCTAACATTCACATATTAGACTGAGAAGTTGAGGGTTTTATTAAGCAATGTAAGTTGTGGAGTTTGAACCAGAGTGCTATAGACTTTGCATAGATTTTGAAGGAGAAAAGTGTGTGCTGAGTGTGTGCATTTAGAGGGACAGGGATGAAAACTGTTGCTAAGTCTTAGGGAGCTGAGAGGGATCTTGTGCATGCAAAGTGCCTGTAGGATAGCCAGGTACATGCTGGTCAAGAAACTTAAAAGTAAATGGTTTGGATTTGACTTGGCCTGGACTCATACTAAATGTGTAGTTATTTATGACTACCTAATACAGAATGCTCTGATACTGAGCTGGGTATGTTTCGAAGTTACTTCTCTGATTACAGCCATGCAGAAAGTTAGGGTACAACTTCAGGGGGTGAATGGACCTCAGGAAGCTTTCAGCCACATGCCTCCTAAACTGGGAATGGTGCACTGTACCTCTAAGCATTGAAGATGGTCTCCTTCCTTGGTCCACAGCTCCCTAAACTGGCACTACCACGAGGCAGCCAATGGGAACACAGCATACTGGCTGTCAACCAGCATGGAGTAAAAGATGATGTCTTGATTTGAATTATGTAAAAGCCTTGTACAAATGGAAAGTACAAACAGACCTAACTTAATGTGTTGAGGTCTTGCCACCCCCATCCCTGTCGATATCTTCATGCCAGTGGTTTTGTGGTGTGTACAAACTCAACAAAGGGGCAAATGGAACTAGGCCTGCATCAGTTACCACTGATACCAATGTGACAGACATGAGGACACCAAAGTGAATGTGAGTCTGATTCCTCCACTCCACATGCAGATGACCTGAAGAAGTGTCCCCAAGAAACTGCTCCATGACTCACTTCCTCAGCCCCATCTGGAATAGAAGAAAAGCTTCAAAGAGGACGGATGGGGGGGAGACTTCTTTGGAGACAGCTGTTGCCAAGTCGTGAGTCACCCTACCCCTTCCACAGGTGGGAGTGCTGCTTCCTTCTAACCACAAGCCCAGCGAGGAGAACTCCAGTGGCCCTCTCAGATGGCTTTGATGTGGCTTCATCCTGGATACTCTAGAAGCTGAGGAAGCCTGTGGGGAAGAGCCAGAAGCTATGGTGCCTAGTACTGTGCTAATCACCAAAGCAAGCAGTGTGCGGAGTTTTTCAGGGTCAGAAGTGGATCTAGTGGGAGAGAGACCCACGTGAGGATGTCTTGAGTCCTGCCCAAAAGAATGATTTAGCAGGGAGAGGAATTCTTATCAAAAAGATGCTGTAAGTTTATACCTTAAATGCAGAAGAGAAGTGTCCGTGCAGGTCGCGTGTGGAAACTGCCGCAGGGAGGAGACCACCACACTGCCAGAGTCAGGGTGTCTCCAGCCACATCCTCCCAGGCTTCTCAGGTGGAATCGGCTGCTAGGACCCATGAGCACGAACCACCCACCAGGTGGGAGCTGTCCTGCCTCTTCACCTCTGCTCACCGCTGGGCGTGGACCTGGGAGAAGTCTAAAGAAAATCAGGTACCAAGGGAAGGAGGGAAATGAGGAAGAGGTGATCCCAGAGCCCCTCAAGGGGAAGGTCACACAGGGACAGGGAGGGGACTTCGCACTGACTCATGTTGAGTGTTCATTCTGGCTATGACTTGAAGTTGTGTGTTTCTCAAAGTAACCAAAGATCATCTAAGAGCGAGCAGAAAAGTGAGTGGAAGCTGACAGTTTTTTCAGGAGGCAGGAGAAAGTTACCAACATTAAAGAAACTTTATAAGAACAGTAGGTTAATAAAAAGGTGTATTTTGACAACAACCCATAAGTTTTGCTTGTTTTTGAAAAGTGTAAATGTTGGTGCCCAGAGATGAAACCGCACAGTGGACATGTTCCAGCCAAGGTTGGTGACCCGCCTGGGCAGTGCAAAGGTGGCGTCTGTGCCTGGGGGCAGTTAGAAACCCCTTTTATATGAGGCCAGAGGATGGTGGGCACATTCCGCAGCTTTCTTAGAAAGTTAGGGTCCTTTGGCAGGAACTTCTCATGGGGTGGGGCTAATCAGATCCCTTGTGTCTCTGTCTTAGGAGGAGAGGAGGGTGATGGGGAGGGGAAAGGGTTTGTGTGTGGCCCCAACAGTTTTTTGTTTAGGTTATAAATCAAGGGGGACTGTTTAGGGCAATAGTTCTTAACGGGAGGTCTGTATCATAGTCCCCTGACAGGATACTCCAAAACACACGTGCTCAAATTTCACCCCGGATGCGCTGATTTGTCAGTAGGTGGTAGAGTCTCTGTCATCAGGAGACTTTTGGGGGGAAGAACACTTCAGAGAATTTTAACATTCACCCCTGATGATAAACAATTCACTTGTGTATATCCATGGACTACAGGTCATTAACACAAAACAGGTTTGGGGAGCAACAGCACTAACTTTCTGAGTCAGAATTACCTTGGAGCTAACTGGGCCACATTGTTTATGTTGTGTAGTATTTCTCATATTTTGTGAGGATTGTGTGCCCTATTTTATGAGGGTTAGCTATTACTTCTTTGGAATTAGCCACCAATTTGTGCGCCATTTATATGCAAATGTCAGAAACAGGAGGTAGTTGGCTTGGGGAACACTAAATTATTTCCTCAAAGAAAAGGTGGGCCTTCCGTGAGAAGGAGGCACTTTGTACCCGCATGAAGATGTGGCTGGGAGAGGCCTTTGAACAGCACCACTGAGCTTCTGAAACTCTAATACCTGCAGCTCCTTCGTGGGGAATAAATGCTAGGTAGCTGCAAGCCTATAAAATCTTTAGCAGTCTTCGTTTCAAGTTCAACAATACAGCAAATTATAGCCGGGAAGGTTGAGAGGGAAAAAAAATCAATGTTTCATACTTTATGAAGCTGCTGGAATCAGTTTGCTTCTTTCAAAGCATCTTTGGAGTTCACACTTCCTTTACAATTGGGTCAGCACAGCTTGGAACTACCTTCAACAGCCCGTGTAGATGTGACAAATTCAGCCTCCTATTAAAATTTTTGTAGCAAGCGAGACAGAAAATATTGTATGTAAATGAACCTTTTTTCCCACCTGGAAGTATATTTGAGAACTTAGCTATAAGTTCCTTTAAGTGTAAAAGAAAAGGGCAGCAATAATTTGTTGAAAACTTGACATTTGTCTAAATGTTTGTACAGAAAATATTTCATTTTCTATTCATATCAATCCAAGAACAAGTACTAAAATTCAATCAAATAGCCTAACAATTGAAAGTAGCTAAACGTTGTAGATGATTAAGTTCAACTTTCTTTTTTCCCCTGGATGCTGCAGTAAGTCAGTCTGATAGCCCCTTCTCTTTAGGTAAGGTCCAGAAGGCTGCCTTTTCAGAAGCACACCTGATCCAAACAGGGGCCTTGATGAGCCATATCATGACATAGCTCTGGATGTCAAGCAGCAAGACCATTGCAGGCCTCCCAGAGTCACATTTCTGAACCTGTGTCTACGTCTACAACAGCCAACCAAGGCAAAGAGACGATGTTCTCTCCCCTATGTCTTGGCATCACTTGTTTTCAGGTCAACAGCTGTGTTGCCAGGGATGGACGAAGCACTGAGAATTTAAGGTCAATCTTTCTTACAATTAACTAGCACCTGCTCTCATAGTTGAGAATGGTGTAGAAATGACAAAAATGAACAAAATCCAACGTAGAACATCCCAAACCTCACTTAGTTAAGCTACAAATTGCAGGTTGCATAATTCTGGAGTTTCCCATAACAAACTTTGAGAAAACAGCCAGGAGATCAAATTTAAAACCTCCCTGTGTAAGCCCAGATAAGATCAAATTATAAAACGCCCATAACTCACTGTCTTCCCTTATTTCTGTTGACAATATGTATTGAAATGTTTCATAGACTCTACGAGCCACAGCTTGGGGCTCTAAATAAGGAAAGAGCATCTAGTATGAGCCCTGACTCCACAGAGTAGCCCTCTGACCTTGCTCAACACCACTTAACTTCCTCTCACCCTCCTTTCGGCATCTGTAAAATTGGAATAATACCAGCTACTTTGCTCACGTTGTGAGTTTATTGGGGTTTTTTGCAGTTGTTGGCCAGGGCTGGGTTTAAAGCTGCCATCTCCTGCATATGGGGCCCTTGCCCTACTCCTTTGAGCCACAGGTGGCGCCCTTTGTGAGTTTATTGTTAAAATCACGTGACTATAATATAAAACGTATTAAATTATTATATGAACTGCAGACCACTCTACAAATAGGAGATTGTTATTCTCATAAGACGTCCCATCCACCTAGTCTGCACATGACAGAAAACATTGTGCTCCTCCCCTCTGCCATTTGGAGCACACATCCTAGGGGAGGGTTCTCAACCTGTGGATCACGACCCCTTTGAGGTTTGAACGACCCTTTCACAAGGGTCACCTAATATCAAATATTTACATTACAATTCATAACAGTAGCAAAAATTACAGTTATGAAGTAGCAACGAAAATAATTTTATGATTGGGGTTCACCACAACATGAGGAACTTATTAAAGGGTCGCGGCATTAGGAAGGTTGAGAACCACTGTAGGGAGACTCACTTTGCCCACTATTGCTTACTTTTGACTTCCTTTTTGGATTCACCTGGCCCTCAACTGACCTCATAGGCATTGCCTCCTGTTTCTGACCTTGACCTGATGACAGAAGTAACTTACCTGTGTTAAGCTTCAGCAAACATCATACATAAGTCCCTCCCCCGGGCTCCATCCTAGTACCAGCAATTCCACCTAGCACCACTCGAGTTGTGCCCCTGAAGGAGGAAAGAAGTGTGTTCCTTTCTGTCACTTCCCTACTCCCACTCCCATTTCCTGGCAAAGTGACTTCCTGAGGCTAAAAGATAATCCTGTGGAATAGTTAAGGATGACAGGAGGTCAGCCCACTCTCTACAAGGGTCAGCCCTGGGATGACTGTGAATCAACATGTCTTAGAGACACATGGAGCTGTGTCCCAGATGCCCCAGGAATCAGGGAAGGCAGGCCCTCTTTTCCTTTTTCTCTTTGGGGCAGATTCCCTTCTTTATGGCTGGGAAAGGGAATACAGCCTGCTGTCCTGTGCCTTCCAACCCTATGTGCTGCTGAGCTCCTGAGCAAAAACAACTATCACAGAAGACCTTAGAAAGACTAAGATCATTTATTTCCTTCCCCTTTAAGGCAAAGATTCAGAGTCAGCCTATTACTTACAACATGCAGGCAAAATCCTTAACAGAATTCTTGAACCTCTGCATGGTGGGATTTTTCAAATTCTCAAAAGAGATGATAGGAAATAAAAAAGTGACATATTAGCTGTTGGTATATGCCAAGAGCCATGGAGGATGGTTTACAATGTGACTGAATCAAATGTCCTCATCAGCTTTGTAACGCAGCTAATGAACACCTGCCATGGGTAGCTGCCCATGATGTGATGAACAACCCCCTTCTATCTTCATAATTGCCCATGTAGTCAGTTCTTTCAATGTCATAATCAAGCCAAAGAAACCGACCACCCCAGCTTCCTTTCTAACCATGCCATAGCCAGGTGACCTCAGACAGACCCACCAATAAGATGCACCTGCCTGAGGCTTTGGTTTGGAAGTGAGTAATATGGGTGTGCTGTCTTTCCAGGGCACTTGTATTTCTGGCTTGAGTGGCAATAGAAGAATCCAGCCTTCGAAGCAGTAATAACAGTTGCAGGAATATCAAGTTCCTGGAGATTGGACTCTCGCAGGCAGGGGAGGCAGCAGCAGGGCTTTCATGTGGATACTCATGAGGCATCGTTTTCATTATTGTTTCTGAAAGCCTAGCCAGTCCCCTGAGCAATTCTTCAGCTATCTAAGATGCTTTAAGAAATTCACTTTTTAAAAATGAGAAAACTGAATCGCAGAGGCTAAGCAACTGTCCAAAGTCACATAACTAATTAGCAATAAGATAAATATGGAAAAACTGTGCCATTTTTACAAGATTTTGAACTGTTTCCTAAGGTAATTGATCTCATTTTACCCATCCTCTTTTGCATACTATAATATTTAACTTACTGGTTCAGCCTTCTTTGCTTCTGGCTAGAACCTATAAATGGTAGGGTCGTGAAAACATCATGATCCTTAGGATAAAGAGGGTAGTTTCGCAAAGAATTTCAGTGGCCATCCTCGGCACAAACATTTAACAGTTACAACCTGCTCTCAACTAAAATGACCCTCAGTGACTCAGATGTGTTCTTCCAATGCTGGGTTATTCACTCTGTGACTCTCTCTGAGTCATTTCAAGGCAAGCATATGTCACGAAATAGAATCAGCAGCTATTTATGAAACAGAAACATGTTGCTGAGGAATATCAGGGGCTTCAAGGGTCAGTGGGCTGCTAGAAACTCAGATGGAGCCAGCGCAGGAAGTGAGGCCTTGACACCATGCAGGGTTTCAAACTGCACAAGCTGCTGGTTTCATGTAAACATGCTCAAAAGATCTAGGTACATATGAAGAAACTGTTATTCAAAAAATAGGATAAAATCGTGCTTGGTCCAGAATCTCAGCTCCTATCAGTAATTAATTTACTGTCTGCTACCACAGAAGTCTGAGAACAGACCCTACATTGTAAGGGCTCTTGGGGATAGAATGTACCCCTTCTGGGCATGGCACACATGCTGTGCTTCCTCTGTTTTCCTTTCCCCCCACAGTGACAATGTTGGACACATCTGCTGAAGGAGAAAGCTCTTCATTGCGTGATATTGGCCTGCATGCATGACCATGTATCCTTGGTGAAATTACTATAACTGTACAAGGACTGAATCCAAGCTTAGATTTGCAGGCTAGGAAAAAAGTATACCTGGTGGAGGGTGAAGAATGAGGTTCACCCTAGATTGAAGTAATCAAGAGATCTCTACCCTTTATAGAAGATCCCTAGGAGAATGATGAGAAAGAAGGAAACTCTAGCTAGAGATTCCTGTCACTTTTACTTGAATCATTGATTAACCTTAGAGACACCTCAAGATAGCTTGATAGATTTTCCCTAAAAATCCAGGGGCAACTATTGGTCTTAAGCATAGAAATGTAACCTGATGAAAATTCACAATAAAGAATATACAGAAAGCCCACAATAGAGACTACTGAGAAAGAGACACATGGATTTAATCTTCTCTTTTTTTAAAATTTCAGATTAATATGAGGTACAAATGATTAGATTACATTATTTGCATTTCTAGGTAAAATTCCAGTTGTATTTGAGCCCTTCACCCAGGGGTGTGCTATATATACTTACATTGTGCACATTAGTGAGAGCTCACCAATCACCCTCCCTCCTCTCTCTTCTCCCCTCTTTATTCCCTCACCCCCCCCCCACAACTTGAATATGTTTGTGTTTATCTCTGGTATGGGTATGTAGTTGTTTTTCTATTGGTTTCATATTAATGTTGAGTACATTGGATACTTGTTTTTCTATTCTTGTGATAGTTTACTAAGAAAAATGTGCTTCAACTCCATCCAGGTAAATATAAAACATATAAAGTCTCCATTTTTTTATAGCTGAATAGTACTCTATGGTATACATATACCACAGTTTATTAATTCATTCATGAGTTGATGGGCACTTGGGTTGCTTCCACCTCCTGGCTATTGTGAATTGAGCTACAGTAAACATTCTAGTGCAAATGTGCTTGTGATAAAATGATTTTTGTTCTTCTGGATAGTTTTGTTCTCTGGATGCCTAGTAATAGGATTGTGGAATCAAAAGGAAGGTCTACTTTTAGTTTTTTGAGAATTCTCCATACTGTTTTCCAAAGAGGCTGTATCAGTTTACAATCCAACCAGTTGTCTGAGAGTGTTCCCTTCTCTCCACATCCATGTCAGCCAGCATTTGCTGCTTTGGTATTTCATCATGTGGGCTAATTTCACTGGGGTTAGATGATATCTTAGAATTGTTTTGATTTGCATTTCTCTGATGATTAAGGATGATGAGCATTTTTCCACATGTTTGTTGACTGTTAGTCTGTCTTCAGAGAAGTTGCTGTTCAAGTTTCATGCCCACTTATAAATGGGACTGTTTGCTCTTTTTTGTTGATTAATTTGAATTCTCTATAGATTCTAGTTATCAGACCCTTGACAGATCCATAGCATGCAAATACCTTCTACTATTCTGAAGGTTGTCTGTTTGCTTTGGTTATTGTACCCTTGGCTCTGCAGAAGCCTTTTAGCTTGATCATGTCCCATTTACTTATTTTTGATGCTGCTGCCATTGCCAAGGGGATCTTCTTCATAAATTCTTTTCCCAGGCTGATAGTGTCAAGAGGTTTCCCCATATTTTCATCTAGGACTTTATTGTTTGATGTCTTAAATTTAAATTTTTTATCCAGCCAGAGTCAATTTTTGTCAGGGGTGAGAGATGCAGGTCCAGTTTCATTCTTCTACATGTGGCTAACCAGTTCTCTCAGTACCATTTATTAAGTAGGGATTCTTTCCCTAGAGTATGGTTTTGTTTGGTTTATCTAAGATCAGATGGTGGTATGTAGCTGGGTTCATCTCTAAGTTCTCTGTTCTACTCCATAGCTCTTTATCTCTATTTTTGTCCCAATACTACGGTGTTTTGATCACTGTAGCCAATAGTATAAGTTGAAGTCTGATAACATGATGACTCCAGATTTGTTTTTATTTCTCAAAGTTGAATGTTCTATTCAGGGTTTTTTCTGGTTCCACACAAAGTGAAGTACTATTTTTTTCAAGTTCTTCAAAGTATGACATTGTTGCTTTGATGGGCATTGCATTAAATCTATAGATTGCTTTGGATAGTGTCAACATTTTAACAATGTTGATTCTTCCAGCCACGAGTATGGTATGTTCTTCCATCTTCTGCTATTTCTTTTCTTAGGGCATCCCAGACCACACTGTAGTTAAAAAGAAAATAAAAATGTGAAGCACAAATTTTTCACTGGGCTCATAATTCAGTACCAAGTCAAAATTTACTTCAAATTCTTTGTGGTACAAAGAACTGGGGATCTTTTATCACTTCTGGTCTTCCTAACAAGTAAAGGTTGATCAATTCAATGAAAGCATATGACAATGTTAAAGACCTTAAGAAAAACTAAGTGTTGGGAGCTGTACACTGGAAAATGCAAATCCTGTTTCATGAGCAACCGTGTGTCTGTTTCAGTGAAAGCTCTTGAACATCTTTTATTACATTTGCATCTTTCTTCACAAGCTTTTCTTGACCCAGGGTTGCTCTCAAGAAATAGCTTTGAGTCAACAAGTTTTCACATCTTGAATTGGCTTTCTCACAGGCAAAGAACAACCTGGTCAGGGGTGGCACCATAGCTCTGAAGGAGCACTAGCTGAGGGCTCAGAAGGTCTCAGACACAATCTGAATTCCATGACTTAGCTGAGTGGCCTTGGATCCTTAATTTCTCTGGTGCTTGAGTTTTTTCTCTGATTAAAGAATAGTATAAATGTGATGTCCTCTTAGGTTTCATTTATATTTAAAGCTTTGCATGTCTTTGAGTTATGCAGAATCCGTTTCTCATTTGAAAGACATAGTAAATAATGGCTGATTGTCTCCTGAGATATTTTGGAAAACATGTAAAATGCTGACGGAAACTACAAACATTCTGGAATAACTGTAAGCATCAAGCCTTACATTTACATTAATATGTCAACGAGCCTGACCAATGGCAGATGGACTACATGGTTTTCCCCACCATCTTGTTTGTAGACTCTTACCTACAGTGTTTCTTTAGAAGTCATTGCCTCTTCATTGTGTTGGAACTAGGAGTGGGATTCAAAAAGGTATTTATCAATGTAAAATTCAACCTGTTGAATGTAAAAATACCAGTGTAAAGAGTAAAAAGTAAAATAAATTTGCATAAGTTCAATAACTGGAAAGTTCCTCTAAATTAGAATTGTAATTCTTCCATTAATGTATCTTTAGCTTTGGCATGTGTTAACTTAGGGTGAGTTCCTCTCTCTACCACTCCAACCCCCAAACAAAACCTGGTTTTAAGCTAAAAGAAACCAGAGAGATAATGGAATTTAGTATTCTTATTGGGGGACTTAGAATGCTTGATGACTTGCACAAGTCACAGGACTAGGTGATGGTACACTGGGACTCACATGCCATTCTCCTTGTCCCCATCTGCTGCTCATTCTGTTACAGTGAAGCAGTCACTGGGGAGTGTAGAAGCATGAAGACCTGAGAGGAAGGGGAAAATACAAATTTTAATAATCCACAATTTTGGCTCCCTACATACAGCTGCTTTAGAGGCTTCACTAATACCAGCTGTTTCCCCTTTTTGTTCTTTAGTTGGCCCTTCTATGCACTGAAGAAGGAAGTGCCATGTTCTCGGTGCATCCCTGATTTCAGCATTAATGGGTCTCTTAGGACACCGTATAACCTCATCACAGCCTGACATTTAGATAAGCCTGTAGGGTGCTTCCAAAATTGTAACATTAAAACCACTGAGAAAGTCTGAATTTGCATCAAAAAGACTGTCAGTAAAGCCCAATGTTGGGGTAAGCCAAAGTCAACTCAAAATATCCTCTTTCCCTTGATTTCATTGCTTTAAAAATAAAAAGAAACTGTCAGAAGATGAATCTATATCCTAGGCTGTTTAGAAAAAGTACAAGCTATTTGCCAAGATACTGCAATTAGCTACATTCTTTTGGTTGAACCCACAAGCTATTTAAGCATCTATTTAAAAGAAAGACTGGACAGTATCTTTAGTAACTATGTTTTAGTCTGCTTGTGCAATCAAAGTACATCTGATACAACTCAAGGGAATTCAGCACAAGGGCAAAATTTTAGCATGGATAGAAGGACCACTTTCCAAATAAAGACTATTCATATCTTAGTTACTGGATCAAAAGAGAAAACAATGTCTGACAAGCTTTGAATAGTGACAATAGTTTTCAGATGATAGGTAAGGAGCTGAGATGGCTAATTATTATCCAGGAGGGTCATTAAAATATTAGTTCATGAAGTGCGATGACAGAGTGCAAGTCTACGCAAAACTGGATATTTTTCCACATGTTGAGATCTGAAAAGTTACTTTCCTTTATCATTACCATTATTGCTGGAATGATAGGATGGCATTACATAACTAAACTGCCTCAGTGCTCCCAAATGTGGCCTCGTGCTGTCTTCATTGGAATTTTAAAATAATTCCAGGTCATTGGAGCAAATTTCAAGCATTCTCCAAACTCTGAGCAATGCATTCATTATTGCAACTTTCACAATTCCTAGAATATTAGCAGTTTTTAGCAGTGAACTTAATCTGGCCCCTTTCCTATGGATACCAGTTTTTCTTATACTACCCATGTGAAAAGATAATTATACAAATTTATCAGAATCCTGTGAGGAAAGAAAGCGATGGGTTCAACATCCAGACTTAGCCTGTGAACTATAGTGGAATAAATACATTTATTCAATCTCTAAATTCCTGAAAATCTGGTAAAAGTAATTTTTAAATGCAGAGGAATAAAAGAAATAATTACTAGGAAATAAACAAGGCACATGAAAAGAATACCAAACTATAAATCACTTGAACATAATGATTCCTATTATTTTTTCAACTCATGTTTATTGAAGCTTAATTTCTATAACTAAAACTTTTTTAGTATTCAGTTCTATGAATTTTGATACTGTACCACCACCATCAAGATATAGAACATTCCTATTACACCAAAAAGTTTCATCCTACCTCTTTGTCATCAAACTCTTCCATTTTTAGCTCCTCTGTAATTTTTAATTCCTTCTGATCCAATACACTTTGCAATTTAGTTGAACTAATATCAGAGTCTTTGCCTTTTTTGTCCTTTGATTAGTCCCTCCAAGAACTAAAGAATAAGACTGTAGTTTCCACTGGAACAGCTTTGATTCCAGAATTTATATGAATCCTTATTTTTGCTGAAGTTCAATATGACTTTTTCCTTCTATCAATTTTTTGTATTTTTGTGTCTTACCTAATGTGTTTCCTGAAAATAAGACACTGTCTTATATTTATTTTTTCTCAAGAAGACACACTAGGGCTTATTTTCAGGGGATGTCTTCCTCTCCACACCAAAATGCATGGTGTGGCTATGCATAGCCACACCCATCACTAGGCCTTATTATCAGGGTAGGGCTTATATTTAACAAATGCATAGAAATCCTGCTAGGGCTTATTTTTTGGGTCTTATTTTTGGGGAAACACAGTAATACATTATTGCCTAATCCCAAGATCACAAAGAGGACTTTCTATTATGTCTTCTTATAGTAGTTTTATGTTCAATTTTTATATCCATTTTGAGGAATTGATTTTTGTTAATGGATTTATCCCCTAGGCTATTTGTGTGAGGTATGAATTGTCAGTATTTATTTTTTGTACATATACACCCAATTATGTGTACATAACTTTTTAAAAGACTATGCTACCATGTTGTTATTTGAAGTTGGCAGTTAGTTGGGCTGTCCCTCAGCTGGTATTATGGGCCATCTTACCTACATGTGGGCCCTCCATTTGCTCTGGGTTTCTTCACACCATTCCCAAGACAACAAAGTCACAGACTTCTTACACAGCAGCTTGGCACTCCCAAATTAAGTGCTCAGCCAGCAAGGGAGACCTACACCACCATCGGGCTTACTCACAGCGTCACTTCCACCCTGCTCTGTTGGCTCAAGGGGTTACCAACCCACCCATGCTCCAGAGAAGAAGCTGAGGACTAGGAGGGCCACACTGGAGAAAAGCATGTGGAAGATTAGGTCACTGAGGCCTTCTTTAGAAAACATAATCTGCACATCATGCCCTCTTTATCTTACTGTGCTTAATCCCAGAAATTCATCAGAAGTTGTCCTATTTCCAAAATGTCTAAGAGGTTTTTTGATTCCTCAACAACATGAATTTTCATGAGGCAAGATTGGCCTTTAGGAAAATAAAAAAAGACTCTTCTACATGACTGCTGAGTCCTGACAGTGGGACAAGATATCTCAGGAATATTGTACCCTTTTTTTTTTTTGACTTTGGGTACCTTTATGCAGTCACAAAATTTTATATCCTCTGAGGAGTTAGAGATGCGAAGACTGAGAAAGGAGTAGGCAAGGCCACCTGAGTGAAGCTGCTCATTTTTCTGCATCTTTCCCCCAGTATCCCATGGTTGAGAAGAGGGCCATAAGCCTGCGGGTTTGGGTCCTGCTTTTTCACATCACATAGCTAAGCAGGCTGGACAGAGAACTATAAAATAAACCTGTATGTGTCCTCTTCTCACTACTCAGGAAAGCAGGAGAGCATCAATAAGATCCAAAAAGATAGTTATGTAATGCACCCCAGGCCGGACCTCCAGCTATAATCTCAGGATACTTGTCTTTCTTCAACTTGAATCCGATCCATCTTCTCTTTTGCAAAAGAAGAAAATATAATAAAGTAATCAAATATTCAATTAGATGCTATCAAAGCTAACTAAGAAAGAAAGAGTAACACAAATTAGCTCTGGGACTGACCATAATAAATTATTCAGTGAAACATATAAAATATCCCTTCTGTGGATTGATCTTTACAGACACACATATTCTTTAGTCACATACTTCTTATAACACAGCTGTTCTCTGGGATTTCCATTTAATCAGGACTTGCTTCCTAACAGTAGTCTTGGTCCAAATTTTGGGGGCTCACTTGATGGAATGTGGGCAGTCATCATTAGGTATGATGTACAAGTACAGGGCTCTCAGAAGAATAGTTCCTTGCCCTTTTATTCTAGTTCAAACAGAATCAGTATGTAGGATAGCTAAACAATTTAAATCTTCATTGTGAAAAGAAGCTGTTGATATAACTCCTACCTCTTCTAGGATTGGGATAGAAACTTGGATAGGCTGGTGGCTATCCAAGTAACTGATTTCACTTTGAATTTTTGGAGGGGACCCATGCTTGAGAACTAGAGAAGTTACCCTCAGAAGGAGGGAAAGATTCATGCTTTTATTTACACAGATGATATATTCTCAGAGTAAGAGGCTAAAAACAGCTGGTTACTGAAGAGGGCGAGGGTGAGACTGAGAGCTAAAAGCAGTCGGATTTCCAGCATATCGGGTGGGTAATCAAAGAGCAGCACCAGCACCTTATATCGCAAATGAGAAGCGTGGCACAGGAAACAAGAGTGAAATCATTTTCGATGGAAATAGGCACACATTCCAATCTGTAAAGAGATGTAAAAATAAAATTTGTAAACTGTAATAAATGTAAACTTCCCTCAAGTCCAAAAAATCAGCATGTGACATGGAGTATATTTTTAAAAATCCAAGAGATGGTAGTAGACTGGGCATACGCTTTACTGTCTGCATCACCACGCTGCACCCCTGCCCTCGCAAATAAAAAGGGGAGAGGGAGAGGAGAAATAAACACTGAAAGAGAATGAATGAGTAAGTGAGCAAGTAAATGAATGAATGAATGAAACAAATCTTTGGAAGTCAGAACACAGTCAGTCAAGTAAGTGGATAAAGGAAACAAAGAAGGCTGGAGTGTATGTAGAAGAAGCTACAGAGGGGTCAGGTATTTTGACAGAACTCTGGAGCACCTCTGAGCTGAGGAGAGTCAGCAGGTTTAGCAAGTGACGGGAAGGAAAAATAGGACTGAAAATTAAAGGTTTAATTGAAGGCCAGTACATATGCCTGGTAGACCACTAAACCAAATAAAACAGCCACATCCATCATGTACTCAAGCATGCAGAGCCCAGGCAGGGAGCCTTTGCTCCTGTTTGAGAAATGGAAACGTTACCTTTCTTTTCTTTTCTTTTTTTTTTTATTGAATGGTAAGAATGTACATTAATGCACTTCTAGGGTACAGTGTGGGGTTTTCACATGCAATCTGAAATACTTCCATCAAACAGCCTTCATGTCATTTTCTCAGTTATTGCTTTAAAACGTTCACATTCTACTCTTAGAAAGATTCACCTGTACCCCTATAAGATAAACCTCAGAAGTGATCCCTCCAAACCCCCTCCCTCCACCCATTCCCCCCTCCCTTCTCCCTCCCCCCTCCCCATAT